>NC_091629.1:22836671-23136671 GCF_027580195.1 Bos mutus
TCTGCTACCATGAGTTTGAAAGCGTCCCAAGTTTCATGAGATTGGTAATGACATTAATGAATGTACAGGCTTTTTTGTTTGTTTGGATTTTTGTTTTGTTGGTTGGTTGGTTGTTGGTTATTGTCTATGTGAGATGTGTCAACATTTGGAAGATCTGATAACTAACTCAGTGAACCAATATTTTCCGAATGACCAGGGTACGAGTTCCAGAAACATGCATGGATAAAAGAACCATTCAAAAGCAAGACAGACCAATGGATTTTAATAGAGTATAATCGGTTCACTGATATAGTTTCAGATTCCACACTTAAACATCACTAACATTTAAGAAATGACACCTGTTGAGTTTTGGTGTAGTACCAAAGAGGAATAGCCACAGCAAGCTCAAAGACTATAGTTGTTGTTCTTTAGTGGCTCAGTCGTGTCCCACTCTTTTGTGAACTTTTTTCAACTGTAGCCCTCTAGGCTCCTCTGTCCATGGGATTCTCCAGGCAGGAATACTGAAGTGGGTTGCCATTTCCTTCTCCAGGGGATCTTCCCCACCTAGGGATCGAACCAGTGTCTTCTGCATTGGCAGGTGGATTCTTTACTGCTAAGCCACCTGGAGGCCCGGAAAGACTATTAACTTCTCTCTTTTCCAACTGCATATATTGTGAGACTGAGTTTCGTTTACATCTTGCAACCAAAACTATTTATTGCAACCGATTGAATACAAAAGCAGGTATGAGAATCAGTATGAATCAATATGAATATCAACAGATAAAACTCAAAAATTTTGGTGTCCTCAATATTTAAAAATGTTTTATTTTATATTGAAGTATAGCCAATTAACAATGTTGTGATAGTTTTCAGGTGGACAGGAAAGGGAGTCAACCATAGATATACATATATCCATTCTCCCCCAATCTCCCCTCCAGTCCAGGCTGCCACATAACTTTAAGCAGATTTCCCTGTGCTATACAGTGAAAGAAAGTGTTAATTAATCACTTAGTTGTGTCCAACTCTTTGCGACCCAGGGGACTGTAGCCCTCCAGGCTTCTAGTCCTTGGGATTCTCTAGGCAAGAATACTGAAGTGGGTTCCCATGCCCCTCCTCCAGGGGATCTTTCAGACCCAGGGACTGAACCTGGGTTTCTTCCATTGCAGGCAGATTCTTTACCATCTGAGCCATGCACTTTTAAGGTGGTCCTCAAATTGAGTGAAGGTCCTCAATTACTTTTAAGTGTAAAGGTTCCTAAGATGAAAAAGTTTGAGAACCACTGAATTCGAGATTTACTTTAAAAAGGACAAAACTGTGTAAAAACTTGCTAAGAAACTAGATCTAATTTGTCCCTATAATAATGGTTATGTAAAACAATAGAGGCAATAGTTAATGCTACAATGGCTATCACATTGCAATATATAGATGTATCAAATTAATATGTAGTCCCCTTAAATGTACACAGTGTTATATGTTAATTATATCTTTTTTTTAAAGGGGATTTTATTTTTTCTTGTCATTATTAATGTATAAGATAATAAGCTTCTTTTACTGCTTCCATCACAAAGCAAAGAAGTCACAGATTTTCAGCATTTTCACGGTGTGCCTGCTGGCATTGTCTCTCCCTTGTGGAATGTTCACCTTGTCACCTTCTCCCTGTACAGCCTGGTCTTCCTTCATGAGAAGAAAATTGATCCCTCAGTAGCTCCTGCCTCCAGGAGCGCTGACATTGGCCAGTTTTCTGGCTGGGCTGTCTGTAATTACTGACGCTCCTTCTCATCCCGTCTCTCCTGTTTCTAAACACCCTTTTAAAAAAGCGATTATTTGTTAAGGACTGTGTTAACTTTATATTTCTTTTCTCATTTAATCCTCACAATGATTCTACAGGCTAGAAACTATGATTCTCCTTTTATAGGTAAGAAAACTCAACCTCAGAAAGCTTAGGAGAACCCTCTAGGAATGGAAATGACTTGAAAGCCCTTTTAATTCATACATTCATAAAGTTGCCCAGCTGAATTTTGGTACTTCAACAATTGTTCTTAGTAATAAATTACCACTGAAGGGAGACATGAGCACAGATCCATACCCGAGCCCTAAGGATGTTTGGGTCCTGGCCCGTGAGACCCCCCATGCTGAGAGTATGTCTGAGCCCTGCTGATGATGTCTTGCCCGGACTGTTTCCAGAAGCTTTATGCCGAGCCTTCACCCCCACCTCACCCCCACATTCTCTGCAATGGTTTCTCTGAGCCCTTACCTGGGGCAACATGCTTGAGCTCCTCACTGCATCCTGTATACCTGGGCCCTGTGATCCACCATCACACCAGAACCTCACTCCTGGAGTTGAGATCTGGGTGGGTTCAGACTCCAGGATGGCACCTTTTAGGCAGCAGCAGCAGAAGTGGGGGCTGGAGGGTGAGGGGAGTGGGTAGAGATGGAGTGTGAGCTGAGAGAAGCAAGCATGGAGAGGAACCTTGGGCTGTTGGCCCCCAGCCACAGCCAGGAATGTTCCCAGACAGTGCTGACCTCTCACCCCAGCCCTCTTCAACTCAGGATCTATAGCCCCCACCACTCCCACTTCAAGGACCAGCAGCCGCCTCTGGAGCAACTGGCCATCACCATAGCAACCAGGCCAGACAGGATGGGAGTGTGGTGGGGCTGCTTTAAAGACTTATATTGCTTCTAAACATAGGCCTGTTCCTCTCATCATGGTCACGTTCAGGGGCCCTGAGGACTGGGAGATCCAGACCAGCAGGGACCATCCGCTCCCTCCGTGCCTCTCAACTCAGGGAAAGAGGTTTCTGTGGTCTCAGCCAGGTCCTTGCCAACACAGTCCAAGGGGAAATTCAGGCTCTCTGTCCAGGCCCGCCCCGCCCCAGCACTCTGGATGCTGGTGAACATCGGGCATTTTGGTGGCAGAGTAGGAAGGGAGGCAGGGAGGGGCTGACCCCTTGCCTCTGCCCCTCTGGGCTGAGCCGTATTACGGACAGGACCTTGTCAACTGAGTGCCTGATGGGAGGAGTAGAGGAGTGACTGTGCGAGGTGGGGGCTGCTCAGGGCTCAGTGACCTAGACAGAGGCCTTGTGCAGCCGATGAGCTGTCACGCTGGGTCTAAGCTCCTTACCTCGGAACTCGAGCCTCTCCACCCCTAAGGCTAATCCAGAGGTGAGCACGGGAGGACATTGATAGGTCTCCAGTGACCCATGTAGCCTAACCAGCTGTGGCCCCGTGGGGGTCAGGCTTCTCTCCGGCCCTCTCTGTGAATCTCTCTGCTTCTGGGACTCCTCTGCCCGCCTTGCCTTGTGTGGTGCCTCTGTGCTTTGGTCTCCCCGACTCCACGTGTATTTCGTGCCTTGTCTTTGTGAAGAGCCCTGTGGCCCCAACTCCCTGAAACCCTGGTGGGTTGACAGAGGGGCACGGACACCACTAGGAAATGGGCTACACAGACCTCAGTGACAGGGCCGTGGGTGACAGCAAGTCTTTGGAGACACAGACTGGTAGGTGATGTGAGGTCTTAGACGGCACAGGGTCTCGGTGGCAATGCATTGCGGGTGGCCCAGGTTTGAGGGACGTTGGGCTGTTCGTACTTGGCACACAGATTGGGTGACTCTGAGTTTGTGGCTAATACAGGATCTGGTGACTCAGAGCAATTTAAAATGTGTTCTTGGGCGGCTGGAGCGACAGCAGTGGTTCTTGACTAGGGCAGTTTGTCCCTCCCCTCCAGGGACATTGGGCTGTGTGTGGAGATGCGTTCGGTCGTCTCATCTGAGGGGAAGCTGTGCTATTAGCGCGTAGCGTGCAGAGCCAGGATGTTGCTCCACAGGCCACGTCACAGGCCCGTCCCACACAAGGACCTAAATGTGGGGCCGACTCTGAAACCCGACTGCCAGGCTGAAATCCTAGCTCCTGCCTTCTGCGACTCTGGGTGAATCTTCTTATGTCTAACGTGGAGTACGCAGGCAGTACCCTTCTGGAGTGCTGGGATTGCTGAGCTGACTCTTGTCAAGTGTTTGGAATTGGGCCTGGCACAGAATAGGTATCGTTTTTTTGACTCAGGCCTGGAGAGAACAAGGGTAGGTTTAAATTCAGTGACTCAAACGTTCTCTCCCTTTCTTGTTACAGTTTCTACTTCAGACAGCCTTCTTCCATCAGGAAACCACGTGGCCAAAAGCGCTCCTGTCTTATAGTTACCAACCAGGGTTCTTGGCCTTCCTTGTGAGTCAGTCCCTAAGTCGTGTCTGACTCTTCAACCCCATGGATTGCAGCACACCAGGCTTCTGCACACGTATCCTTCACTATCTCCGCAGTGTGCTCACATCCAACTCACATCCATTGAGTTGGCAACGCCATCCAACCATCTCATCCTCCGATGTCCCCTCCTCCTGCCCTCAGTCTCCTGCCCTCTTCAGGATCTTATTCAATGAGTCGGCCCTTCACATCAGTTAGCCAAAGTACTGGCCTTCCTTACTCAATAAAAAATAAGAGGCCAGACAAGAAATTCACACAAGGACTTTACTGGGGCTTCTACTGCAGCAAGGGGACACGAAAACAAATAAGTTTCGCTTGCTGGCTCCCTGAGCGGGGAGGGCAAGGTGGTTCCGTATATGGGGTGAACTTAGGGCTCTGTCCAGGGGTTGGGCCAGAGGGGTGGCTTGGGTGGTTTGCCCACCCCGAGTTGGTGTTGAGTGCAGGTGGCATGTGGAATACCCTGCTTTTGTTCCTGACCCCCGCTTTTGTTCCCAGCTCTTTAGAAGTGGCAGTTGGGTTTCTGGCCTTTTTAATATCTTGTCCATAATTTGCCCTAACTGCATGTGCACACTTATTTCTCATGCCTTATGGTTTCTTTGTATTTTTGTTGCTCCAGGAATGTTTGTCCAGATGTGAGCATTGCAGCCAAGGGTCCCAGGTCCCAGCTCTCAGCCGGTCTTTTCATATCATGCAGATGTAGTTATTTCTGAGGAAAAGAGACAAATATCTATAAATCCCTAAGAAATGGCTCTGATTGGCTAAGCCTGGGTCACTTGACCACCCACATTTTGCAGAATACCTCGTAAATAGACTAACTCTTCTATTCTCCATGAAGACTTCCCTGGTGCCTCAGCAGTAAAGTATCTGCCTACAATTCAGGAGACCAAGTTTCAATCCTTGGGTTAGCAAAATCACCTGGAGAAGGAAATGGCAACCCACTCCAGTACTCTTGCCTGGGAAATCCCATGGACAGAGGAGCCTGGAGGACTATAGTCCATAGAGTCTCAAACAGTCAGCTACAACTTAGCAACTAAAGAACAACAATGACAAATTTTTCATGACAACTCTCTGGAGTAGAACTCTTACTTTCCTCTTTTAATAGCTAAGAAAACTGATGCCCAGAGGTTCAGTAACTTGCAAATCCAAGATGGGATCAAGGCAGTCTGGTTTAAAAAGATGCACCCTTCCTTCACTGCCACCATCTTGAATGTTTATATTTAGATATATCAGGTTTTATTTTTAAATGTGCAAAAAGAAGCAACATTGTATATGTTCATAAGATGCATTCACAGAAGCATTTTCATTACAAAGAGTTGCTCATTTTTCTTTTTCTAAGATAAAGCAATTGCATTAACCATTAGTCATCTGGTTTCTTGAGTGGGCTAATGAGAGAATGGTTGTGATTTTCTTGGTGAGAGAAAACAATAAGAGCTGGTCCTGGGGTGAAGGGTGGGGTAGGAGGGAGGAAGGGACCTTGGTGATGAGCAGAACTAAGCCTAGAAAGAATCTAGACTTGTCCTTGTCCTGAGCTAGGACTGCCATGGTTGACAAATTCTTTGTTTGGATGATGACCCACGACGGGACTCAACCTTTCAACTTTCCCTGAAGCATTGATAGGGATACAGCACAGTCAAATCAATAATTCACTAATAATACATCTGCTGTCAGTTGCACACATCTTGAGGGAAAGAATGCCTGCATTGTGAGATTTATCTTGCCCTAGGGCCAAGGGTGCGAGACAAGGGGCATAGATAGACAGGTGTGCTACTTACATCCTTATTCATATCACCTAATGCTTCTTAGGTGCTCAGTATAAAGAATAAGCAGATGAAAGCATGTGAGTGGGTTGAACAGGAGGAAGTTTCCCTTGGGGAATTTGGCATCAGAGGTGGGGTTACAGTGCTCTCTAGTGGACACTTTGTGAATTTACACAATATCAGACGATGAGGCAAGTTGGTTTTTGTTTTTGTTTTAACCAAGGGGTTCCCTCTTCAGAGTGTTTGGGAAGCAAGCCCATAAGAAACACTGTGTGTGTGTGTGTGTGTGTGTGTGTGCGCGTGTTGGGAGCTATGCAGCTTTGCCTAACTTCACCATGCAGAAATCAGGAAATGATTAGAGAAGAAAGCTGTGCGAGTAGTTGATGGCAATAACCCAAAGATTTTATTTAAAATGTGAGAAAACCCAAGGCTGTGGAGATAGGAACTTCTCCCCTCGCTTGACATGGACTAAGGTGATTTAAATAAGGCACAGCCAGTAACTTTCCAAGCAGACCTGGATGACTGCCTGGGTGATTCTAGATGTTAGTTAAACTGAGAAATACTCTAATTCCACTGATTCCCCTGATTCACCCGGAACAAGAAATAAAAAGTGCTTTGCCATTATTTAAAAAAAACAAAACAAAGCAAAAGAAGAGAAGGACCAAGAGATAGTATGCCCACAGTAAACAAAAGTACATTTTTTTTCAGGATGAGAAAATAGAAGGGTTTGGGGGGAAGGGCATGTAAGAGGAGATGAGTTAGAGATTTCAACTTAATGGTGAAAATTTTTGTCTTTAAATATGTGTTTAACTTTTTCTCCTTCTGAGAGGGTACCACACTCTGTTTCCAGCCAGAAACTGTCTTTGATCCAATTGGATTTAGAGCTCTTTGGTTAAAAATTAGTATCTGGGGATTTAGAAAATATTTTGTTTGCTTGAATGGCTTCTCTTAAGTTTGTAAATGAATTGTTCTACTATGAGCCTAAATTGCTCTTGGCAAAACTGTCTTTATGTGTTTAACTGGCCAAGGTAAAATTTGTTTCATTTATGAACACAGTAAGATGAATTAAGAGACATTGAAAAAGCTGAGTTATTCTGATAATGATGTTAAGATGTTTTTGGTTTTGTGTGTGCAAATAATCGATTAGTTTAATAAAATTTAATTGAAATTGCTCATTAATGCACCATTATAACTTGAACACATCTGTGCAAATATAACTGTTTTAGTCTCTTCAGGTCATAACAAAATACCATACACAGAGAGGTTCAAACTTCAGGCATTTATTTCTAACATCTCTGGAGGCTGGGACATCCAAGATCAAGGTGCTGGCAGATTCAGTTCTTGGTGAGAGCCTTCTTCCTGGCTTCCTGGCTTGCAGAAAGTTACCTTTTTGCTGTGCATACACATGGTGGGGAGGGACGAAGGGAGAGAGAGAGGGAGAGAACGATGGAGAGAGAAAGTTTTTGGTTTCTTCTCATAAAACACTAATCCCATTATGGGGGCCTCACCTCATGATCTCATCTAAACCCACGCACGTACCTCCCCCAAGTCCCACCTCACAATGTAACAGAGAACAAACCTGACTCCATATTGGAGCTCTTGCTTTAGCTCGAACCTGTGTGCTCTGTTTCCTGTGCCTACTCCTGCTGGCTCTGCACCCTGGAAAGGAATGCTGCCTACAGCCTGAAACACACACCATAGCTCCTTTCCAGGGCTCTGACTCCCAGGCTGGACTATTGAAGATATCACAATTTACATTCATATGGAGATAATTTTTCTCTTTTGGAGATTTATAGGAATATGGTGACGAGACCTAGAGTGGACAAGACCAAAGGATATCACATTCCCTCTGGGGTCTGGTCAGCACCAAGAAGTTTGCGACAACCAGCCACATCCCCTACCCTTTCAGTATAAAAGAAGCCTGAATTCTAACTCGGGTAAGATGGTTCTTTGGGATACTTGTCATGTGGTGAGCAGTATGAGCTTAGACTCGGTAACAATATTATCATATTAGGGGTTAGGGTTTCAACACAGAAATTTTAACACATAAACACTGAACTGAACTGAACATAAATTTGGGAGAACACAAACATTCAGTCCATACACGAACCATCCAGGAAAGATACTCCTGATCACTACCTTCTCTGTCCTTCCCAAAGCAACCATTACCCTGACTGCTGATCCCCCACAGTAGATTTGCTTGGTTTTGAACTTTTTATAGTTAGAATTATACAGTATATATGCTTTTGTGTGTGTGAGATTCATTCATGTTGTTAGGTGTAAAAGCAGCTTATTTGTTTCTATTGCCGTATAGTACTCCATTGCATGAATACACAACTATTTATTCATTCTAGTTTTTCAGTTTTTGATGACCAGAAAATATAAATATTTTGGTACACATACCTAGGGTTTGGATTGCTGTTCCCCAGCATTTGCATACATCCAACTTTTACAGATATCATCAAATGGTTTTATAAAGTGGTTGTAGCAATTTACACTCCTACCAACAAATTGTGAGAGTCAGCCATGGTAAAAGTATTTATCCCACAGAAATTGGCAACTTCTACAAATCACACTTTCTTTCCTAGTGAGCCAGTTGTTAAATAGTTACCAGTACACCACAGCCAATACACACTATCACAAAAACTTCATATGTTTTTCAATTCTTGGTATTATCAGTCCCTTTCTCCCCTCAAAAGAAATAATAGAAGATATTTTAGTTCAAAATTTTAATTGAATGTATTTTAACTAATATAAGACAGAATTTAGAGGTATTATTTTTATTTTATTAAGATAAAAACTAATATAACATTGTAATCAACTACTCTCTAATAAATTTTTTAAAAGATCAGATATACAAGCAATCAGATATCTTTTACTTTCTATACACATACACCCCTCAAATTTAAAAATGATAAACTTAATTTTCAGTCTTTTCAAAATCATACATACTTTTATGAAAAATTAAGTTTTATTGACTCAACTAGGGTTTTCTTTTGCTCTGCAGCATGCAGGATTTTCATTCCCCAGTCAGGGGTTGAACCCAATGCCCCCTGCATTGGGAATGCAGAGTCTTAACCACTGGACTGCCAGGGAAGTCCCCAAACCATACATCTTAAAGTCAAGGATGAGGAAAAGCCAGGATAACCTTACATTGTTGGTGCATCTCAAATCTGTCAGAATGTCTATCATCAAAAAAGAACATAAATAAAAAATGTTGGCGAAGATATGGAGAAGAGAGAATCCTTGTACACTGTTGATGAGAATGTAAATTGGTACAGTCACTGTGGAACACAGTATGAAGATTTCTCAAACAACTAAAAGTGGAACTTCCACATGAACCAGGAATTCCTCTCCTTGGTATATATCCCCCCCCAAAAAACAACACTAATTAAAAAAGATACATACATCCCAATGTTCATAGCAGCATTATTTATAATTGCAAAGATGTGGAAGCAACGTAAGTATCAACACATGAATGGGTACAGAAAATACAACTTTATGGATGTGGCGTATACCACATCTCAGCCATAAAAAAGTATGAAATTTTGCCTTTTGCAGCAACATAGATGGACTTGGAAGGCATTATGCAAGTGAAATAAGTCAGACAGAGAAGGGCAAATATTGTATGATAGCACTTACAGGTGGGATCTAAAAAAATACAACGAACTAGTGAACATAACAGAAAAGAAGCAGACTCGCAGATACAGAGAACAAACTAGTTGCCAGTAACACTGACTGTAAGAGAGAAGGAAAAGAACAATTCATACACCCATCGACCACAGAATGGATAGTTTGTGGTGTAGTCACACATGGAATACCACACAGCAGTAAAAATGAAAATGATATTCCTTTTTGTGCCACAACATGGCTAATCTTCATAATTATAATTTTGAGTGGAAAAGCAAGTGTCAAAAGACTACTCTTTTCACTAAGATCAAAAGCAAATAAAAAAACCAATAGCTTATTTAGGCATCAACATATGTGATAAAACCCTCAGATAATTGTGACCTCCTAGGGGAGGCATGAGTATTGGATGGAAGAGAAGTGCGTGGTAGACCTAAGTTACTGATAATAGTTTAGCTCTTGGGATGAGTACCAAACTCATGGGTTCTCATTATATTATTTTAAAAAATGAAATCAAGAAATGAATAGTCCTCACCATATCATCCTTTACTACTAATAGGATCTTCATTGCATTCAAACTCAACCAGAGAGGATGACCAATCTCACCCCTAAGGATGCCAGACTCTCAGTCCCTTGAGCGTTTATCGCTGCAACTATTTTTGGTGTGAATCACTGTATTGGTCAAAGTGCTTTGTGCAAACTACAGAATCTAATACTCAGTTTAAAAGAAAGGGATGCATTACAAGGTACTAGGTACTGTGTGGGCTTCCCTGATAGCTCAGTTGGTAAAGAATCCACCTGCAATGCAGGAGACCCCAGTTCGATTTCTGGGTGGGGAAGATCCGCTGGAGAAGGAATAGACTACCCCTTCCAGTATTCTTGAGCTTCCCTTGTGGTTCAGCTGTTAAAGAATCTGCTTGCAATGTGGGAGACCTGGGCTGGACCCCTGGGTTGGGAAGATTCCCTGGAGAAGGGAAAGGCTACCCAGTCCAGTATTCTGGCCTAGAGAATCCCATGGACTATAAAGTCCATGGGGTCGCAAAGAGTCGGACCCAACTGAGTGACTTTCACTCACTCACTCACTCAGGTACTGGGTAAAGCTGAATTTTTGAGGCAATAAATTGTGACTGACGCTAATTATGAATAACAAGAGGCTCTCATAGGGTGGGGTCCCTAGAACAGAGTCTGCAATGGAGATTTTTTTAATATTTATATTTTTATTACTATTTGTTGCTGTGCTGGGCCTTTGCTGCTATGGGTGGGCTTTCTGTATTCGCAGAGAGTGGGGGCTGCTCCCTAGTTGCAGTGTGCAGGCTTATCATTGCAGTGGCTTCTCTTGTCGTGGAGAACGGGCTCTAGGGTGCGTGGGCATCAGTTGTTGCTGCGCGTGGGCTCAGTAATTGGCTCAGCTTGCAGGCTTCAGAGAATAGGCTCAATAGTTGTGGCCCCGAGGCATTTGGAACCTTACTGGACCAGGGACTGAAGAGGTGTTCCTTGCTTTGCAAGATGGATTCTTAGCCACTGGACCACCAGGGAAGCTCTAGAGGTTCTTACTTAAGATTCTTATTTAAGAGATTTATTTTACATCTTAATTTAAATTCATCGATATTAATTAAGATTAATGAATCAATCTTAATTAAGAGATTATTTGTTTATTATATTTATTTAAGGAGTGCTCTTGGGAGTTGATGAGTGAGGGAAATGAGACAGGACAAGAGGAAGAAAGTTAAACATGAATTTGGAAGTGTTCTCATCTGGAGACTGTCCTCAGCCTGGATCTCAGGGGAGCATCAGAGCATAATGGTACCACAGAACTGGCTCCCGCTTCAGGCAAGTGGGATAGGCTAGCCCTTTGTACCTGAGAGAGGGTACCTAGCTTCCAGAGGAGTTGATTTCCATTTGGCTGGGAAGGGGCCACCGGCTCTGACAGAGATTGGAGTTGGGTGCACTGAGCAGGGCAAAGCCCTGTAAGTGACTCAACACCAACCTGACCTCACTGGGAAGGGCGGGGGAGGTCAGGGGTGGAGGAGGGCAGAGGTGGGGAGAGCAGAAGAGGGGACTGTCTGTGCACCCTGGAAGTGCAGCCTGAGACCTGGGGGCTTGGCCTTGCGAAGCAGTGATCCCTCATCCCCATGGGTACGCAGAAGGACAGGCCAAGCCCTCCCCTTAGCTTCTCATTCCAGAGAGTGCCAAGCACATCAACCCACCCCAGTCATCAGTATCACCCTTCCTGTTACTCAGGCAGAGTGAACTAGGCTTCTCTCTTAGCAACCTGCTTCCCCCTCCCTCCTCACTACTCTCTGCAGCCCCAGCCTTGGCCTTGATCTCAGGCTTTGAAGGTGCTGGATTCAACGTGATGGCTGATTCATTGGGTGATAGGCAGTTTTCCCCCAAGCTGCCTGCCTCAGTCTGGAGTGGATCATTCTGGCCTCATAGGACAGCAGACCAGGAGGCATTAACCCCTGCTCTGCCAGCATGTCTCTCTAGGACCAGAACCCAGGATTCTGGAAATTTTTCTCTCCAAGGTGGCACCAAAGGGAGCCTTGTGGAGGGCTTTGGCCACTCCATATACTTCCTCATTCTCACCCAGGCCATCCTGGAAATACTTAATCTGAATAAAAGCAGTGTCCCCTGGCCTGCCCCTTTTTGAACACAATTGCCACCTTATGTCTATACTTTCTAGAGCCACCTGTGCCTTCTGCACACTTTCCCCTGCCATCTGCTCCCAGGGTCAGCCCCCACCTTCAGCAGAGATTTATACCTTTCCGAATACTCACACAGGAAGCCAAAGCCAGCACAAGCTGGTGCCGGAAGTTCAGAGGCTGAGACAGGCCTGGGTAGGAGCTATTTCAACATTCCAGTTCTCCCATCCTTCCGGGTGGCTGGCGGATGGGGGCATCTCGGCAGTGTGGGGTGGGGGGCCTGAGCATGGGGTAGGAGCTTTCTAGGAGGGGCCTTGACCAGACGAGGCTCAGCAGGATCCCCCCCAAGTTGGTGGTCCCTCCTGCACTTAGTCCTGTCTTGAAGGTGCTGAGGGAGAGGGTGTAATTTATGACACTATTAATCTTCTGTAATGATGTGTGGTTGTCTTACCAGATTGGAGATGCAATAATCCATTTCAGCACATTTATTCACTGTCTACAATGTATTTTGGAGCATCTACATGGAGAAGGAGTAATTTCTTATTTGGCTAAGCAAAAAAATACTTTTGGACTATTAGAAAAAAAGAGATGCCTATAGGCAACATAAAAATGTTTGTAAAGATTCTGGTTTCAAGTAATTTCTGTTTCCTAGGATGTGACACTGCAGATACCCGAGTGCACATTTATGCACAGGAGAATACACATATGTGTATTACGGGACATTATATTATGATAATTGAGATAATTAATAAACTTGTAAACTCTCCCTTATCAGCACTGCACTCTGCCTGGCACACACACAGAGTATGTTCAGTAAATGTGCATCTGTGCTCAGTCGCTCAGTCATGTCTGACTCTTTGCAACCCCATGGACGTAGCCCTCCAGCCTCCTCTGTCCATGGAACTTCCCAGGCAAGAATACTGGAGCAGGTTGCTGTTGCATCTCCATGTGATCTTCCCAACCCCAGGATCAAACCCGCCTCCCCTATGTCTCCTGAATTGCAGGCAGATTCTTTACCGCTTGAGCCATCAGGAAAGCCCCTCAGTAAATGTTAGGCGAGTTCATTAATTAACTGCTGAACAAGGAACTGTGTGGTGACATTTGATTCTGCTTTTGCAGCCCAACCCAGGAGTGCAATCTCTGAGTGAGAAACTCTTAAGTGACTCAGCCAGGACACAAGGCACGTGTGCTATGCAGGCGGCCCTGGCACCCTGCTTCTTGCCCGTGACCCCTATTGCTTCCATGCGTTTCCACGCCTGGCGTCCAAAAGCCCACCTGCACCTGCGATTCTCGGTTGAGGGCTGTCCTGGGCCCTCCCTTCTGGCCAACAGGGGTTGGTGGGTCAACACCCAGCTCCCACACCCTCGGGCAGTGTAACTGAAGACCAAGTTCCGCCCCGTCTCCTAGAGCCCCCAGGTATGGGGGCTGAGCGCCAGCAGCCCACAGTGCCAACCCACCTGGTAGCGCCTCTCCTCTCTGATGCCCTGCTGCCTCCACCTCCGTCTCCTGCCCTCCTGACGCTTCTTGGGACCACGTCCCCAGAAATGACATCAGATCCTTGCTGCAGGGTCAGCTTCTTGGGGAACCCAAACTGAGACAGACACATTTAATCACCTGACTTCTAACAAAGCACCCGTCATGCGATCGTGTGCTTGTGCCTGAAATGCGGTGAAAACAAGCCGAACCATCACCTGACATGTTTCAGGTGTTAAATCCAGACTCTGATCCTCTAATGAGCCCCGCGATGCCCCAGGGCAAAGGGCTCGTCTACTTTCTTAAATGAGCTCAGCTCAGTGGCCGTTAGCAGGGCATCCCTGTCCTGAGTGAGGCTGGCCCACCTGCAAGCCCAAGGCCCCTGTTAATCAGACAAAGGATGTGCAAGCAAATAAAACATTTTAATTAAGGCTTCATTGGTAAGCCAGATGGGCCAACCATGATCTAATCCAAAGAACCTTGTACCCTTGTAGCCTCTGTTCTAAAACATCCAAGCACGTGTCTACAGGGGCCTAGAGGCACCTCCTCCCGGTTAGCTCAGGCACTGGAGGATCCCTTCTCTCCCAGTTTCTTCTTGTTTGCCTTCGTCTTTTCAATCATGGTCTCCACAATGACAGCAGTCTCTTCGTACGTCTGGATGCTCTCAGTGGAAAACTTCTCTATGGATTCCATCACCTCCACCTTCTCATAGGCCAGCTTCCTGGGAGGGCTTCTCGCCAGCCGGCTGCCGCTCCGAGCCCCATGCCCCTCGGACCCACCCAGAATGACCTGAGGCCCTTGAGACCGGGGTGTAGACGGCCCCTCCGGACCAGGCGCCACCATGGGACAGGGCCCTCTGGCCCCCTCCTCCTTCTGGTCATCCTGTTTCCCCTGAAGCCCCTTCAGTTCTTTGGCATTTTTCTCATCCCCTTTGTCTGCAGGGTGCGGGGTGGGGGGGCGTCCATCTTCTTTCTCCTGCAGGGGCCCCTCTTCCTCCTTCAGACCTTCTCCTTTCCCCTCAGGGGGCTCCCCTTCCTTCTTCACACCATCTCCTTTCCCTTCAGGGGGCCCCCCTTCCTCCTTCACACCGTCTCCTTTCCCCTCAGGGGGCCCCCCTTCCTCCTTCACACCGTCTCCTTTCCCCTCAGGTGGCCCCCCTTCCTCCTTCACACTGTCTCCTTTCCCCTCAGGGGGCTCTCCTTTCCCCTCAGGGGGCCCCCCTTCCTCCTTCAGACCATCTTCTTTCTCCTGGGGGGGCCCCTGTCCCTCCTCCAGAGGGGGCTCAGGCTGCTGGGGAGAGGGTTCCACGCCGCTGTCAGGAGGCACAGAGTCGTCCCCCTTAGACACCACCACGCCCCCTTTGGCTGGGACAGAGAAGACACAGAAGCCAGGATCCACGAAACTGCCATCTCCGGAAACCATCACGTACCGCCCTTTGGTGTACAGGTCGGCGGGGGGCTCGGGTTCTTTGGGGCCTTTCACCTTCTCCTTGATCATCTTGCCTAGTTTCTCAAAGGCTTTGCTTATCTTGCCTCCATCTGGGACATCCTCCGGAGCCCCTTCCTGGGTCGGGGGACTTGCTTCTTCATCTCCTGGTTCAAGCTTAGACTCGCCCTCTTCTTTGATTACCACCCGCCCCGGCTTCATGTCCTCTGGACCTCTCAGCAGTGTCTCTTCCAGAATTTCATCTGCTCTGTCTTTTGCTACCATCTCCTTTTTCTTCGGAAGGTTCTTGGGGAGGCCTTTGAGTCTTGGTTTCGCCGCAGTTATATCCTGCACAGCCCTGGTGAGATCTTTGAAAAAAGAAAAAAGGAGGTGGGTGCAATGAGTAAAGGCCAATGAAAGAGGAAGAAAAAGTATTTGTTGAAAAATACATGCCTAGCACTGAGGTGGGGTTTCCTGGTTGGCTGGTTGGCAACAGGTAGGATACATGGCCCACACTGAGGACCCAGCCCTGCCGGCCGCTGTGTGACTTTGGGACAAGTCACTTGGCCCCTCCGGGTTTGCAGAGCAGAGGGGAGGCCCCCACAGTTCCCTTCATACTGGGTACAACTTACTGAGATCCGTGTTTCTCCTGCAATAACATTCTGTGGGAGCAGGGCCTCTGCCCCACCCCAGCACCCTCACCTCGAGGTCACAGGGGACACTTGGATCCAGACCAGACCAGGAAATCCAGTCCAGGGAGTCACTGTCACCTCAGGCTTCCCCAAAGGAGCAACTCAGAGTCAACCCACCTTCCTCTGATGGGTTTGGAATAGCCTCCAGGCACACCCTTGTCCCCCTGCACCCCAAACCAGATAAACACCGCCACTCCTTGCTCACCACCCCCTTCCTCCTGTGCAACAAGAGGAAATGATGCCCTTAAACCCAGAATGGGAATCCCCTGGGCCAGAGGCCACATTCACTGCTTCAGACCAGCCAAGAGGAGAAACTTAAAGTTTCAGAAAACACAAAGTTTCACCCTGTCTCATCCAAAAGGCAGGCTTTTAGTTCCAGGTGGCACTGGTGGTAAAAAAAAAAAAAAAAAAAAACCCGCCTGCTGTTGCAGGAGACATAAGAGACACAAGTTCTATCCCTGGGTCAGAAGGATTCCCCTGGAGGAGGGCAGGGCAACCCACTCCAATATTCTTGCCTGGAAAATCCCACGGACAGAGGAGGCTGGCAGGGTAGAGTCCATGGTGTCGCAAAAGAGTCAGACATGTCTGAAGTGACTTAGCACACACACATACATCTGAAAGGCTTTCGAGATTTACTAACACAGTGATTTTTTAACTTTTTAACACCAAAGTCTTCTCCAGCTACCCTCCTCCCTTTGTTAACCAGAGGACTTGGGTTCACAGAGCCAGGGCATCCCACAGGGGTGACCCTCAATGACAGAGCAGAGTGAGCAGGCATGGCGGTGCAGGTCATGAAGCCACGGGGGAGGGACACAAGGGGGACATGTCAAAGCAGGTGGCCAGAAGCAGGTGCAGAATGGGGTGCTTGCAAGACCAGTTGCTGAATTTCAGGGCCTGCTGTTCAAAACTGTGAAGAATTTCCAGACTGTGACAGTAAAGCATCAAGCCCAGCACCCTGCACACAGCTACGGGCCCCTGGAGCCAGCCTGGGTGTCTGGGGACCCCTGCCCCTTCTCCCATCTCCACAAAGCCCTCTGAGCTTTCTGAGACCCTGGGATTTGACGGCACTGGAAGCCAGGCTTTCCTTCCTCCGGGCACCGTTCTGTTCGGTCCTGACTGGGGAGACTGAGCCATGAGTGGACATCTCACAAGTGCGGGAAACCGCCACAAAGGACCAAGTGTTGAAGGCAGAAGCTCCACTGCCCACCAAGCTCTTCCTGCTCAGCTTTGAACGGAAGAGAAAACGAACAAAAGTTGAGCATCTACTCTGCTCCTGATGCTAGATTAAGCACCTTTGCTTAAAAGAGTTCATTTCACTGGGGGAGGGGGAGGGTGGATAGATACATTTCATTATCTACTTCTCGCCAGTGTAAATGTTAATTGCGATTTTCCTCCCCAGTTAAATGCCTCATGCTCATGGATGGTGGCCTCTCGTGTGGCCTGACTTTCTCCTTGTAAACTCTCAGACTCAGTCACTCGGCACCAGTGGGAGGACATCCGCAGAACGAGGAAGGACCCCACATAAAAGCACTGAATTTCCAGCTGGATCGGAAGGGAGCATGAATGTTACATTTGGAGACAAAGTCGCTTGATTTTTTCCATTTTCCTAGGACAGAAAAGTAGAACAAGCCAGAGTTGGGGACTCACCTTTCCCACCATGCCGAGGGCTGAGGGAGGCCCCATGGCTCGCAGTGTACAGGGTGATTGGAGTTTCAATGAAGGCAGAGCTCAGCCTGACAGGAAGAACCAGAAAGAGGGAGGTCACCATCGTTAAGTCATCAAGGCAAACAGAATGGGGTTGTGGGGTAAGAGGGAGGCTCTAGTGTCCAGCAAAAATGAACAAGGCTTCCTCTAGATCCAACAGCTCAAGAATCACAAATGTACTCACGCATTGCATGATGATGGGAAAGTCATGTCATAAACTGTGAAACACACATAAAAAATGGTAAGGTATAAATGACTGATAATCTAAATATGCCACTTTTCTGTTGAACAGGAGTTCTCTGTGTTTTCGGGTTTTTTGTAAATAAGAGAGGGTTTCCCAGGTGACTCAGTGGTAAAGAATCCACCTGGCAATACAGGAGCTGCAAAAGACATAAGTTTGATCCCTGGATAGGAAAGATCCCCTGCAGGAGGCAATGGCTACCCACTCCAGTATTCCTGCCTGGAGAATTTCATGGACAGGGGAGCCTGGTGGGTTACAGACCTTAGGGTCTCAAAAGAGTCAGACACGATTGAGCATGCACACCACCCCTAAAATAAGAGAATGGCCAGCCCAGGATAAATTATTTAGGGCAACCAGCATATGATTCTCCAACTTGTTTTTTAAAGAATAGTTTCTATAACCAGAGATAGCAGGAAGATAAAAGCAATTGAGACAAAATGTAAACAGCTAGTGAATCTAAGAGGATTCAGAATTTCCTTGCTCTGTGCCTGCAACACTTCTATCAGTGTGAAATCATATCAAAATTAAGAGTTCTATATAAACACACAAAAGAGGTACCCAGTTACCTTTTGATGAAGTCCTGCCTCCAAAACAAAACTTTTCACAAAGACATTTAAATACCAGTTCAAGACATTTTGTATATGTGTGCATGAAGCATTCACTGTGACATAAATATAATTGAGTTCAGCACAATACATTGACCGGAACTAGAGAAAACAAAAGAAAATCTTCCTTTTCCTGCAACACATTAGAGCACTCATATGCCAAGACAGAGCCCCAGAGAGAGGACAGAAGTGTCCCTGGGGGAACGCCTGGGTGTTTCTCTTTTATCTCAATCTAAACCCCCCAAACACACTCACACATTGCATGATGATGGGAAGGTCAATCATAAACTGTGAAACACACATAAAAAAATGGTAAGGTAGAAATTGCTGATAATCTAAATATGCCACTTCTTTCTTGAACAGGAGTTCTCTTTGTTTTGGGGGCTTTTTAAAATAAGAGAGGGCTTCCCAGGTGGCTCAGTGATAAAGAACCCGCCTGCCAATACAAGAGCCACAGGAGATGTAAGTCCAATCCCTGGGTTGGTGGAAAGATCCTCTGGAGAAGGCAGGGGCTACCCACTCCAGTATTCCTGCCTAGAGAATCCCATGGACAGAGGAGCCTGGTGGGCTAGGCTGAACTGAAGAATCTCCACTTAATAGAGAAGCAGAGTCCTTACACTGGGAGGCTGGCCTCAATCCATTCTCCACACATCTAGGGCTATAGGTACACAGGTGGATACAGTCATATATGTAGGCATGGGTACGGATAGGAATAATGGAGACACCATTGTAGATGTGTATGTACACAGAGACAATGCAGGTGCCAATGGTTTATACATGTACATGAAGACGACGGAGGTGTAGACAGTTTATGCATGTACATAAAAATAATGGAGATGTAAACAGTTTATACATGTACATAAAGATGACAGAGACATGGACAGTTTATGCATGTACATAAAGACAATGGAGGTGTAGACAGTTTATGCTGCTGCTGCTGCTAAGTCACTTCAGTCATGTTCGACTCTGTGCGACCCCACAGACAGCAGCCCACCAGGCTCCTCTGTCTCTGGGATTCTCCAGGCAAGAATACTGGAGTGGGTTGCCATTTCCTTCTCCAATGCATGAAAGTGAAAAGTGAAAGTGAAGTCGCTCAGTCGTGTCCGACTCTTAGCGACCCCATGGACTGGAGCCTACCAGGGTTAGGGTTAGGGTTAGGACGTGTACATAAAAACGATGGAGATGTCGATAGCTTATATATGTACATAAAAATGATAGACATGTATACAGTTTATACATGTACATAAAGATGATGGAGATGTAGACAGATGAAAACCATGGAGGTATAGGGTTAGTAGAAGGAAAGAAATCTTAAAAATTAGGGCATAAATAAATGTAAAAGAAACAAAAGAGACCATAACAAAAATCAACAAAGCCAAAAGCTGGTTCTTCAAGAAGATAAATAAACTTGACAAACCATTAGCCAGACTCATCAAGAAACAAAGGGAGAAGAATCAAATCAACAAAATTAGAAATGAAAATGGAGAGATCACAACAGACAACACAGAAATACAAAGGATCATAAGAGACTACTATCAGCAATTATATGCCAATAAAATGGACAACTTGGAAGACATGGACAAATTCTTAGAAAAGTACAACTTTCCAAAACTGAACCAGGAAGGAATAGAAAATCTTAACAGACCCATCACAAGCACAGAAATTGAAACTGTAATCAGAAATCTTCCACCAAACAAAAGCCCAGAGCCAGATGGCTTCACAGCTGAATTCTACCAAAAATTTAGAGAAGAGCTAACACCTACTATCCTACTCAAACTCTTCCAGAAAACTGCAGAGGAAGGTAAACTTCCAAACTCATTCTATGAGGGCACCATCACCCTAATACCAAAACCATACAAAGATGCCACAGAAAAAGAAAACTACAGGCCAATATCACTGATGAACATAGATGCACAAATCTTTAACACAATTCTAGCAAACAGAATCCAACAACATATTAAAAAGATCATACATCATGACCAAGTGGGCTTTATCCCATGGATGCAAGGATTCTTCAATATCTGCAAATCAATCAAAGTAATACACCACATTAACAAATTGAAAAATAAAAGCCATATGATTATCTCAATAGATGCAGAGGAAGCCTTTCGACAAAATTCAACATCCATTTATGATAAAAACCCTCCAGAAAGCAAGAATAGAAGGAACATACCTCAACATAATAAAAGCTATATATGACAAACCCACAGCAAACATTATCCTCAATGGTGAAAAATTGAAAGCATTTCCTCTAAAGTCAGGAACAAGACAAGGGTGCCCACTCTCACCACTACTATTCAACATAGTTTTGGAAGCTTTGGCCACAGCAATCAGAGCAGAAAATGAAATAAAGGGAATCCACATTGGAAAAGAAGAAGTAAAACTCTCACTGTTTGCAGACGACTTGATCCTCTACATATAAAACCCTAAAGACTCCACCAGAAAATTACTAGAGCTAATCAATAAATATAGTAAAGTTGTAGGATATAAAATCAACACACAGAAATCCCTTGCATTCCTATATACTAAGAATGAGAAAACAGAAAGAGAAATTAAGGAAACAATTCCATTCATCATTGCAACGAAAAGAATAAAATACTTAGGAATAAATCTATCTAAAGAAACAAAAGACCTATATATAGAAAACTATAAAACACTGGTGAAAGAAATCAGAGGACACAATAGATGGAGAAATATACTGTGTTCATGGATTGGAAGAATCAATATAGTGAAAATGAGTATACTACCCAAAGCAATCTATAGATTCAATGCAATCCCTGTCAAGCTACCAATGGTATTTTTCACAGAACTAGAACAAATAATTTCACAATTTTTATGGAAATACAAAAAACATCGAATAGTTCAAAGCAATCTTGAGAAAGAAGAATGGAACTGGAGGAATCAACCCACCTGACTTCAGGCTCTACTACGAAGCCACAGTCATCAAGACAGTATGGTACTGGCACAAAGACAGAAATATAGATCAATGGAACAAAATAGAAAGCCCAGAGATAAATCCATGCACCTATGGACACCTTATCTTTGAAAAGGGAGGCAAGAATATACAATGGAGAAAAGACAATGTCTTTAAAAAGTGGTGCTGGGAAAACTGGTCAACCACTTGTAAAAGAATGAAACTAGAACACTTTCTAACACCATACACAAAAATAAACTCAAAATGGATTAAAGATCCAAACATAAGCCCAGAAACTATAAAACTCCTAGAGGAGAACCTAGGCAAAACACTCTCCGACATATATCACAGCAGGATCCTCTATGACCCACCTCCCAGAATATTGGAAATAAAAGCAAAAATAAACAAACGGGACCTAATTAAAATTAAAAGCTTCTGCACAACAAAGGAAACTATAAGCAAGGTGAAAAGACAGCCTTCAGAATGGGAGAAAATAATAGCAAATGAAGCAACTGACAAGCAACTAATCTCAAAAATATACAAGCAACTCCTACAGCTCAACTCCAGAAAAATAAAAGACTCAATCAAAAAATGGGCAAAGAACTAAACAGACATTTCTCCAAAGAAGACATACAGATGGCTAACAAACACATGGAAAGATGCTCAACATCACTCATTATCAGAGAAATGCAAATCAAAACCACAATGAGGTACCATTTCACGCCAGTCAGAATGGCTGCTATCCAAAGTCTACAAGCAATCAATGCTGGAGAGGGTGTGGAGAAAAGGGAACTCTCTTACACCGTTGGTGGGAATGCAAACTAGTACAGCCACTATGGAGAACAGTGTGGAGATTCCTCAAAAAATTGGAAATAGAACTGCCATATGACCCAGCAATCCCACTGCTGGGCATACACACCAAGGAAACCAGAATTGAAAGAGACACATGTACCCCAGTGTTCATCGCAGCACTGTTTATAATAGCCAGGACATGGAAGCAACCTAGATGTCCATCAGCAGACGAATGGATAAGAAAGCTGTGGGTACATATACACAATGGAATATTACTCAGCCATTAAAAGAATACATTTGAATCAGTTCTAATGAAGTGAATGAAACTGGAGCCTATTATACAGAGTGAAATAAGCCAAAAAGAAAAACACCAATACAGTATACTAATGCATATATATGGAATTTAGAAAGATGGTAACAATAACCCTGTATGAGATACAGCAAAAGAGACACAGATGTATAGAACAGTCTTTCGGACTCTGTGGGAGAGGGCAAGGGTGGGATGATTTGGGAGAATGACACTGAAACATGTATATTATCATATGTGAAACAAATTGCCAGTCCAGGTTCGATGCATGATACAGGGTGCTCGGGGCTGGTGCACTGGGATGACCCAGAGGGATGGGATGGGGAGGGAGGTGGGAGGGTGGTTTAGGATGGGGAACACATGTACACCCATGGTGGATTCATGTTAATGTATGGCAAAACCAATACAATATTGTAAAGTAAAAAAAAAAAAAAGAAAACCATGGAGGTATAGACAGTTTATACATGTAAGTAAAGACAATGGAGATGTAGACACTTTATGCATGTACATAAAGACGATAGAGATTTACATACTTATGTGGAGATGAGGTGCAGGCTTAGGTGATAAAGATGTAACTATAACCATAGATAATGTAGACACAGGTGTATGTAGATACAGATGTAAGTGATATAGACGTGGATACAGATGATGTAGATGTGGGTGGAAGTAGAGATGCAGATGACATAGAGGTAAGTGCAGGTGTAAATGTAGGTGATGCAGGCATCAGCATAAATAACAGAAGTGCTGAAGATGACGCAGGCACAGAAAATGCAGATGTGGGGTAGACATACATGTAGATGATCCAGACAGACGTAGATGGCAGAGTAGGTGTCAGATGTCGATACAGATGATGTAGGAGTAGGTGATGTAGAGGCAGGAGTAGGTGTAGACGATACAGATGTAGGTTAGGTGATGTGGGTGTAGCTACAGATGACGTAGAGAACGCAGGCGTAGTGTAGATGTACACATACAGACGCTGTGGACACAGATGTGGACATAAGTATACGTGTAGGTGCAGACACGGTCACATAGATGAACACAGAGGAAACAGAGAGTAGCTGATGCAGGTGTAGATGTGAATGAGGCTGAGACAGAGACAGAGACACTTGCCAGCAGACTTCACATCCCAATCCATCGTGCAGGAGACCAGACAGCCTGTTGGTAGCCACAGTACTGGCGGGCCAGGTGCTCAGAGTCACCATGGCAGCAGCAGTAATAACACCAACCGCTCTGAGCACTGGTCCAATTCCAGGTACTGTGCAGGCATCTCGCCTGTAGCATCTCAATAACCATACCTGGTCATCCTTTCAGCTAAGACATTCCTGTCACCAGAAGCCTGTGGAGCTAAAAGGCACCTTGACATCCAAACACTCCCACAGTCATCTTCATCACCTCTCCCCTCCCCCTACCATCACTCATGCCAGAGCCCACATCTCTGTTGCAAACCCACTCATCCTCTGCCTCCCCACTAGCATTCCAGCCCCATGAGGTCCTGGATTTGGGGGTCTCTTTCTGGTGGCTCAGACGGTAAATAATCTGCCTGCAATGGGTCGGGAAGATCCCCTGGAAAACAGAATGGCTACCCACTCCAGTATCCTTGCCTGGAGAATCCCATGGACAGAGGAACCTGGCAGGCTACAGTCCAGGGGGGGTCACAAAGAGTCGGACACGACTGAGCAACTAACACTCACTTTCCTGACACATTCCCTACAGCCTGGAACTTGCACATGGAAAAACGTGGAACAAGTAAGTGTTTCTGTGCCCGTGGGCTCTGCCCACCCTGACCCCACCTGTTGCCTTCATTCTCGATGATGCGATGATACCGGTCCAACTCGTTCCTCAGGGTCTGCTGGACGACCACCAGCTGCCGGCAGTCATAGGATGATCTCTCCAGGCTCCTCTCTGCCTCTTCAATCTCCTTCCGCAGGGTGTCTATCTGCTCGTTGTAGAGCTGAATCTCATCATCATAACACTCGTGGGCGTCTCTGATGGCTTGTTCCAGGGCCGCAGTCTGCGGGCAGAGACAATAGTCACAAGAAAACCCAGCCACCCTCTCCCTGCAGACACAGACACAGCAGGGGAGAATCCGGACGGCGTACCCAGTTGTATTTGTTTTGTTGGTTTGTTTCTCTGTCCGCAGAGAATCTTAAAGCCACAGAAGGATGTGACAACTGAACCCCTTCCCCTGATGCTTGTATCAGCACCCCAGGAAATCAGCCTGTAGCGGAGCCCCCGACCCAAGGCAGTAGGAAGATGAGAAACTCAGAAAATAAAAACTGCCATCCCTGGACTAACATGTACAACTCCGAGTACATTCTTCGTACTTTACTGAGTTAGCATGAAAAAGTAGTAAAAAAAAGAACATGGACTAAATAGATAAGATGCTATAATAATAAAAAGGGGGGGATCTCCTTGATCTTATTCAATCACTACGGCACTTTAATTTTCTCCTGATTTCTGACCAGTAGAGTTACATATATGTTTTGATAGCTAAAATGTGTGTGTTTGTGTGCGCTGGCACTTATGCAAAATAACTTCAGAGAAACGCTATTTATATATTAAAGCAGGACAAGTCAAAATTAAGGTAGGAAAATGAAGAGAGGTTCCTCGTCTTCACTTTTAGAGCTATGACAACCCACAAGCAGCCACAAGCTTCTTACTTATTTATAAGCAAACTTATTTACAAGCTCAGTACAAGCTTGTTTTCCCACAGAGAAAAGATATAACAGGCGTAGCCAGTCCTCAAAAGCAAAATAAAACATGTAGACTGAAACCCACTTCATCTGCAAGAGCACTTGTCAAACTTCAACACACATATGAACCACCCCAAGGATACAGTTTTGCTCAGATTCTGACTCAGTAGCTCCAGTGGGACTGGAGGGGCCGGGTTTCTAAGTGGCTCCTCCACAATGCCCGTGGCTGTGGCTCTGGTCTCCGGGCCACATTCTTTGAGTCGTGGGGAACTAAGCAAAAGTCTGAATCTATCCTCATGTATGTGCATCACAGGATGCCTGACACATGCAGCTTAATGAACACACTGGACAACATGGAGGGTGATTGTTCCTGAGAGCCTGACCCTTCGCTATGTACAGATAAGGTCATGAGAAACAGAGATGGGCAGGAATTGTCCCAGCCTCGAGGAGGCTGAGGAGACAGGACACCTGAATGCAGGCAGGACCCAGGATCAGGCAACCTGTGAACAGGGTAAGGGGTGAGATTTCAGGCAAGTCTCTTACCAGTCTGGTCTGCTCACCAATGTCCTGGTTTCAACCTTGGTGCTTTGCTATTTGGATGTTGACTTTGGGGGAATTGAATGAAGAGTATGGGAAACTCTGAGTTATTTTCACAGCATCAGAGAAGTCTAAAATTATTTCAAAATAAACAAAGAGAGTTTGGCCAGGTTTCTGTTCCTCATTTAAAACTGCCTCCATTCAGGAAACAATCTAGATGTCCATCAACAGATGAACGGATAAAGAAGCTGTGGTACATATATACAATGGAATATTACTCAGCCATAAAAAGGAACGCATTTGAGTCAGTTCTAATGAGGTAGATGAATCTACAGCCTATTATAGAGTGAAGTAAGTCAGAAACAGAAAACAAACATCATATACTAATGCACATATATGGAATCTAGAAAGATGGTTACTGATGAACCTCTTTGTAGGGCAGCAATGGAGATGCAGACGTAGAGAACAGACTTGTGGTCAAGGGGCAGGGAAGAAGAGGGAAAGAGTAGCATGGAAACATACACATTACCGTATGTAAAGCAGATCACCAGTGGGAATTTGCTGCATGACTCGAAATAGCAACCCACTCCAGTACTCTTGCCTGGAAAACCCCATGGATGGAGGAGCCTGGTAGGCTACAGTTCATGGGGTACCTAAGAGTCAGACACGACTAAGCGACTTCACTTCACTTCAGACCTCAAACCAGCACTCTGTGACAACCTAGAGGGATGGGATGGAGTAGGAGGTGGGAGGGAGGTTCAAGAGGGAGGGGACATATGTGTACCTATGGCTGATTCATGTTGATATTTGGCACAAACCAACAAAATACTGTAAAGTAATTATCCTTCAATTAAAAATAAATAAATTTTAAAAAATAAACAAAATTGTCTCCATTCAAACAGTCTCCTAGGACATCAAACACCAAGGCACAGCCTCTGACTCCTGGTGTGGCCACACCCTCTTAACCATACCAGCGTCTACACGCTCCAGGAAAGGCTTCCATGAAGGGATTCAAAGGACCCCTCCAGACCTGAATCTCAGAGACAAGAAGCCATCCAGGAGTGGGTGAATCCCCATGTAAGACTCTCCGTTTCCATGGAGCGGTCCTGAGAACAAAGCCTGCAGGTCACAAACTGGTGTGGCTGGGCTCCATCCACTCCAGAGTCAGCTGGGCAGTAGGGAAACATGAGAGCTGGACACACTTTCATCAAAGCTCACCCTTCTACCACACGAATAGGAAAGAGATGTGACCGCAGCACCCATGTGTTAAAGCTCAATAATTGAAACCTCCTCCATCAGAAGGAGGGGTGCTCAGAAAGAAACAGTAAAAGCCCCCCTTTCGGCAGCTCAAAGGGGGCTAACGAGATGTCTCTGAGGGGACTGACTTCCATGTGGGCTTCAGACACCGTCTAGCACCAGACTGATCGTAGGAGAAAGAGACCCTCCTTCCTGGAGCCACAGTCCAGGTTGGCCACAGGCTCAAGCACAGGGTGTCATAGAACCCACGGAGAGGCCCAGGGTGCTGGGGAGGTGGGGGGAGGGGGGGAGGGGGCGGGGCATCACGGAAGGCTTCCAGGAGGAGGTAAGTCCAGTCCTGGGCACTGCAGAAGCAAAGGGACTTGCAGAAAGAGGCGTGAGAAGCAGAGAGGCGGGCGCCAGGTCTGCAGGGGTGGTCAGGAGAGGAGAGGGGAAGAGAGCTGCCCACTGACAGCCCCGGGTCACTTCGAGAACAGTAGTCAAGCTGATACAGAGGGCAGAGGCAGGTGGCAGGCGTGGGCCTCAAAGCAGCCTGAACTTCACTGTGAGCCAGGTAACTGGGCATTTCTGTCTGGACCATTTGGATCGACCAGCTGATATTCATCTCCCCACTTGGCTGCAGGCAGGAGCCCAGCCAAGCTCTGCTTGGTGTTCCCGGACCTCACATGGGGCTCGCCAGAAACATCTGAATAAAAGACAAGTGTTCTAGCTCAGTTGTGGGGCTTGCCTTTGCACACACAGTCCTCAGGGATCCTGAGCTACGCCTCATGTGAGCCCCGTCTGGAGGGGTGACCTCCTGCCTCAGTCCTCTTAGGCCCCTGGACTCCTTTGGGTTCAAGGTCATTTCAAAAAGGAAAAAGAAATCATATCCTTTCCAGATTACATGCCATCTTACCAAAACCTGCCACCAGATGGTGCTAAGGGACTTTCACAAAAAATGATGTCTGGGCAACACACTCGTAAAAATCTGCATTTTTTCACTTCCTGTCACAAAAACTCAACTGATGCAACTTAGAGAATTTAGAGAGCCTGTCCTTTCTCGGGCACCTGGAATAAGTACCATCTCATACATCACGTTCAGGGATCTCATGCGTGGTCCACGTTCAGGGATCTCATGTGTGGTCCACGTTCAATCTCAAAAGCAGGGGCCCCCAGCTCCAATCGTGGGTGCTGTTGCAGGCAACCTGCAGACCAGTGTTCTCAAAGCTGGCAGAGCCACCTGGGGGGCTTGTTGAAGGAGATGCTGGCCCCTCTCCAGTATCCCTGATTCCACAGGTCTGGGGCGAGCCTGTGAATGCCCTAACCATAGGCAGAGCCAAGGAGTGCTGCCCCACAACATCCCCACCACATCCCCAGTCCTAGCCCTGGCCCCACTGAGGGGCTATGATGACTGGTCTCCCTGGGAACGTACAGCTTAGCTACTCCATCCGAAAGTCATGGCAACAT
The DNA here is from genome assembly GCF_027580195.1 of Bos mutus. Lineage (NCBI taxonomy): Eukaryota > Metazoa > Chordata > Mammalia > Artiodactyla > Bovidae > Bos > Bos mutus. The sequence continues at coordinate 22,865,008 of NC_091629.1, forward strand.
TTTAAAATTAGCAAAAAGCCAGCTGTAAATATCTCATGAATCAGGCTATGGAAGGCCCAGGCCAGGAACATGAGTGGCCCAGATGTAGAACATCCTGACCCAGCATGGGATTCCCACCCCCGCCTCCCCCCGCCTCCCCCCCACAAATTAGTGACCTCCAAGTGTGGTTCCTGGGCTAGCAAGCAGCACCTGGACTTCAGAAAGGTAGGTTCTTGGGCCACAACCCAGACCTACTGAGTCAGAAACTCTCAGGTGGGTCCAGACATGTGTGTGTTTTAATTTGAGCTAATCAGGCAGACTTTTGGCCCCAGTGACCTTTACCCCTTAGCTTCTGCCCAAGACTCTGTGGTATTAGTTGGCAAAGGGACTTTGCAGATGTAAGCAAGGTTCTTAAGCAGTTGAGCTTAAAAAATAGAGAGACTATTCTAGATTATTCCTGATCACATGAGCCCTCAAGAGCAGAAATCAAAGAGAGTAGATGCATGAGAAAGAGTCAATGTCCCTGAAGATGGAGGAGGCCACCCACCAAGGAGAGTGGGCAGCATCTGGAATGACTACTGGCAGTAAAGAAACAGGATCCTTGTTCCCACAGGCACACAGAACAGAATTCTGCCAACGTGACTGGGCTTGTGTCCACTTCTCCAAATGCTTAGTCACACACACACATGTACACACACACACACACACACAACTTATACACACATATATGCACACACATGTACACACATTCAAAAATATTCACACACATTATACACACATGTGCACACACACACACACACACACACCCTCCCTCTATCCTCTCAGAACCTCAGAGAACACTACATACTCATCAAGTCACCAAATCAACGTGCCTGGTCCTCAAGCCACAGTTTATCACCAGAGCAGGATGAGTTTTAAGGGGTCTCTGCAGCTGGGGTCTCTGCCTTGGGGACCATCTGCAGACCCCCATGTGCTTTCCGAAGCCCCTGAGTCACTGCACAGTGAGGGGTGTGTGGTGCGTGGGCAGGAATAGAGATTCTGGACTCAGGTCCTGAAATTTGGTAACACTGAGAACCCACGAAAAGCACCACACCCCACAGGGCTCCAACATGTGATTCTTCTGTCGGCACTGGTGGGGTTCAGTTCAGTTCAGTCGCTCAGTCGTGCCTGACTCTGCGACCCCATGAATCACAGCACGCCAGGCCTCCCTGTCCATCACCAACTCCCAGAGTTCGCTCAAACTCATGTCCATCGAGTCGGTGATGCCATCCAGCCATCTCATCCTCTGTCATCCCCTTCTCCTCCTGCCCCTAATCCCTCCCAGCATCAGAGTCTTTTCCCATTGAGTCAACTCTTCGCATGAGGTGGCCCAAGTATTGGAGTTTCAGCCTCAGCATCAGTCCTTCCAATGAACACCTAGGACTGGTCTCCTTTAGAATGGACTGGTTGGATCTCCTTGCAGTCCAAGGGACTCTCAAGAGTCTTCTCCAATACCACAGTTCAAAAGCATCAATTCTTCAGCACTCAGCTTTCTTCACAGTCCAACTCTCATATCCATACATGACCACTGGAAAAACCATAGCCTTGACTAGATGGACCTTTGTTGGCAAAGTAATCTCTGCTTTTTAATATGTTATCTAGGTTGGTCATAACTTTTCTTCCAAGGAGTAAACATCTTTTAATTTCATGGCTGCAATCACCATCTGCAGTGATTTTGGAGCCCCCCAAAATAAAGTCTGACACTGTTTCCACTGTTTCCCCATCTATTTCCCATGAAGTGATGGGACCAGATGCCATGATCTTCGTTTTCTGAATGTTGAGCTTTAAGCCAACTTTTTCACTTTCCTCTTTCCCTTTCATCAAGAGGCTTTTTAGTTCCTCTTCACTTTCTCCCATAAGGGTGGTGTCATCTGCATATCTGAGGTTACTGATATTTCTCCCGGCAATCTTGATTCCAGCTTGTGCTCTTCCGGCCCAGTGTTTCTCATGATGTACTCTGCATATAAGTTAAATAAGCAGGGTGACAATATACAGCCTTGACGTACTCTTTTTCCTATTTGGAACCAGTCTGTTGTTCCATGTCCAGTTCTAACTGTTGCTTCCTGACCTGCATATAGGTTTCTCAAGAGGCAGGTCAGGTGGTCTGGGATTCCCATCTCTTTCAGAATTTTCCACAGTTTATTGTGATCCACACGGTCAAAGGCTTTGGCATAGTCAATAAAGCAGAAATAGATGTTTTTCTGGAACTCTCTTGCTTTTTCAATGATCCAGCGGATGTTGGCAATTTGATCTCTGGTTCCTCTGCCTTTTCTAAAACCAGCTTGAACATCTGGAATTTCACGGTTCACATATTGCTGAAGCCTGGCTTGGAGAATTTTGAGCATTACTTTACTAGGGTGTGCTGCTGCTGCTCCTAAGTCGCTTCAGTCGTGTCCGACTCTGTGCGACCCCATAGACGGCAGCCCACCAGGCTTCCCCGTCCCTGGGATTCTCCAGGCAAGAACACTGGAGTGGGTTGCCATTTCCTTCTCCAATGCATGAAAAGTGAAAAGTGAAAGTGAAGTCGCTCAGTCGTGTTCAACTCTTAGCGACCCCATGGACTGTAGCCTACCAGGCTTCTCCATCCATGGGATTTTCCAGGCAAGAGTACTGGAGTAGGGTGCCATTGCCTTGTCCGTTACTAGGGTGTGAGATGAGTGCAATTGTGCTGTAGTTTGAGCAGTCTTTGGCATTGCCTTTCTTTGGGATTGGAATGAAAACTGACCTTTTCCAGTCCTGTGGCCACTGCTGAGTTTTCCAAATTTGCTGGCATATTGAGTGCAGCACTTTCACAGCATCATCTTTCAGGTGGAGTAGAGACAGAGTAACATATAACGTTTAATGGTATACGTAGAGGTGCAGATTTTTTAAATTCTTGTTCTCTTGTCCTTTACATGTACTTGTCAAACCGAACATCAATTTACTTTTGGATTTGGGAAATGTGGTCAAACAGGAAGGAGCGTGTTCTAACCCAATGTCCCCATCAGAACAGCCAGATACATGGAACCACAGAAAGAAACTGAAGGAATCACGGAGGTGCCCCGCAAAGCCTGTGAACCACAAAAGAAGCCTGTAGAAATAGGACCGAGCTTTTCTGGTGAGTTCAGTTTGCAAATTAAGCTTCACCAAGAACAGAAAAGGGGTGGGGTGAAAATGCAAAGTTTCCACTAACAAATTCTGAGCAGGAGCAAATGCAGAAACAGCCCCTCTCTCCAGTCTCCCCTCTGACTGGAATCTGCAGTCAGATTCCAGAGGAGAGAGTTCAGGTCAGAAGCAGGAAGTACAGATTCAAACGAGTGGAGGATTAAAATCCCCAATCTGTGACCATTTCTTATTTTTTACAACAATTTTAAACTGGGAAAAATGGGTCGGTTATGCACAGGTGGGAGCTTACCCTTGGTGGGGGAGGGGGCCTGAGGGAACCTCTCGGGAGCCAGAAATTAGTGGGATCTATTGTCCCTGCTTCCCTGGTGGCTCAGACAGTAAAAGTGTCTGCTTGCAATTCGGGAGACCCGGGTTTGATCCCTGGGTCAGGAAGATTCCCTGGAGAAGGAAATGGCACCCCACTCCAGTACTCTTGCCTGGAAAATTCCATGGATGGAGGAACCTCGTTGGCTACAGTCCATGGGGTCGCAAAGAGTCGTACACAAGTAAGCAACTTCACTTTCACTTTCTCTGTCCCCTCTGGCGCAGGCCCTTTCCAGTCTGAGCAGGAAGGGCAGTGCCCTGGGCAGCCCTCCGTCTATGCAGACAGCTGGTCACCCCCCTAGGGACGCTGTCTGTCACTTGAGGGCTGGGCACACAGGTGTGCCAAGTTTGTGAGAATGTACAGTGAGACAGGGCTTCCCTGGTGGCTCAGTGGTAAAGAATCCATGTGCAATGCAGGAGATGTGGGAAATTTGGGTTTGATCCCTGGGTCGGGACGATTCTCTGGAGGAGGGCATGGCAACCCACTCCAGTACAGAGGAGCCTGGCAGGCTATATAGCCCATGGGGTCACAAAGAGTTGGACACAACAGAGGGACTAAACAACAACAAAACAACACAGTGAGACAAACGTGCGCAAGTCTCTCGGGCATGTGACACCAGAATGAGCCTGCAGAGGGTGGGGCGCACCTGGGCCTGCAGCTCGGTTCTCTGGGCTTGCAGGAGGCAGATCATCTCCCTGCCGTCCTCCAGCTGGCACTGCAGGGCGGCGGCTTCCCGTTCTGTCAGGAGCTTCTCCTGTACAAAGAAGCCAGACTCAGCATCACACACTTGTCATGGGAGGAAACACGTAGAGGAGCGGAGAGGCCTCCTGTGTTCTGCACATTCACATCCCCCTAACCCCGCCCTCAGATTCACAGGCTGAGGCCCTGACCCCCTCCCGCCATGGGAAGGCATCTGGGCTGGGACTTTGGCAGGAAGGGAGGTGGAGATGAGGTCACTAGAGTGGGGCCCCCATGGTGGGATTAGTGCCCTTAGAAGCAAAGAAGGAGGCACCAGGATCTAAATGTGCTTTGCAAAGTGCACATGAATCCCTGAGCATCCTGCTGAAATGGGGATTGTGACTCAGTGGGTCTGCTGGGGGGTCTGGCTGAAGATTCTGCATTTTTCTCAAGTTCCCAAGTGATGCTGAGGGTCTCTGACAATCACTGACGCCATCAAACTAAGTCTAAATGGTTCTACATTCCTACAACTCAGACAAATGGGGCTACAAGGAAACAAACTATTATGATTTTATAAGTGTGCTCTGATACAAAACACCTTTGAATTAAAGGGGAAAATGTTTGCAAAATACAATAAAGCGTCTGGAAAGAAATCTCTGACAAAGAAAATTATGCTTTAGGAAAAGCTGTGTTTTAGAGCAGTTCACTTGTGACTTCCCAGGTGGCACTTGTGGTAAAGAATCCATCTGCCGACGCAGGAGACGTAAAGAGATGTGGGTTTGATCCCTGGGTTGGGAAGATCCCCTGGAGGAGGATATGGCACCCTACTCCAGTATTCTTACCTGCAGAACCCCGTGGACAGAGGAGCCTGGTGGGCTACAGTCCGTAGGGTCACACAGAGTTGGATACAACTAAAGCAGCTAAACACACACGCACACAGTTCACTTGGGGTCATTGGTGAGCAATGTGGACAAGAATATCCCCATCAAGGCCAAAAGAAGTAACCCTTCTGCCTCTCAGATGTTACTTGGCAGGATTCAACTATGTTCCAAAAGCAAATTTGGGGATTTCTTCAGCTTTGATATAAAAAGTTAGGTTCAAATAAACATAAAGCAGTCAGCTACCCTTGCCCACTGGTTCTGCAGGGTGTGGGCTTGAGCAGACTTCTATCCTAAGTCATCTCTGCAGAAAAACACAGAATCTCATCAGCTGAACAGTCCACAAAACCCTGACCTCAGCGTAACACTTCTCCAGAGAAAGACCACATGACATTTCTGTTTTAATCTGTATCCTTCTCAGTCTATTTCTACACATACCGTATCGTGCATCACAAAATCCCATAAACCACAGGAGGAAAAAATATAGGTCAATATCCTGTTGAACTGTTAAAGAGCTGAGTGAGGAAGGAATCTGGAACATTATACTGGGAATACAGTTTTACACCCAAATTCCAAAACAGCTTCAACCATCTCTAACCGGTCCTGACAGTTTTCATGCCCCAGACTTGCCTCCTCATTAGTAGAGCCTGACCTGGAAAAACAGAGTCACTCACTATCTTCAATTTTCTGGATTCAAAATTACGGTCAAATTGATAAGGGGAATAAGAAAACAAACAACCCAATCATATATAGATATAGATATATATGCAAAAGACTTGGGTCTTGGTCCAACACAGAAGATACGTGAATCATAGATACATGGATGGCAGATAAGCATCCATATGTCTTGACTGAAAAGATACTCAACAAGGAATTCCCTGGTGGTCCAGTGGTTAGGACTCTGTGCTTTCACTGCTGAGGGTTCGATCCCTTTCGGGAACTAAGATTCCTGCAAACCATGTGGTGTGGCTTAAAAAAAAAAATGCTCATAACAAGATACACAACACATTTATTAGAACAGCAAACAGCAAAACCAAAATAAAAGCCCAACATCCCAGTGCAGACAAGAAAGCAAAGCAACAGAAGCTCCCATCTGTGGCTGGGGGTGGGGATGCAGTGATGCTACAGAGCTTGGGAGATAGTCTGGTAGTTTCTTATAAGCTAAACAAGGAAGAGAGGACAAACACCTAGGAAGACGGTCAGCAGCAGAGTTTATGTCCTCAAATGTCTAGATACCCTTGTTCACTTACAGACTGAAAGAGCAAAAGAGTAAACTTGAATATGAATGCTCAGGTTGGGTTGGGGGCCCCAGACAGTCCAACCTGATGACTCTCCCTGGGCCTCTGGGCACCAGCCCTGGGGCTGCAGGACCAATGCCCACGTGTGGCCACCCTGCTGCTGCGGCTCCTGCTCTTACCTCCCGCATCCCACTCGTTATGGCAGCTGCCTGCGGGGTGGTCTGGATGATCTGCTGCAGGATGGTGACATAGGTCTGAATCTCCAGAAGATTCTGTCAGGGAAGGAAAGAGTTCTCATTAAAACCTGAACTGCCTGAGTTTCTCCCTCCGGGCTAATGTGACCCTCGGGATATCAGACAGTGACCTGCTCGAGGGCGCCTGATGCCTCCTTTTATCTACACAAAAGCCGCCCTCTGCCGCCTGGAGCAGGTCCTGAGGCAGAGACACAGACACTGAAGCTGGAGGGAGGCCAGGTCCCTGGAGAGGTCAGCCCTCAGGTCTGCTGTGCTCAGGTGACACAGCTGGGCAGGAAAAGAGTGTCTGGCACTTGCATTTTCAAGATGCACAAGCTCAGAGAGGTTAGACCACTGGCCTTAGGTTACATAGCTCCGGGACTGGACTTTCCCAGAACACCAAGCACCCCCACCCCACCGCAGCATGAGGCTACGAGAAGCCGGTAGGGCTGTGGGCAGAACACAGCAGTACCTGAGAGAAGGCTCTTGCTATTGCTGTTTAGTCGCTAAGTCATGTCCGACTCTCTGCAACCCCGTGGACTGTAGCCCACCAGGCTCCTCTGCCCATGGGATTTCCCAGGCGAGAACGCTGGAGTGGGTTGCCATTTCCTTCTCCAGGGGGCTCCTGCAGGCCACATGTTCCCTCAGAGGCAGCAGTGAAAATTTACAGTTTTTGCATTTTCTCCATTTTCTGATCTGAACCAGTTTTGCCTAATCAAGACGGATTCACGTGCAATCACTCTGTGGACTGTAATGTCTCCCATAGATACTGGCTCCCACCCCATCCCCTGACACACACACCCCAAAACCACCCCCCCCCTGCACGTCTGGTTCACTAAGCACTGTCCAGCCCAGTTCACCTGGGCAGCCCACTGCAGCCATCTCATTTTTCAGCCACGAGAGCTCCGGACTGGTTTCCGGTGGGAAAGGGCTGCAAGAGGGGTTGTGGTTACCTTTTTGTACCTGTCCTTGGCTGCACTGATGTCATCCTGCAGAAACTGGGCTTCAATCTGAAGACGCAGGTTACGTAGCAGGGCTTCATCTGCCTCCTGCAACAAGAGGGTCACAATTCTGATTTGGAGAGGCCATGGGGTGGGTGTGAAATCTGAACACACAGACCACTGGGGGTCTGGTTAACAGGCAGACTGCTGTTTGGTAGGTCTGGGACGGCGTCCGGGATTCTGCATTTCTAGCAGAGCATTGGGTTAGCCCACTGGACCTGGTCTACCACAATAGCTCTCAGGCAGGGGTGATTCTGCCCCCCCGCCCCCGGGGACATTTGGCACAATCTGGACATACTTTTAATTGTCACCATTTGGGAGGTGGAGTGCTACTACCGGCATCAAGTGGGTAGGGGTCACAGATGCTGCTAAACATCTCACAATACATAGGACAACCTCACACAACAAATAAACCTCCAGTCCCTAATGCCAATAGTGCCAGGGCTGAGAAGCCTTGATCTAGAAAATTCAGGGAGAAACAGTATGCTTGCATGCCAATAACCTTAAAATTGCTTCCCTGATGGCTCCCGTGGTAAAAATCTACCTGCAGTGCACAAGATGCAGGTTCCGTCCCTGGGTGGGGAAGATCTTGTGCAGGAGGAAATGGCAACCCACTTCAGTATTCTTGCCTGGAAAATTTCATGGAGAGAGGAGCCTGGTGGGCTACAGTCCATGTCCGGCTCTCACAAAGAGCTGGACATGACTAAGAGACTAACACAGTTTCGAATTATGGTGCTGGAGAAGCCTCTTGAGAGTCCCTTGGACAACAATCAAACCAATCAATCTTAAAGGAAATCAACCCTGAATATTCATTGGAAGGACTGATGCTGAAGCTCCAAAGCTTTGGCCACCTAATGTGAGGAGCCAAATCATTGGAAAAGACCCTTATGCTGGGAAAGATTGAGGACAGGAGGAGAAGGGGGCGACAAAGGATGGGATAGTGGGATAGCGTCACTGAATCAATGGACATGAATTTCAGTAAACTCCAGGAGATAGTAAAGGACAGAGAGGCCTGGTGTGCTGAAGTCCATGGGGTCGCAAAGAGTCAGACAGGACTTAGCAACTGAACAATGATAACACATACACAACCTTAAAATCTGACACATCTGTATTTGTTCTAGAGCCTCTCATCAGTGAGTTGAGTTTCTAAGACTAAGAAACAGGTTTCCCTTAACACTGAAACCTTTACTTTAGAATGAAGCTAGAGCCCTATTTTATACCATTCAAAAACGAACTCTAAATGGGTTAGCTGCTGCTGCTGCTAAGTCGCTTCAGTCATGTCTGACTCTGTGCAACCCCATAGACGGGGGCCCACCAGGCTCCCCTGTCCCTGGGATTCTCCAGGCAAGAATACTGGAATGGGTTGCCATTTCCTTCTCCAATGCATGAAACTGAAAAGTGAAAGTGAAGTCGCTCAGTAGTGTCTGACTAGCGACCCCATGGACTGCAGCCTACCAGGCTCCTCCGTCCATGGGATTTTCCAGGCAAGAGTACTGGAGTGGGGAAATGGGTTAGAGACTTAAATAATTTTATACTGAAACAAAACTCCAAGAAGAAACAGGAAAAAACCTCCCTGGCATGGGTGTTGGCAATGAATTTTTGGACGTGACACTTAAAGCACAAGCAACAAAATAAAAAATTGGCAAGTAAGACTATTTCTTGCTGCTGTTTAGTCGTTCAGTCATGTGGCATCTTTTGCCACCCCACAGATTGTAGCCCACCAGGCTTCTCTATCCATGGGATTTCCCAGGCAAGAATACTTGAGTGGATTGCAATCTTCTTTTCCAGGGGATCTTCCCAACCCAGGGACCAAATCCACATCTTCAGTGTCTCCTGCACTGCAGACGGTTTCTTTACCACTGAGCCATTGGGGAAGCCCAAGCAAGACTATATCAAACTCAAAAGCTATGCATAGCAAAAGAAACCATTGATGAAGTCAAAAGACAAACTATCGAGTAGGAAACCTTAATTTTAATAGGTTTCTCCAGAGGACTGTTGACACTTACCTTGGGACCACCCATCTTCAATACAAAATGCATTTTTTTAGCATGAATGCTGAGGTGAAGAGTGTTTGCTCCTTTAAAGTTGGAAATGACACAACAGAAGGTTGAATGTTCTTACCAAACTTTTTGATAATTCACCAACTTTTATCTCATCAATCTTCCTTTGACCAACCAAACAGGTGTGAAGAAGTATTTGTGCTCTTAATAAGAAAGTAATATGATGTGTGGGATTGACTTAAATGCTTCAACAATTCAGTGAGATGTTACAGGGCCAAGGACCTTGTTCCTCTCCCAAGACACCTCTGCCTTGCATTTCTACCAATACCTGAGGCCTTGCTAAGTGCGTTTTTACTGACTTCCTAATGACTTATTAAAAAGCACTATGAATGTTAGCAACAGGCTCTCATCCATACAGGTAGAATGTGGTCTGCTAAAATACTTAAGATATTCTCCACCCCTGCATGAACAGAGTTAAGACAGTCAAGGTATGTGGACAGGACAAGATATTCTGAGACACTTGCCCTCCTGGTACTAATAGGGGTTAGGGTCATCATGATGAATTGTCCCTGGGAGAGCACAGCATTACTGATGGTCTCACGCAGATGCTCCAGGGAAGGTGGAAGGCCCCTTGGAGGTCCTGGTGAATGGGCTTCTGAATTACTCAGAATTGTCACATAGCCTGAGGAAGCCTCTTCAACAGAGAAATGCTGAAGGAAAGGAAGCCTGGTGTCTTCCCAGCAGTGGAAAAGGGCTGAGGAGCCAGAAATACCCCAGGTAATCTACAGACCCCAAGGGAAAAAGAGTCAGGCCTCAGGAAGGATAGAAACCAGTGCAGTCCCAGCAAAGCAAGTAGCAGCGGGCTGTGGCCTGGACACCAGGATGACCAGCTCCAAAGGCACTTATCTCTGCCCCTCAGGAGCGACATCTCTGAGAGAGAGCTATGATTGGCCCACATGATCACGTGACTGTTATCTTGCTGACAGTCCTACCAGGACCACACTGACAGAAAGGAAGGTCCAAGGGCTCAGGAGTGCAGCCCTGCCCACTTCAGGCACGGTGGTTCCTGGTGGAAGTGGCATCTCAGCTCTAAGGAGCGGGCCCTGCTTAGTAGGAACAGCTAGCCCTGGGGCCAGAGGCGGGGCAGTGCTGGGTGCAGACGTGTGAGGCAGCCCTTTGGGATGTTTTCCCACCTGCCCCATCCCTCGACCCCTCAAGACTGCTGAGGATGGGGTGGGATAGGGAATTCTCAAACATCTGAAACTTTCACCAAAAATTCATCCACAACTGATACACAATTACTGGACTGAAGACCTCTTGTGTTATGACTTACAAAGGGCTATCCTTTTGTAAAAGTTTTAGAAATAGAAGGGACCCTAGAGGCCATGGGTCCTCAGACATTTTGTAGCCACATCCTGCAAACAAAACATCTCAGGGAAGCCAACATATAGAAGCAAAGCAGAGATGTGTTTCCTAAGGGACATGATGGTTGGTCGGAGGCGGGCGCGGATAGGAACCCTGACTGTCCAGCAACCCTCCTCCATCAGATGCCCTTCAAGCAAATCCACGGACCTTAAGGGCTCTGCCTAAGACAGCTCAGAAACGATAGAGTCTCAACTTACAGACAGGGAGACATGGAGCCAGTGGGTCATTCAGCTGATTAACAGAAGTTAACAGGAGCTAACAGGCCTGGGGTCTGTCCTGGACTTCTCCCTACTAGTCAGGAGTTGAACGCTGAGTCCTGACCCCACCCTGCAAGGTGCCTTCTGCTCTTCCCTGACCTTCCTCAGGGTCAAGCCCAATAACCCCTTAGGTCCCATCAGCCAACTTTTTAAACTGCTGAGAATGATAACAAAAGGCCAGCCCACATTTGCCCTTAAAAGAGAGATTAATCAGATGCCCTGCAAGCACATTCTCTCGCTTTGAAGACAATCATCTGATAAACTGCCCGGAAAAACTCCCAAAGGTGAGTCGCTGCTGCTGGAATGTGCAGCTGCTGGTAGAGGGGGGTAGAATTCTTTTGGAAGTGTTTTCTTTTGTTTGCACCAGAATTCAGAAATGTGTGGACGCTTGTGTTTTTATTATGCTTTTGGATGCTGTCAGCTGCAGTTTCAAAAGCTCCACCAGCAGAAAAGCGTCTAGATTTTTCCAAATCAAGACTCTGAGCCAAAAGTCTAATTTTAGAAAATGTTCCAACCCTGATACTGTGTGTTTTACATCTAGTTGAGTGGTTCGCAAAGTGTGGTTCCTGGACCACACTATCTGGAAATGATTTGAAAAATGAAAGATCTGGTGGATCCCAGACCTATTGGATCAGAATTTCTGGGGTGAAAGGACGAGGAAACTGTTTTAACACACCCTCCACGTGTTGCTGATGCTAGATCCACTGGTCTAGACCATCTTTCTTCAGGGGGGCTTTTCGAGTAGCTCAAATGGTAAAGAATCTGCCCACAATTCGAGAGACCTGGATTCGATCCCTGGGTCGGGAAGATCCCCTGGAGGAGGGCATGGCAACCCACTCCAGGATTCTTCCCTGGAGAATCCCTTGGACAGAGGACCTGGCAGGCTACAGTCCACTGAGTTGCAAAGAGTTGGACACAACTGAGCGACTAACACTTTCACTTTTGAGACCATGTTTTAGAAAGGGACTGGAGAAACTAACTGGAGTCCAACATACCCTTGAAAAATCAACCTTGCTAACTCAGCCACAGAGATGCTGGAAATCCATTAAAAACTTCAACTGTCTGTCAGTTCAGTCGCTCAGTCGTGTCGACTCTTTGCGACCCCATGAATCGCAGCACGCCAGGCCTCCCTGTCCACCAACTCCCAGAGTTTACCCAAACTCATATGCATCGAGTCGGTGATGCCATCCAGCCATCTTATCCTCTGTCGTCCCCTTCTCCTCCTGCCCTCAATCCCTCCCAGCATCAGGGTCTTTTCCAATGAGTCAACTCTTCACATGAGGTGGCCAAAGTATTGAAGTTTCAGCCTCAGCATCAGTCCTTCCAATGAACACCCAGCACTAATCTCCTTTAGGATGGACTAGTTGGATCTCCTTGCAGTCCAAGGGACTCTCAAGAGTCTTCTCCAACACCACAGTTCAAAAGCATCAATTCTTCAGTGCTCAGCCTTCTTCACAGTCCAACTCTCACATCCATACATGACCACTGGAAAAACCGTAGCCTTGACTAGACGGACCTTTATTGGCAAAGTAATATCTCTGCTTTTTAATATGCTATCTAGGTTGGTCATAACTTTCCTTCCAAGAAGTAAGCGTCTTTTACTTTCATGGCTGCAGTCACCATCTGCAGTGATTTTGGAGCCCCCAAAAATAAAGTCTGACACTGTTTCCACTGTTTTCCCATCTATTTCCCATGAAGTGATGGGACCAGATGCCATGATCTTAGTTTTCTGAATGTTGAGCTTCAACTGTCTGTATCTACACCCAAACCAGTCCAACTAAAAAAATTTAAAAAAACAAAAAAACCAGCTGCTGGGACTTCCCTGGAGGTCCAGAGGTTAGGACTCCACGCTGCCACACTTCCAATGCAGGGGGCACAGGTTCAACCCCTGTGAGAACTAAGGGGAACTAAGATCCCACGTGCTCCCAGATTGGGCCAAAACAAAAAAAAAAACAAAACCAACTTCCTGCCTTCCACCACCAGCCTCCTCCAAAACTCTGCTTCCCAGATCCTTCTCCTCTTCTCCAGAAGTTCATCCCCAGCCTCAGAGGAATTCTTGTACATACGAAGGCTTGTAGGCCTGAAAGCAAAAGTGCTTTCACCTCTTAAACTCCCTCACCTCTTGCTCTTTTCCAAACATGTTTAAGATTCACGACTCACACAGAAAAACACACATGGCAGCTTTAGGTATTTCTTTACCCTGTTTTCAAGTGAAAGCCTTCAGCTAGAACTTACAGCATTTTAAGATTCTGGGAATTTTTTTTTTAAAAAGAGAAATCTTGAAGTCTACACCTTACCATTTATATATGTAAAACAATGAGTCCTAGAGATTAGCCAAACCCAACTATTTAAAAATCATCAGGTCAGTTCTAGTAACTTCTAATGGAGCATAGCCTATACAAATACTGAAACCCTATGCTGTACACCTAAAACTAACATAATATTGAAAATCAACTATTACTTCATTAAAAAGTTAAAAATAAAAAACAAAACAATTAAATGCTAATGGAAAAAATAAAGGAAGACCCTGTCCATACCTACCAAGAGTGAATGGGGGGCTCTGAGTCATTTAGATTCAGTGAGGGTGAGCTCCTGCCCTGACAGAGATGTGATATCCCACCTCTTTTTTTGGGTAAAAAACCCAAAATCCTCAAGGCTGTTCTGAGGTTCCGAGAGCTGATGCAGGGACCTCTCCATTCACTGCATTTGCATCCTGTGTTCGTGATTTCTGACACATCCAAATCTACTATTCACCCTGTATTCTTTTCCAATTGATTCATGTTTATTGACATGTATTTAAAAAGGAATTTTTTTAATTTCTTAAATTTTTAAAATTTTTAAAGAATTTTTTTATAGTTTTAAAACTATTTTTTGATCCAGCCCTGTCAAATCACTTTACAGATAATTTTCTCATTTTGGCATCAAGGTTGTTGATGTTATAAATACATCTTTTCATTACCTTAATTATTTCTAACATTTCTTTTTTTTTATTTATTTAACTTTACAATATTGTATTGGTTTTGCCATATATCAAAATGAATCTGCCACAGGTATACATGTGTTCCCCATCCTGAACCCTCCTCCCTCCTCCCTCCGCATACCATCCCTCTGGGTCGTCCCAGTGCACTAGCCCCAAGCATCCAGTATCGTGCATTGAACCTGGACTGGGGACTCGTTTCATATATGATATTATACATATTTCAATGCCATTTTTAAAGAATTTTTTCATGTCATCCGCTATAGACAAAAGGTAGTCACAAAAATAAATTCACAGCAATTCCAAAGCTATCCCTCTACACACTCCCACTCCCCTGGGGTTACACAGCCACATCTAGAGAGAACTAAGCTGGTGTCCATCGTATCAGGTGACCTACAGTAACAACTGTAGCAGGCAGGTCACATCTACGATTGTGTCACTGAACCTTCACCAGCCATGCAGACAAACACCTGCTCTTGAGGTGGGAACCGGCGTTGTTCCCATTTTCCAGATGGAGAAACTGAGGTGCCGAGAGAGGAAGCCACTCGCAGTGGAGTGAGGGGTCCTAGTAGCAGGCCACCCTCCTGCTCTGGACGGCACAGCTCTTGCGGGGAGCAGGGTCTCCCCTGCACCCGGGAACAGCCATGCCGAAGCCTGTGTGGCCCCCGCCCACCCTACTGCCTGGTCCCATCCTCCCACGGAACCTTCATAACATCCCCACTGGACTCAGATCCCAACCGTCCACACGCTACGTCACAGAATGAAGCGGGGAAAAGGGTGGAATGCCTTTCCCTTATTTTCCATTTTCTATTTCTTATTTGTCTACTGGGAATACGCACTGCTTTTGTAATAGCAGAAAAATCGAAGGTTTGAGCTTGTTTTTAAGTCACATCACTTGCCACCAAAGGTTAAACGGACTAAGTTCTGTCTCTTGCTTCTTTGAGGAAGGCCCAGGATGACACTCTGCAGGGCAGGCGACAACCTCAGTGCCATGTCCAGAGGGGGCCCTACCTACGGTGAGGACAATTACAAAGCAGAGCGAGCCGTTCGGGGCGCGGGGAAAGGGCTGAAAAGTGCGTAAAGCTGATGGCGGTCAGCTTTCTCTGTTCCCAGAGGCCTCGGTCTGTGGACACAACAGTAGCCCCACCTGGGAGCCTGGAATTTCTGCCAAAAACAATGGGGATGAGCCATGGGTGTCAGTCGAACTCCTGAGTGAAGTCGAAGGCTAATAAGGCCCAAATCAACTAAGACTTCCAACCCAGCTCAGCACACAGCCAGTCACTGAACTGTGTGCACAGGACCCCTCTGCAGGACACCCTCCCTGCCAACTCTGGGCTCACGACTGGGTGCCCACCTGCCCAATTGGCCTGAGACCGTCCAGTTTCTATCAATCGACATGTGTGATTACTAAAATTTCCTTCACTCAGTGTCCTGACTTGGACAACATGTCAGACATTCACACATGGACAGACACAGAAGAATCACACAGTGGGTGAAATCCACGAAGCAACACGCAGTATCCCAAGTGTAGTTCTGACCCTCCCACCAACTGGCAGAATAGTCCTGGACAACAGAGATCGGACAAAGCCAGGGGACTAGTAACCAACACTGAGCAAACCCTGACAGTCTGAAGTCCCTGCCTGGAGTTCCATGTGGAGAAGAACCTTTTTTTAATTTATTTTATTAAAATGCAGTTGATTTACAATGTTTTGTTAATTTCTGCTGCATAGCAAAGTGACTCAGTTATATACACATAAATATGTTCTTTTTCATATTCTTTTCCATTATGGTTTATCCCAGGATATTGAATATAGTTCCCTGAGCTCTACAGCAGGACCTGTTAATTTCTGCTACATAGCAAAGTGACTCAGTTATACACACATAAATGTGTTCTTTTTCATATTCTTTTCCATGATGGTTTATCCCAGGATATTGAATATAGTTCTCTGTGCTCTACAGCAGGACCTTATTGCTTATCCAGTCTCTATACAATAGTTTGTATCTGCTAATCCCAACCTCCCACTCCATCCCACCACCACGCTCCTTCTCCCTGACAAGCACAAGTCTCTATATTTGTGAGTGTGTTTCTATTGTATAGATATGTTCCTTTGTGTCATAGTTCAGGTTCCACATATAGTGATATCATATGATATTCGTCTTTCTCTTTCTGACTTACGTGATTAGTACAGTAATCTGTAGGTCCATCCATGTTGCTGCAAATGGCATTATTTAATTATTTTTTATAACTGAGTAATATTCCATGGTATATATGTGTGAATGTGAAAGTTGCTCAGTTGTGTCTTAGGGATCCCATGGACTATACAGTCCATGGAATTCTCCAGGCCAGAATACTGGAGTGGGTAGCCTTTCCCTTCTCCAGGGGATTTTCCCAACCCAGGGATCAAACCCAGGTCTCTCGCACTGCAGGCAGATTCTTTTCCAGCTGAGCCACCAGGGAAGCAGCTTCTTTATCCATCTGCTTTATTCATTCATCTGTTGATGGCTATTCAGGTTGTTTCCAAGTCTTGGCTACTGTGAACAGTGCTGCTATGTACATAGGGGTGCATGTATCTTTTCAAATTATGGTTTTGTCCGGATTATGGTTTTGCCCAGGAGTGAGATTGCTGGATCATATGGCAACCATTTGGAGAAGACTCTTAAGGCCACATCTGGGTGCAACAGGGAAGGGTGACAGATTTTATCAGCAATGAGGTTATGGGTGGGGAAGAGGAGAAGGTGAAAGCAGCCAGGTACCCTGAATAAGCAGCCCTTCAACTCATCAGTCCCCGTAGGTCCTTCCTTCTGACATTTGAGCTCCAAAATGATCAGAAAAGGACCATGCTCAGACCTATTGGCCACGGATAACCTCTGCAGTCCAAGATCACTCTGCTATCTGGTAGTCGAGCTCTCCTGGCTACAGCAGAAAGATCCAGTCAGTTAGGAAATGCTGGAGGATCCAGAAAAGGAAACTGCCCAGGCAGAGAACAGTTCCCCCTAAGCTCCGGTACCTCCCTCATGGAGACAGTTCATACTTCGAGAGTGAGGAGTTTGAGGGGAAAAGGAAATTTTGTCCTCTGTTCTCGTGGGACTTTCCCCGGGGAGGAATCTTCTCAAGACTCTTAGCTAACAGGATACGGTAGCACTGATCCAAGTAACTACTGCCTGGAGCAAGTCCTCTCCCAAGTTTGGTGCAAACCACAGCCAGCCTCTGTGACACTGACATCCTGATGGCCGAACAAAGCAATGAGCTTCATTGTCTAGAGATCTCTCACAAGCTCGTGTAGCTTGTGGGATAGGAGTGCATGGGGGTGTGTGCACTCACTCACAAAGATTTCATTGAAGTTACAAAGCCATGAAGGACGGCAGCAGACAGACACAGAGAACAGACTTGTTGCCAAGTTGTGGGGGGAGGGGAGGGATGGATTGGGAGGCTGGGATTCGCAGATGCAAATTATTATACGTAGGAAGGATAAACAACAAGGTCCTACTGTACAGCTCATAAAACCATCAGTTCAGTTCAGTTCAGTCGTGCAGTCATGTCTGACTCTTTGCAACCCCATGGACTGCAGCATGCCAGGCCTCCCTGTCCATCACCAACTCCCGGAGATTACCCAAACTCATGTCCATTGAATCAGTGATGCCATCCAACCATCTCATCCTCATCCTTAAAACCGTAATGGGAAAGAAGATGAAAAAGAATGTACATATATGTATAACTGAGTCACTTTGCTGTACAGCAGAAATTAACATTGTAAATCAACGGTACTTCAATAAAACTTTTTTAAAAAGGAGAGTGACCCCAAAAGACATGGAGGAGTCTTGAAAGAACACAAAAAGGAGGCGTGTGGAACAACAATCGTTCAGCCGCTTAGCTCAATCCCACCATGCTAGGCTATGCTATGCTATGCTATGCTATGCTAAGTCACTTCAGTCGTGTCCGACTCTGTGCGACCCCATAGACCGCAGCCCACCAGGCTCCTCCATCCATGGGATTCTCCAGGCAAGAACACTGGAGTGGGTTGCCATTTCCTTCTCCAATGCATGAAAGTGAAAAGTGAAAGTGAAGTCGCTCAGTCGTGTCCAACCCTCAGCGACCCCATGGATTGCAGTCTTCCAGGCTCCTCCATCCATGGGATTTTCCAGGCAAGAGTACTGGAGTGGGGTGCCAATCCCACCATGAATCTACTCAAACCCCAGGTCCGGTTCTGCTTACCTTGTTGAGTCGTTCCAGCATCTCCTTCAGCAGCAGTTGACACTCACACTCATTTTCATACCTGCAGACGGGACACAGAAGGCAGAGTGGGACATTCAGTCAGCCTGAGTCCTGCGCCCTCTCTTTATGGGAAGCAGGAGCTGATGCTGTCTTTCGGAGCCCACTCACCCTTTCCCAACCTTCTCCATGGTATACATAGGGGGCGCCATACATGGAGACCCAGCCCCAAGCCCCCAGCACCCCCTCCTAGCCACCCAAGGATGCAGGAATCAGACCTTAGCACAGCTGTCACCCTAGGATCGCAGTTACAATCCTGGGGGCTGCCCTAAGGTTCTGCCTCAAACACCACTGCCCTGACCTCACCTGGCTATCCTATACTATTGTATTCATCCACCTGAGACAGCTTTTCTAGACTGTGTCCTTTGATCCTTACAAAACCCTGGAAGAGAGCAGCTGCTGTTACCCCTATGTGAAAGATGGGGAAACTGAGGTTGAGAAACTGGCCCGAGGCCCCTATAGATGCTCTGGGCGCTTCACTCACAGCCTCAGCATCTGTCAGAATCGTTCTGCACACCCAGAGCCTCCCCTGGGCTGGGGGGCAGGGCAGACTGGACAGGTCAAAGAGCCAGTCAGCCTGGAAGCAGCCTGCAAGCTCCGGTGTGGGGACACACACGCCCCGGCTCCCTCCCTCCCAGATGGGACCACAGACGAGGGCTCTCCACCCCACAGGTGGGCGCCAGTGGTCACAAAGGGTAACTTGCCGGATGAGGCACCACTTGGTCTTTCCCTGCCTCCCTCACTTCCCCACTCCCCAACTGCTGCTCCCTGACACCATCCCCCAAATAAACAACTTTCTCAGGCTCAGCTCCTGGAGGACTTCACACATAGAGGGGTGAGTCAGGATTCAGATGTGAGCCTGCCACATCTACCACACTGCCTGGGTAGAGCGGGGACACCACCAAAGTTATAAGCATGCACAAGATTAATAAAGCAGCCAGTGCTAGGAGCACGTGTATTTTTTTTCTCCTAGTCTGCTTCTTCCCTGGAGTCCTAAAAAAAAAAAAAAAAAAAGCTAAAGATCAAGGAAGCAGAGAAACACCAGAAATCATTCTGATCAGAACAAGGTTCCCTCTAGGGGGAATTTCATCCCCTGAAGAAAAAGAGAAAGCCCCTTCCGCAATGACCCCCACCTCACTTCCTGTAAGCTGTCCCCAGTATCCATCCTAATAGGAGATAGGAAGCCATGTTTGGAAGCCACAGGGCTGCCTAGAATAAAGACTACATTTCCCAGCCTTCCTTGCAGCTCAGTGTGGCCATGTGACTCAATCCTGACCAATGGGAAGCAAGCATGCCTGTGGCCACTTGAAGATATCTTTGGTAAGAGATGGTGTAGGTATGTCCTTCTACATCCCTTCCTCCATCTTGTCCCTTGAAACACCAATGCTGCCTTCTTGAAGGCCACACACAGCCTTGTGGGCCTTGATTACCCTAGGGTGCCATACTAAACTGCTAGCCCAGATCTTACACAAGAAAGAAACAATCTTCCACTTGGAATAAGCCAATGTTAACTTGGAATTTATTTGTAGTTGAAACTAATCCTACTCAGCACTTAGCCCAACCTACAAAGCCTGGCTTTCTGTATCCCTGCACACCCATGCCACAGGTTCAAGTTAGGACTTTACACTGACAGGTGCTGGGAAACTGCAGCTCAAAATCAAAAGTCCTGACCTCAGGGAAGAACACTGTTCTCAGTGTCCCCATTTCCAGAGCCATCCAAGAAGCTCAGCTGTAACCAGTAAGCAAAATATATGTGCATAAGTTTTTCTTTTCACACCAGGATGTCACATTTAGCAGTTTGTTTTCTGTGTGGCTCTAATGAAGCCAGAAATGATTTTTTTTTAAATAGTTAATTCCCTTTAAAAATAAAACTGTTAACAAAATTTAATTTTCTTACTGCTTTTTCCTGCTAGAAACATCCAAGAATTTCTATACCTTAAAAACATATTTAGGGATTTCCCTGGTGGTCCAGTGATTAAGACTCCACACCTTCAGTGCAGGGGACCCAGGTTTGATCCTTTGTGGGGGAACTAAGATCCCACATGCTGCACACAGCCAAATACTTTTTAAAAAATAATTTTTAAAATGTTTAAAACATACTTAATAAACAAGATATTAACCTAGTTTCATGCTGTAGACAAGTCTAGGTATTATATTAAAGACGGGTGATCTCATTATAAAGAATTCATGGTAAGAATTCATAATATATTCATATATTCATAGAAGTGAATATAGAAGTGAATTCATAAGGTGGAAAAAACCACTTTGGCTTCAATCGTCTGACTGACAGAATTAATTTTAGCTTTCAGCAATTTGGATAATTGACTCATCATTGTATTTTGTATGCATCATTGTATTTATAGTATTTTGGTAGTTTTGTTTTATAGTTTTTATTTTATTTAGCCTTTCTTTGATGTGCTAAAGACCTGATTTTGAAATTATACAACTATCCAGGTAAAGAATATGCCTAACAAGGCTGCATATACCTTCCTGTTTCTGCATTAATTTCACCTATTTCTGGCTAGTCATCACCACACCTCTGGAATTAAACCAAACTCAGTGTATGTCCCCAGTGTACTACACATGTGTATAATTTTTACAATGATTTTCTAATCTCACTACCCAATTTTAATTATCAAAACTTCTCTAAGGGGGCACTGGGAGGGAATAAACTAATGAGAATTATCAAATAAATCAGAGAGCCTGAGGGGCCTGCTCCATGATGGACACACAACCCAGAATCAAGTAAAATCAGGAAAACTCAACACAGCCACCCTCCATTGAGGGCTCCCAGGAGTCATGCTTGCCCAGTCAAATCACAGCCGACTGTGACCCAAGGACTGTGGCCTAGGTAAAGGCCATCTGGGGATCTGGGGTATCCAGATGACCCATGGAGCTGCCTTGTGTCATTCACCAACATTCACCTCCATTGCTTTAGGTAACATGAACTTTATATGAGTGAAGGCCTCACTCCACAGGTGTCCAAGGAAGGTTTCTCTCCAAGGCACAGCATTCTGAAAAGGGTGTGAGCCTCCAGGCGAAAAACCCAAGTTCAAGTCCTGCCACCCACAGGCCCTCTGCAAACCTCAGTTTTCCCTTGAAGAGCTATAGGGATTTTCAGGTGCCTTCTTCCAGGATCAAAACCAGAAACAGGGACTTTCCTGGCAGTCCAATGGTTAAGACTCTACACTTCCACTGCAGGGGCCAAAGGTTCAGTCCCTGGTTAGGGAATTAAGATCCTGCATGCCACACAGCACAGCTAAAAAGAAAGAAAACCAGAAACAGCAGGACTGATGGAATGAATGCTTATGATCAGATAAACAGGCTCGATATACAATGCTGAACAACCTGTTCACATCTGGGGCTGAGAATATGTAATACAAACACAGAGCACATTTGAAGAAAACTCTCCAGCTACCCTAGACCAGAGATCCTCAAACCTGGCTGTTCACTGAAATTACCAGTGGAGCTCATTAAATATGGAAATCCTGGGCTCCACTTGAGGTCTCAGATCAGGTCTACCTCTGAATTTTTTTCATTAATTTATATAATTTTTAAACATATAAATCTCTTACATGGTCAGAGAATTTTTTAAATGACATCAGAAAACGTTAAGTTAAAATTCTCCCTCTACCTCTGTTCGTCCTCCCTTATCCTCATAGGTAAGCAGTGTTGTTAGGTTTCTGTGTGTGTGCTTGTGTCCTTTTGCAAGCAAAAAATCTCTATGCCTCCCCCTGTCTTTTTAAAATAGATAATAATAACACACTATTTTTTTTTTACAATTGCATAGAATTCCATTGCATGAATGAAGCACAATTTCATAACCTGACTCCTATTAACAGGCATTCAGGTTCCAAGTCTTAGTTACTGAGATCATGCTGCAGGGAATATCCTTGTGGACATGTCCTTTGACACCTGCTTGAGTATCAGAGGGAACTGCCCAGTGGCGCTAGTGGTAAAGAACCCACCTACCAAATGCAGAAAACATTAAGAAATGCTGCGGGCTCGATCCCTAGGTCAGGAAGATTCCCCAGAGAAGGAAATGGCAACCCACTCCAGTATTCTTGCCTGGAGGATTCCATGGACAGAGGAGCCTGGCGGGCTACAGTCCATAGGGTCATAGACAGTCAGACTACACTGAAGTGACTTAGCACACGCACACACAGAATATCCGAGGATAAATTCCCGAAGCACCCAGCTGAGTCAAAGTGCACACTCATTTATAACCTGGAAAAATGTTGACAAATTGCTGAGCATCTTTTTTTTTTTAACAGCTTTTAGGGTGATTTTAAAGCATTATTCATTCTATCAAAAGGGGGCACATTGCCCAGGACCAGGACTTTTGAAACTTCAATGTTTAACTTAAATGCTGAATCACCTGGGGGCGTCTTGTTAAAGAGCAGTCAGATCCAGGAGCTCTGGGTTGCGGGGGAGAGGGGGGGGGCCCAAGAGTCTCCTTTTTTAACAAGCTCCTGGGTGATGGGAAACTGCTGGCCCATGGATCGCACTTTGAGTAGCCAGACCCTAGAGGACACAGGTTGAAACAATGTCCAGGTGTCAGCTGTGATACAGTGAAGACAGTTAGACTTTGCATGTTCAAGACCTGAATTCCAATCCTGATGCAGCAGTCACCAGCTGAGTGACCTTTCCCCTAAATCAATACATTGTCTGAATCCCAGTCTGTGAAATGGGTGCAATACCCTCTATAACAGGATGAGCCTGGAGCATTAATAAACATCCATCATGGGGTGGCAAAGAGTTAGCCTCGACTTAGCAACGAACAACAACAATCTCAAAAACACTATGCAGAGCAGAAGGAGCCAGACACATAGAATATGTCTAGAAGATTCCATTTTTTGTGAAATTCTAGAACAGGCAATAGTAATCTATAGTGACAGAAATCAGAACCCTGGGCGCCTCCGTTGAGGGGACTGGGGAGGGGGAACCAAAGACTGGGAAAGGGCAAAAAGGAACTTTTTGGGTAGAGGAAATATCTTGTTTTAGTAGTTAAATGGGTACCTACGTTTCTCAACTCATTACACGATGCTCTTGAATGTGTGCATTTTATTGCATGTAATTATATCTAGATATTAAGACAGGTTTAAAAAGTAAATTACACCATTTCATGTGACACGGCATCACAACGGAAGCTAGCCCTAGCTCAGGAAAACGCACCACGTGCGTGCCTCCGCGGAGATAAAGTCACCGGTCGCCCGGAGATCAGAGACTGCCCTCCCAGCCCAGTGGCCGCGCGCTCCCGGCCCGCGCCGCCTGTCACCCTAGAGGCGCCGCTTACTTGCTCCGGAACTCGTCGAGCGCGCGCTGCGCCTCTGCGCCCTGGCGCTCCAGCCGGGTGCGCTCGGCCGCCAGGTCCCGGGCGCGCTGGCGGTTGCCCTCGACGTGGCGGGCCAGGGCATCCTCGGGGCCGGCCAGCTCGTCCAGGCGCTGGAAGGCGTCCAGCTGCCTCCGGAGGACGGCATGCCGCTGCTCGAGCGCCCGGGCCCGCTGGACGTGAGCGGCCACGCGCTCGCCGAGCCCCTGCAGCGCCGCCAGGTTCGGCGCGGCCGCCCGGGCCTCCGCCAGGCGGTCCGGCTCTGCGGCGCGCGGCGCCTCCTCGGCGCGCTCGTACTGCTCCTTGCGGGTTTGGAACACGTAGCTGCGCCGGTACATGGCTCCTCTGCGGGCGGGCGCACGGCTGGGTCCCGGAGGCACCTAGCCGAGCCAGCAGTCCGCTAAATAAACATCGGAGGCCCAGGGTGCGCAGCTGGGACGTTCCAGAGCGTGTCAGCTGTCTCTCCACGCGGCGCCCAGCCTCGGGAAGAACAAAAGAGCGGCGGGGCCCGCTTTTGTGCGCTGGCTTAGCGGCCCATAGAGCTCTGAGGGTTGGAAGGTTACCCAGCGCCATGAGGGTTTTGTTCCGGGATTGTCGAGCCCGTTGCTTTTGAGTAAATGGAGGGTCGGGAGGACAAAAGAAGCATACCTTTCTTCTGACTTGTTTCCACTGTGGAATTGCGAAGAAAGCCCAAGGGGGGCTTGTTAACCTTGGTCTAGCTGGAGAGCTCAAGGACCCCTGGCTTTGTCTCTTCTCTTTCTGTCAAGCTCTCAATTCTAGAGCTTTTTAACAATACCTTTTTCTTTTCTGATTACTTAAGCAGCTACTTTTCGTAATTACACCATGGCATTAAAGACCCCTCTTTAAGTGGTTCTTAACCTTGGATGCAATATCAAATGGCACTTCTCAATAAATTGTGCGGTGTGTCGCAAGATCTTACTGATACTTGTACGTGTTTGTAAGGAATCTCTTCTTTGCACAGTAACTCAGAAAACCTTGCACAGTTGTTACTATTAATACTATCCTGAGGCTCATGGATTCTGACAGCCTTTCTGAAGTAGGAGATGCAAGCCGAGCTCCATCCGGACATTGGCATAATAGATTCTTCCAACCAAAGAAAAAATTCTTACAGCCTAAAGATTTGATAAATTGGCCAACTCTAATTAGATATATAAAGGAATTTGTGTCACTATGTTTCATTTTAATTTATATTATGGAAATAATAAAGCTAGGCTTTGACGAATTTAAAAGTGAATTATGGGTGTTGAAAGAAATGAATAGCATTTGATGAGACTGTTCCTAGATAGAAATATTTTGTCCTATCTCCAATTTAACAAATCATTATCAAAAGCCTGTTTTCATAAAAAGATTAGCAGTACCATATAATTAACAACTCTGTTGATTGTATATAGTATACTACAAATTAAAGTCATAGTTAACAAAGATGAAGAAAATTACACAGATCTTTGTTGGGTTTCTCGGAATTTATTTTTTCTCCAGAAAGACTAGGACATGGATTCAGTCTAGGATGAATCTATGTAAGGGCCAAAGTTGTGCTGGTAGTGTAGTTATTCTATTTTCTTGTGTTAAGTCATTTAAAAATAGATTTTATGATCAAATCAAGGAGAACCAATGCTTATTAATATTTTATATAGTATGGCACACATATACCATGCTGATGCCATAGCAAATTGGTTTCAGGCTTCCTAGAGAGCAAAACCAACATAGAACAAGGGTTGATTTATATAAAAAAAAAATCATTCCTTCCTTTTGACATCATGTGTCAGGTATTTCAACAAAACACGCTGACACCCCCCCACCCCAAACTAAGTAGCAGATGAAAAGTCATTTTTTGTCCGATGCTTAGTTTGCAGGTCAGCTGCAGAGCTTTTGTGCAAGCTTCAGGTCTTCTGATCCACCAGGGCAGCTCTGCTCCCAGTGGAACTGCTCTTCCCGGAACTCACAGTGACAGAAGGATGGGAGCCAGCGCAGATACACAGACCACTCCAAGCCTTTGTTGGCTTTATGTCCACTAACATCCTTTAGTGAAACCAAAGCACAGGGGGACTTTCCTGATGGTCTAGTGGCTAAGACTCTGCACTCCCAATGCAGGGGGCCCATGTTTGATCCCTGGTCAGATTGAAGACAGGAGAAGAAAGGGACGACAGAGGACAAAATGGTTGGATGGCATCACCAACTCGAGGGACATGAGTTTGAGCAAGCTCCAGGAGTTGGTGCTGGACAGGGAACCCTGGTGTGCTGTAGTCCATGGGGTTGCAAAGAGTCAGATACGACTGAGCAGCTGAACTGAACTGAACTGAACTGAACAGGGAACTAGATCCCACGTGCCACTGTCGTAGCGATGTGTTCTGGGAAACAAACTCACTCAGAAGGACAATGTATATAGTGGACTGCAGTTTATTACACCAGCGTGCCCAAGGCAGAGTCTCTTCTTAGCAAGGACCCTGACCAGTTTTTTGTGAAAACTTTATATACCCTACCACGTGCACAAACCCACCTCCCCAGATTTCCTGACAATCAAAGTTAACCCATAATTCATATGCCTAGGTAGTTAACAGTGGACAATTATCAATAGGCCTGTGGTCATACCCCAATAAGCATAATAGAATGTATGATTCTATTTGGTTACACAGATAATTAGGGTATTCTTTTAGCGATGTCGACGTTCTAGGAATCAGCGAACCGAAATGGATGGGAATGGGTGAATTTAACTCAGATGACCATTATATCTACTACTGTGGGAAGGAATCCCTCAGAAGAAATGGAGTAGCCATCATGGTCAACAGAAGAGTCTGAAATGCAGTACTTGGATGCAATCTCAAAAATGACAGAATGATCTCTGTTTGTTTCCAAGGCAAACCATTCAATATCAAGGTAATCCAAGTCTATGCCCCAACCAGTAACGCTGAAGAAGCTGAAGTTGAACGGTTCTATGAAAACCTACAAGACCTTTTAGAACTAACACCCAAAAAAGATGTCCTTTTCATTATAAGGGACTGGAATGCAAAAGTAGGAAGTTAAGAAACACCTGGAGTAACAGGCAAATTTGGCCTTGGAATACGGAATGAAGCAGGGCAAAGACTAATAGAGTTTTGCCAAGAAAATGCACTGGTCATAACAAACACCCTCTTCCAACAACACAAGAGAAGACTCTATACATGGACATTACCAGATGGTCAATACTGAAATCAGATTGATTATATTCTTTGCAGCCAAAGATGGAGAAGCTCTATACAGTCAGCAAAAACAAGACCAGGAGCTGACTGTGGCTCAGACCATGAACTCCTTATTGTCAAATTCAGACTTAAATTGAAGAAAGTAGGGAAAACCACTAGACCATTCAGGTATGACCTAAATCAAATCCCTTATGATTATACTGTGGAAGTGAGAAATAGATTTAAGGGCCTAGATCTGATAGATAGAGTGCCTGATGAACTATGGACGGAGGTTCGTGACATTGTACAGGAGACAGGGATCAAGACCATCCCCATGGAAAAGAAATGCAAAAAAGCAAAATGGCTGTCTGGGGAGGCCTTACAAATAGCTGTGAAAAGAAGAGAAGCAAAAAGCAAAGGAGAAAAGGAAAGATATAAACATCTGAATGCAGAGTTCCAAAGAATAGCAAGAAGAGATAAGAAAGCCTTCCTCAGCGATCAATGCAAAGAAATAGAGGAAAACAACAGAATGGGAAAGACTAGAGATCTCTTCAAGAAAACCAGAGATACCAAAGGAACATTTCAGGCAAAGATGGGCTCGATAAAAGACAGAAATGGTATGGACCTAACAGAAGCAGAAGATATTAAGAAGAGATGGCAAGAATACACAGAAGAACTGTACAAAAAAGAGCTTCATGACCCAGATAATCACGATGGTGTGATCACTGACCTAGAGCCAGACATCCTGGAATGTGAAGTCAAGTGGGCCTTAGAAAGAAAGCATCACTATGAACAAAGCTAGTGGAGGTGATAGAATTCCAGTTGAGCTATTCCAAATCCTGAAAGATGATGCTGTGAAAGTGCTGCACTCAATATGCCAGCAAATTTGGAAAACTCAGCAGTGGCCACAGGACTGGAAAAGGTCAGTTTTCATTCCAATCCCAAAGAAAGGCAATGCCAAAGAATGCTCAAACTACCGCACAATTGCACTCATCTCACATGCTACTCAAGTAATGCTCAAAATTCTCCAAGCCAGGCTTCAGCAATACGTGAACCGTGAACTTCCTGATGTTCAAGCTGGTTTTAGAAAAGGCAGAGGAACCAGAGATCAAATTGCCAACATCCACTGGATCATCGAAAAAGCAAGAGAGTTCCAGAAAAACATCTATTTCTGCTTTATTGACTATGCCAAAGCCTTTGACTGTGTGGATCACAATAAACTGTGGAAAATTCTGAAAGAGATGGGAATACCAGATCACCTGACCTGCCTCTTGAGAAACCTATATGCAGGTCAGGAAGCAACGGTTAGAACTGGACAAGGAACAACAGACTGGTTCCAAATAGGAAAAGGAGTATGTCAAGGCTGTATATCGTCACCCTGCTTATTTAACTTATATGCAGAGTACATCATGAGAAACACTGGGCTGGAAGAAACACAAGCTGGAATCAAGAGTGCCAGGAGAAATATCAATAACCTCAGATATGCAGATGACACCACCCTTATGGCAGAAGTGAAGAGGAACTAAAAAGCCTCTTGATGAAAGTGAAAGAGGAGAGTGGAAAAGTTGGCTTAAAGCTCAACATTCAGAAAACGAAGATCATGGCATCTGGTCCCACCACTTCATGGGAAATAGATGGGGAAACAGTGGAAACAGTGTCAGACTTTATTTTTGGGGCTCCAAAATCACTGCAGATGGTGACTGCAGCCATGAAAGTAAAAGACGCTTACTTCTTGGAAGGAAAGTTATGACCAACCTAGATAGCATATTCTAAAGCAGAGACTTTTTTTGCCAACAAAGGTTTGTCTAGTCAAGGCTATGATTTTTCCTGTGGTCATGTATGGATGTGAGAGTTGGACTGTGAAGAAGGCTGAGCGCCGAAGAATTGATGCTTTTGAACTGTGGTGTTGGAGAAGACTCTTGAGAGTCCCTTGGACTGCAAAGACATCCAATCAGTCCATTCTGAAGATCAGCCCTGGGATTTCTTTGGAAGGAATGATGTTAAAGCTGAAACTCCAGTACTTTGGCCACCTCATGCGAAGAGTTGACTCATTGGAAAAGACTCTGATGTTGGGAGGGATTGGGGGCAGGAGGAGAAGGGGACAACAGAGGATGAGATGGCTGGATGGCATCGCCGACTCCATGGACGTGAGTCTGAGTGGACTCCGGGGATTGGTGATGGACAGGGAGGCCTGGCGTGCTGCGATTCGTGGAGTCGAAAAGAGTCAGACACGACTGAGCGACTAATCTATCTGACCTGATCTTCAGCGATGGAGAGCCCTGG
This sequence comes from Bos mutus, assembly GCF_027580195.1. Taxonomy (NCBI): domain Eukaryota; kingdom Metazoa; phylum Chordata; class Mammalia; order Artiodactyla; family Bovidae; genus Bos; species Bos mutus. Next base: position 22,894,243 of record NC_091629.1, read on the forward strand.
TTCTCTTCCTTCTGAGGGCCCAGTTTTCCAGTTGGTATGTTGTTTCCAAAGATACTGGGCATATAGCTCAAAGTCCACAGTCTGGCCCAAGATGGAGTCCTGCTTTCAAGATAGAGCCTGTTCTCTTTCCTCCTTCATTCCCCCTTCTTGATGCTCTTAACTCATAGTATGAGCATCATTCATAGGGATATATTGCACCCTGGCTCTCCGACTGCCAATTTGGGAGAACACCACCAACCTTTGGGTTACAAAGTTCATAATACATTGTAAGATGTTGGGTCCACAAAGCAGAACTATCAAGGCAACTATAACAATGTTCCACCAATCACCCCTCACACAAGATAGTACCGAGGTCCAGAAAGGAATGTTTTTATTTGACATTGCTTTTACCTGGTTTTTCATGTCATCTATGAAGTGACTTAGCAGTAGCAGCAAACCAGCTGATACATTGCTGGAGAAGGCAATGGCACCCCACTCCAGTACTCTTGCCTGGAAAATTCCATGGGCGGAGGAGCCTGATAGGCTGCAGTCCATGGGGTCGCTAAGAGTCAGACATGACTGAACGACTTCACTTTCACTTTTCACTTTCATGCATTGGAGAAGGAAATGGCAACCTACTCCAGTGTTCTTGCCTGGAGAATCCCAGGGACAGGGGAGCCTGCTGGGCTGCCGTCTATGGGGTCGCACAGAGTCAGACACTACTGAAGTGACTTAGCATTAGCAGCAAAGCAGCTGATACATTGCCAGATAAATCAAGAATATATACACAACATTCAGCCTTAATTATAGCACAGGTACCTCCTTGAGCAGCTGTAAGCATGTCCAAAACCATTCTGTTTTGAATTACCGCTTTTGTTACTTCTATGAAACTGGTGTTTACATAATATGTAACCCCATGACCCAAGCCTATTGACTGTAGATCTGGCTTACACCGAGAGAACAGGGAGAGACTATGATTGACAAGAGAAAGGCAAGTCTCTTTTTGTTGTCCCAGAAAAGAGTAGAGTGGTTTAAAATCTCCTTGGCAGAGCGGTGACACCTGCCAGGAATGTCCATCCATCACAGACAGAGGCACAGCCCCACAACAGGCCCCCTTTGGGGCCTCCCATATACAACTTCATCCACAGAATAGCCATGGAACCACGGGGTTATCCTGAGTCTGAGCAGAGCCGTTGGAAGCAAGTCCACCCAGGAGCAGTCAGTCTCTATGATCCATTTGGAGAGTGTCTCTTTAAGTGTCTAGTTGGTTCGTTCTACCATCCCAAAACTCTGGGGCCTATAGGCAGTGTGCAGTTTCCATTTGATGCTTAAAGTTTTGCTTACTTGTACTAAATCAGCTACAAAAGCTGGGCCATTGTCTGATCCAAAGCTGGTAGGAAATCCAAATCTGGGAACTATTCCCCTAAGCAGGCACCAGGCTACTTCTGATGCTTTTTCAGTCCGGGTAGGAAAAATTTCTACCATTCCGAGAACGTACATACCATGACAAGCAGGTAATGGTAGTGTCGGTGAGGTTTCATTTCAGTGAAGTCTGCTTCCAGGTGTTCAAAGGGAAGCGTGCCTTTCAGCTGAATCCCTGGAGGCTTCTGTCTATGCCGAGAGGCAGCATTACCCTGTGAGCAGGCAGTGCAGTTCTGAGATTCTGTCCTGCCTAGGGAAGAGAGGCGGGGAACCAAGAAATATTTTCGAATTAGCTCTTCCAGTTTATCATGGCCTAGGTGGGATGCTTGGTGTGTTTGGCTTACCAGAGTGGGTGCCAGCTCCTCCGGTACCAATAATTTGCCACTTGGAAATTCCTACCATCCCTTTTCAGTCTTGATGGCCCCTTCCACTTTGGCTAGTTGGTTTTGGGCTTCAGTGTATTTTGGAGACGCCAGAGTTAGCTCAGGCAGCTCTGCCAATACGAGAGCTTTAATAGGGGCTTCACTTGTCACCTCCAAGCCCTCAGCTGCTTGTTTAGTGGTCTTATCTGCCAGTTTGTTCCCCCGAGCCTGGGGAAACATCCTCTTTTTGATGTCCTCGGCGGTGTATGACTGCAACCCTTGCTGGGTCCCAGACAGCATCTAATAGGGTCAGAATTTCTTCTTTACTTTTAATGACCTTTCTGTTGGCTGTCAGAAGACCTCTCTCTTTCTGTAAAGCCCCATGTACATGTAAAGTAGCAAAAGCATACCTGGAGTCTGTGTAAATGTTTGTCTTCTTGCCTTTTGACAGCTGGAGGGCCCAGATTAGAGCATATAGTTTGCCCCATTGAGCAGACCAGTGTGATGGCAGAGAGCTAACCTCACCGATGGTTTCTTCCATGACTACTGCATATCTCGACAGTCATTGTCCTTGTTTCACCAGGCTGGTGCCATTGCTGTACACGACCCAATGTGGGTCTGGGATTGGCTGGTCTCTTAAGTCAGGTCTGCTGGCATAAACTTCTAGGATTTCCTTGCAATCATGTGAGGGCCAGGGCTTCCCTCATAGCTCAGTTGGTAAAGAATCTGCCTGCAATGCAGGAGACCCGGGTTCGATTCCTGGGTTGGGCACATCCCCTGGAGAAGGAAATGGCAACCCACTCCAGTATTCTTGCCTGGAGAATCCCATGGACAGAGCCTGGCAGGCTACAGTCCATGGGGTCGCAAGAGTCGGACACGACTTAGCGACTAAGCTGCTGCTACTACTACTACTACTACATGTGAGGGCCCACCTTCTCCCACAGGAAGGAGAGTGGCTGGATTCAGGGCCTGACAAGGCTCAATAGCAACACGGGGGTTCTCACATAACAGTCCCTGGTATTGAGTAATCCGGGATGTCGACAGCCATTTATGGGGGTCCCCTCGAAGGAGAGTATTGACCTCATGCATGACTTTTATGATCAAATCTTGGCCCAAAGTCAGCTTGGTTGCCTTCTGGACCAGTAAGGCAACCACAGCAACTGCCCATAAGCATCCTGGCTACCCAATGGCAACATTGTCCAGCCGTTTCAAGAGATAAGCCACAGGTCTGTCCCATGTCCCCATAGTCTGGGACAACAGTCCCATAGCTACCTTGTCCTTTTCAGTCACGTAAAGAGTAAATGGCTTAGCAAGGTCTGGCAGGCCCAAGGTGGGTACTGACATAATTGTAGTGGGTTTGAGTTCTATTACCACTGGGACTTGTTTTGCAAGCCTGGGAGGGTTGTCTTCCACCCAGACCTGAGAGAATTGTTGAGTTAACTCTCTCTCTCAATGGTTCAGCCCATCCGGTTTCCCTTCCAGGAGATGGTGTAACCTCCATTCATCTTGGGGGTTACTGAGAGTAAGAGTAAATAAGTGGTGAAGCCCACTCAAAAAGTGGGTCTTTCATGGGGGGGAAAGGTCACTTGTGCCCCCAATTTAGACAGCAAGTCTCTTCCCAACAAAGGTACTGAGCATTTAGGGATGTATAAAAATTCATGAGTCACTTGGTGTCCCCCCATCTGACATTTTCGGGGTAGACTTGAAACACAAAGTCTGCATTTATCACCATCTGAGACCCAGCAGCCTCTGGATCTATTGGCATATAAAGTACACAGGCCTCGCACAGTCTTTCATAGAACTCAGAGGGTGATTCACTTTCCCTTTGAATCACTTTGACGGGTTTTGCCCTATTTATAGGTTTTTGGCCCCCCTTTTGAGACCTTGTAAAACAGCTGCCTGATCTCTCCAGGCGGCCCCTCCCTTCCTCTGTGTTACAGTCCCAGCTGGGCCTCTAATCGGGGTGGCTAGCTCTGCCCACTGCTGCGGGTTTGCAGTACCCTCTGGTGCCACTTCTCTTAACCATTTTCTGGCCTCGGGATCCTGTGTCTGTTCTCAGTGATGAAGAGGGAGACTAGTAGTTGGATTATGTCATCCCATGTAGGGCTGCTGCTGCTGCTGCTAAGTCGCTTCAGTCGTGTCCGACTCTGTGCGACCCCATAGACGGCAGCCCACCAGGCTCCTCCATCCCTGGGATTCTCCAGGCAAGAACACTGGAGTGGGTTGCCATTTCCTTCTCCAATGCATGAAAGTGAAAAGTGAAAGTGAAGTCGCTCAGTCATGTCCGACTCCTAGTGACCCCATGGACTGCAGCCCACCAGGCCCCTCCGTCCATGGGATTTTCCAGCCAAGAGTACTGGAGTGGGTTGCCATTGCCTTCTCCGCATGTAGGGCAGTGGGTTCGAAAAATAGTCTCCATTAGCCTAATCTGGTAATAATAGGCTACAGGGGGCTGATGGTAGTGGCCGTCTGCCCCCTGAACCGGAGGCTGCTGTAACTCTCTGAGGGGCATTTGTAACGGGGCCCTTTCCTCTGGCTCCTTAGCAGAGCGCAGCCTCTGTTTGATTCTGGTGTCTCCTTTCCCCTTCCTGTCAGTACTCACTGGGAGAGGCGGGTATAGCTTGGGCGGTTCGGCTGAAGCCGGATCCTGAAAGTGTTGGCCAGAGGCTTCTGCACTGGGATCAGAGCCTGCCAAGGTGGTGGCTCTACGACCTCTGGGAGAGCTGGTGGAGGAGCAGCGGCTGCTGCAGGAACTTCACCTGGCCCTGGATTGGGCGTTAAGGCAGCCTCCGGTCCTAGTGGAGCAGTGGGCAGCTGGCACGTCATCATCCAGTATGGCGGGGGCATGGGGGGGGGCAGGTCATCCTCATCCAAATCCTTCCAGATCCCAGAGGGAGAAAGGGGATCGGCGTGTCTTCACCTGCCGGTCAGCATGGCCAAACCAGAACACCACACGGTTCAAGACTGTTTCTCCCTAAAGTCCGTTCTGCCTTGATGGGCTTGATCAGGTGCGGATGAAAACACAGAGGGGTTAAATATCCCATGTCCCAGGCCGTCTCCAGAAAGGCCAATTCATACTCACTTATGTATCCCCTTCCTTCTAGCCTGACAATTATGAGGGGGTCAAGAATTTCACAGCAGACAGGACACCTCCTGGTGGAGGGAAGAATATGAGCACACAAGGACCAAGTTTCTTCTCCTAAAAAATCCCCTCGCGATTGCTTGGTAATAATTTTCCCTAAGACAGCGTAGACACACCTCCTAAATGACCTTCACAAATTTCCTCCCTAAACCCTAACATGCTCGTCGACATGTGTAACAAGCAATCGCTGCCTGCCTATTCCAGGCTCCTGTGGGTCTGTGCCCCTTCTAGTCCCTCCCAGGCAGGTGATCAGGCCCCCTCTTCCACTCTGCCAGGTAGGTTCCTCCTCACCTGAGTGCTAAGTTCCCCTGCTGCCGGCCACTACCTGCTAACATGAAAGGTCCAGACGTTGAGAAGCAAAATCCTTCCAGAAGGGCGAGGCGCCTTCCCCCCTCTAGAAGATTCAAGTCGGAGTAGTCCCAAATGGGACTTGTCTCCTCAAAGTGAGGAGTTTCCTGGCCAATGCACCAAATGTTGTAGCCACACGTTCCAGGAAACAAACTCATTTAAAAGGACAATGCATATAGTGAGTGCAGTCTATTACACCAGTGGGCCCAAGGTAGAGTCTCCTCTTAGCCAAGGACCCTGACCGGTTTTTGCGAAAACGTTATATACCCTAAGTGTACGTGCACAAACCCACCTCCCCAAATTCCCTGACAATCAAAGTTAACCCGTGATTCATATGCCTTAAGCTTAGGTAACAGTGGACAATTATCAATAGGCCTGTGGTCATACCCCAATAAGCATAATAGAATGTATGATTCTATCCGGTTACACAGATAATTAGGGTATTCTTTTACAATGGGCTTCCCTGGTGGCTCAGAGGTTAAAGGGTCTGCCTGCAATGCGGGAGACCCGGGTTCAATCCCTTGGTTGGGAAGATACCCTGGAGAAGGCAATGGCACCCCACTCCAGTATTCTTGCCTGGAGAATCCCATCGACAGAGGAGCCTGGTGGGCTACAGTCCACGGGGTTGCAAAGAGTCAGACACGACTGAACGACTTCACTTTCTTCCGGGGGCCTGGTTTTCCAGTTGGTATGTCGTTTCCATAGATACTGGGCATATAGCTCAAAGTCCACAGTCCAGCTCAAGATGGAGTCCCGCTTTCAAGATAGAGCCTGTTCTGCTTCCTCCTTCACCACAACTAAGGGTTTGCATGCTGCAACTAAGACCCGGTGCAAGTCAAATAAACAAATAAAAATAAATGAAAGGTTTTCCTGGTGGCTCAGTGTTAAAAGAATCTGCCTGTCAAGGCAGTGGACACCGGTTCGATCCCTGGCCTGGGAAGATCCCACATGTCTCGGAGCATTCAAGCCCATGTCCCAGGACTACTGAGCCTGTGCTCTAGAGGCCGGAAGCTACAGCTACTGAGCCCACGTGTTGCAACTACTGAAGCCCACATGCCCTAGAGCCCGTGCTCCGCAACAATGAGAAGCCCTCAAAGAAGAGTAGCCCCTGCTCATCACAACTATAGAAAGCCCTCACAGCAACAAAGACTCAGCACAGCCAAAAATCAGTAAATAAATGAATATTAAACAAAGCAAAGTACCCAGCCACAGTCAAGGGGCAAGGAAGAGACATGGCCCACCCAAGGGCACTTCAAGGGTGTGGTGTGTGACTCTATCACAACAGAATGAAGCGTTGGGACCAGCCACCCAGTCTGTCCCCCATGGAGAGCCCTTTGGGAAAAATACAAACTTCCAGAAACATAACAACAGAAAAAATATTAATTCTGTTTAATCCAGTGGAACACTTAGAAAATATCTACTCACAAAGCATCACCTGGAAGAGTTAAATATTGGACAAGGTCAAGTCCTTACCCTTAAAGGGCAGGAGACAAATTCCTACTTAACAAATGAAGATACAAAGAAATCTGGGATAAGTTCAAAAACAGAGATGGTAACAAAGCACTGTGGTTGCATCAGGGCAGCAGCAGTGAGTGGTGGGTGGGCAGGTAGGCAAGTTAGAATTCCAGATGAAATAGCATAAACGAGGTGTGTACTCTGAGTTCCCTGAACTTGTAGCTAAACCGGGGCAGGTGTGGCAAGAGGAGTCCCACAAAGGAAGGCTCAAAGGCTCCACATGAGTGACCCTGGAACATGGGCATTACCTCCATTCCTTTCACCAAGCCCCACCAAAAATGAGAGTAAGGAATCTTTTGAGATTAAAGTTTCACAAAAATAAGGAAGAAAAGATGACAGTGGACAAGTTCCGTCAACAGATTTTCAGAAGGCTGACCAGGGACAGATTCCGGGAGACTGATGTGGTGCTGTGGAGAAAGCTGAAACCCAACTGTCTCCGGGACTGTCTCCGGGGTGGGAGAAGAAAGCTGGTTCACGCAAGAGGATCTCAGAAAATTTTAGGAATCGTACGTAGCAGATACAGGAGAAGATGGAGGTGAAGGGTAGTGTTTGCCAGTCCAAGTTCGTACTCCTTGCCACATGACAGGTCAATAACTGGAGAGATGAGTTGTCAGGGCAAGGAACAGAGACTGAGAAGATGGTGGACTTGTGTCCCAAAGAACCATCTTCTTTGAGTTAGAATTCAGGCCATTTTTATACTAAGAAGGGAGGGGGGTGTGGCTGGTTGTTGCAGACTTCTTGGTGCAGGAATCCTTTGTTCCAGCAGCTGTCCAGGTACATCTGGTCACAATGTTCCTATAAACCTCCAATAAGACAAGTGTTATTCTCTATTCTGCAACTTTTTATCTCTATACAAATGGAAAAGTGTTACCCCTTTAAAGGTCAGAGCTCTGAGAAAGGACTTTCAAGTACATTCCAGCCTATAGGCAGCACGCTTTGACAGAAGGTGCAGACCCCGGAGAAGTTAGCACAGGCGACGGGGCACAATGGTTACGGCTAGAGGAACAGACCCAACATGGAATCAGGTTTGTTCATCTCTGTCACAGTAGAGCTGAAACACAAGAGGGTTGCCTGAGAGTCTGCACGGGAGCAGTTAGCATTTCAGATCTCACACTCTATCCTGCACAGCCAGGCAACCAACCAATCTTCATCATGACAGGAGACCTGAAAGTTACTCCAGGTAAATTTGAACAAGAGATGTCTTGACTTCAAGGTGGCTGGGCATAGCCAAGGGCAGGACGGTGGCCAGATGAAGCAGCTGTGGGTGGTAGGAGCTCAGCCAGCAAACCCATCTGGCCCCAGTATGGTAAAGGGGAATAGTCACTTACAGAACAAGGGTCACTGTGCCTCCCAGTTCACCTGAGACCATCCACATTTACCCCCTCTATCACAGTGTGAGTATAGGTGGCTCCCTCTTTCACTCCCAAGAGTATTGTGGTTTGTCTGAGGACACAGCATCTCATCCCAGCCTTGAATGCATCCGTTTCAGTTCAGCCGCTCAGTTGTGTCCAACTCTTTGCAACCCCATGGACTGCAGCACGCCAGGCTTCCCTGTCCATCACCAACTCCCAGCACCTACTCAAACTCATGTCCATCACATTGGTGATGCCATCCAACTGTTTCATCCTCTGTCGTCCCCCTCTCCTCCTGCCTTCAATCTTTCCCAGCATCAGGGTCTTTTCCAAAAGTCGGTTCTTCGCATCAGGCAGCCAAGGTATTGGAGTTTCAGCTTCAGCGTCAGTCCTTCCAATGCCTAAATCTAATCATATAAAAACATCCAGACAAACCCCAAATAAGAAATGTTATTAATAAAAATAGACGGGAACAATATTTTTTTAAATGTTAATATCATAAAAAATGAAGAGAGACATGGAAACGTTCCAGGTTAAAGGAGACATGACATCCAAATGCATAGTGATCCTAGACTGGATTCTGTACTGAGGAGAGAAGACGCTGTAGGGTCACCTCTAGGTCCACTGGCAAAACTGGAAGATGGACAATAGATTAGAACTGAATCAATATTGAATTTACTGAAGTTTATGACTACTCCACAGACAAGTAAAATAATGTCTGTATTCTTAAAAATATCCTCTGAACAATTTGGGGGTAAAATGCATGATGTGTGCAACTTACCCTCAAATGATGGTTTAAAAATTACTTGTATACATGTACACATAAACATAAATATTGACACATATAGACGGACTTGCCTGGAAGTCCAATGGGACCCAGGTTCCATCCCTGGTCCAGGAACTAGATCCCATATTCTGCAACTAAGAGTTCACATGCCACAACTAAAACTCACACACACCACAGCTAAGACCCAGCACAGCCTAATTAACTAATCAAATGTATGAAAAGAGAAAGGAAGTGGGGCATAATAGCAACAATAGTAAGCTGATAACTATTAGTAAAGGTAATAATAGTAACTAATTAGTTTCTATTCTAATAGTAACTAATAGTAACTAATAATAGTATTAATTAGTATTGTTACTAATAATAGTAACAATGAATCTGGATAAAAGGTGTATGGGTGTTGTTTGTACTATTCTTGCAGTTTTTCTTAGGCTGAGATGATTTTCAAAACCCTTTGGGAAAACTGTGATCACCTTATACATGAAGCACTTTGCAATGCAGACATCTGAAAAAGATTCCTTGCTTCACTCTATAGCTGTGTAGCTACGAAAAAAGCAAAGAGAGGGAGGGGGACAGAGAAGAAGTAGTTTAGTCAACTGGGCAAAAACAATAGGAGAAAATGGTCTGTAACCATTGACCAATTTTAATCATGGGGAAATATGTGATGACATCAGTGAAATGTTTATAACAAACATGAACGGGAGGAGATAAAACAAAAAGCCACATGCATGGTGATTTCAGTCATATAAAAATATATATAATTAGAAATTAGTTTAATCTACCAGGCTTTATGTTCATCACATCTTTTTATTGCCATGTTAACTTGCTTCAATACATGATATTTAAAAAAAATTTGATTAACTTGTTTATCCACTGAACAAATACAAAAACTAGGCAGAGATGGTTTGTCTTTTAGTCAGTTTCATACCCTATAGAGTTTTAAACCTTCCCTTTCAGTTAAGATACATTCTGAGTTTGCTCCGGGCTTTTTATAAACATAAAGGGTAGAGGGGGGTTCCCTGCCGTCTGACAGTTGTGTGGCCTTGAATGATTCCTTTAACCCATTTTCTAAATTGATAGATCTGAGCTAAGGTGTCTGTATGAGCTTCCTGCTTGTTATGGGCTGACTTGTGTCCTCTAAGATTCATATGTTGAAGTCCTCACCCTCTGGTTCCTCAGAATGTGACTGTATTTTGGAAACAGGGCCTTTGAAGAGGTAACTCGGGGGAAATGAGGTCATGTGGGTGGGCCCTGATGAAATATGACTGGTGTCCTGATAAGAGGAGGAGATTAGGACACAAACAGGAAAAGTGAAAGTCGCTCAGTCGTTTCTGACTCTTTGTGACCCCATGGACGATACGGTCCATGGAATTCTCCAGGCCAGAATACTGGAGTGGGCAGCCATCCCCTTCTCCAGGGGATCTTCCCAAGCCAGGGATTGAACCCAGGTCTCCCGCATTGCAGGCGGATTCTGTACCAGCTGAGCCACCAGGGAAGCCCAGACAGGAACAGAGGGTGAACACCTCATGAAGATACAAGGAGAAAAACAGCCATCTACAAGCCAAGGAAAGAGGCCTCAGAAGAAACCACCCTGCTGACACCTTGATCTCAGACTTCTAACCTGCAGAACTGTGAGAAAATGAATTACTATTGTTGGAGCCCCAGGTCTGCGGGACTTTGTAATGGCAGCCCTGATCGTCTAAGAGGCTGCGGGAGCATTCTGATTCTATACGGTCTCCTTTGATAGTCTATCCTTTCCCAGGACATAGAGATATGTGCCACAAGAGGGCCACGCTGCCCTGAGAGTGGACACCTGCCTCCTGGCCCCTAGGGCAACTGCAGTCAGCAGCGGGTGGCGGTGGGGGGAGGCTGGGTGCACAGATGCACAGCTTGAAGCCGTGCCACCAAACTGGAACAACAGGTCCTGCAGGAGAGGCTCTTACTGAGTAAAGTGGCCAACAACTCCAGAGTGAAAGGGCAAACCTCTGACTCCCAGGCCCTGCTCCTTAAACCGACCTCCCCATCAGCTGTAGAGCAAGCTCGGCTGCCATATAAGTGATGTGTCACCGTGAAGGGGGACAACGGAGGGAGAAAGACACTCAAAAGCAAGGCTCTCTCTCTAACTGCACATGCACTGTGGATGCTACAGGCTTTCGGGAAAGTGAAGCTGCAGGTTCTCTCACTGTCAAAGCCAGGAGGGCACTAAGCATCTACCTGCTTTCCTTCGGGTTCAGTACAGACACGAAGCAAATATCCAGTGTGCTGATACGTGTATTCCTTGCGGTTTTGGATTGATGGGACCGAAAAAGTATGACAACTAGATTCAGTGCATGAACTTGAATGGGATTCTAGACCAGAAAAAACAAAAACGCTACCATGAAACATTACTGGGACGTTTGATGAAATTCAAGTATGGAAAAATGGAATAGATAGTAACAGTATGTGTTAAACTGCCTAATTTTGATAATCATTCAATGGCGTATGAGAAAAGGACCTTGTTCTCAGTAAATACATGCTGGTTTAAGGAATAATTAGGCACAATATCTAATTTACTGGCAGTGTTTCAGAAAACAAATAATATATACGTGTATATATGATACAGGAGGGCATGGCAACCCATTCCAGTATTCTTGTCTGGAGAATCCTCATGGACAGAGGAGCCTGGCCAGGTACAATCCATGGGGTCACAAAGAGTCGGATGTCACTGAGTGACTGAGCACAATATATGATACACACATATAAATCAATTCATAGAATAGTAAAACAAATGGAGAAAAATGTAAATAATTGGTGGATTTAGGTAAGGGGTATAGTAGAAGTACCCTGTACTATTTCTGCAACTTTTCTGTAAGTTTGAAATCATAAAAAAAAAAGAGAGAGAGAGAGAAAAAGCTGCCCTCCAAAATCCCAAACACCTCTGGAAAATGTGTGCTGAGAGTAGATGCTTCATAATGATAGCAAGAAAATGCAAAAATGCTCCTTTGATTCACCAGGATTTCATGGTAGGAGTTTAACACACAAATGACGAAGGGGTTTTGAAATATACCTAAGCTCACCTTCCCTGAGCACCAGACGATGGGGCACAACCATGGAACGTGGTCGAGACCTTGTCACACCTACTTACGTGTCATCACTCTGGTTATGCGTGAGAAGTGGTCGTATCCTTGACCCCAGGGATGCAGCAATGAGTCATTGTCCCAACAGGCAGCATTCTCAGGACCAAGTTTGGAGATGTCTCTTTCACAGTTATAATTTCTTGTGGATTTCAATCCAGCCATGCTGTTCATATTTCTGCTCTGTACTTCAAGATATCATTAAATGATATCTTAAATGATATCACTACTGCCACATTCAAGTTGGGTCAGGGTACATCTGAACCACCCTCTTCTCTTCTAGGAATAGATTGTCCAGTGGTTTGATGTATCATCAAGCCACAGCTGGCCAAATGGCGTGCTCACTGTGCCCTAAAAGGAAGCTGTTCCAGACCCCGATTCACACCACTTAGGAAATGGATCCTAAGGAATTAGACACAAACATCCATGAAGGCATTTCTATTAGGAATACACAGCCACAGATTTAAGCCTACATCTGGTGTATCCATTGTTTCTATGGGTCCATACTGCTTTCTTACGGAAAACAAGAGGAACTGATTGAGCTATTTTACAAGAGATGTCTTATCTTCCAAAGTGTACCAGCTTACCTTTGATCTGAAATCAGGAGGGATGCTATTCCAAGTTATATCTTTACTTATTACTCTTATAAACTTTTAATTTTTTGGCCATACACACGGCCTGTGGGACCTTCAGTTCCCTTAACCAGGGGTGGAACCCATACCCGCTCCAGTGGCCTCACAGTGTCTTAACCACTGGACCACTAGGGAAGTCCCAGCAATGTTCTTTTTCAATATATGATTCATTTTTTCCATTTTTCCTACTGATGGTGGTCTCCAGGATGAATCCAGTTTCAGTCAACATCCAGTGCTTTAGTCATTGGTTATACTGGAGACAAAGTGGGCTCCTTATCACTTTGAAGGCTGTTAGGCCTCCAAATTGGAGAACAGTTCCCTTTAAGGAAAACTTTAACTACCTCAGAATTTCTTTGTCCAGGTGAAATATGCTTTCATCCATCCTGCAAAAGTGTTCACAAACACTAAGAAGCATCTGAAGTTTTCCGCAGCCCCTCTGCTTGCCAGTCCTCAGTGGGGCAGGTTCCTCTCTAGGACTGAGTTCCCGAGGGGCAAAGGGGTGTCTAGAACAGGTTTTGGATTGTTTTTTTAGCACAAATCACACAATTCTGAGTGACTCGCTGGATGGTTCTTTGCAGATTAGGGCCCATTATATGCTTTGGAATCCTTGGTAAGGTGGCATCTCTCCCGTCATGGGTTTTATTATGAAGGTGCCTCCGGAGAGCATCTAAGCCTCAGGGATCAAAACAATTCCTTCTGCACTGTATTTCCAGCCCGGTGAGGTGTGATCAAGAGTGAATTCCTTTTTTCAACCCCTCCCTTGTCCTTTCCTGAGTACACTGGCTGGGATTTTGACAGAGCTGGGAAAGACGTGACCCTCTCATGTTGTGATGACTGCCTTCTTTGCAGCGTGGTCAGCTAACTGCTTGCCTTTTATTGCATGAGTTTCACCTCTTTGGTGTCCTGGGAGGGACATTACGGCCACTTGTGAGGGCTTATGGGCTGCCTCTGACAGTGACAGGATTTCAGCAGTGTGATTTGTGTCCTTAGTATTTGAAGTGAGGAAGCCCCTCTCTTTTCCGATTGCCTCATGTACATATACTGCAAAGAATGCAGAGCGAGGGTCTGTATATATGCTCACCCACTTCCCTTCAGCAGCAGAGACGGTTCTTGTTAGAGCAATGACATCTGCTTTCTGGGCTGAGCTCCTGGGGACAGGTTTCACTTCAACACTCCTCTCTGGGGTATTTCTGTGTACCCAGCGCATCACCTGCCTCGTCTGTGAAGCTGCTCCCATTAGTGAACACCTCCAACTCCGGGTCAGCCCAGGGTTGGTCTGTTAAGTCTGGTCTGCTGGAGGACACCAGCTCTGTGTTGTGTGGCTCCCATCAGGAGCAATGTAGCTGGATTCAGGGCTGAAGAGACCTGCTGTCTTACACTGGGATTGTCTAAAGAGAACGGCTTGGTACTTTCCCATTCTCCCGGAGGTCAGCCAATAGCCCCCTTTTCATTTCAGTAAAGAAAAGACCTGGTGAGGGACGTACATAGTGAGGAGCTGTCCCAGGGTAAATTTCTCAGCTTCCTGAAGTCTGTCACAAGTAGCAACTACAGCTTGAAGGCAAAGGGACCACCCCTTACCAGGATGATCTAGCTACTTTGAGAAGTAGGTGACAGGCTGAGGGATGTCTCCCAGAACCTGAACTAACACCCGACACTTACCCTTGTCTTTCACAGATTTTCTTCAGATGTGGTAGTCCAAAAGCATGGGCTGAGATTAACTTTGTTTTTATTGTTTCAAAGGCTCTCTTGTACTCTTCAGCCCCAGTAAGGGGTTTGTGTCCTCTATGTGAATGGGGAAATGTTATACATTGGCAGATTGGAGTTTTGAGAATGGGCTCTTGGGTATATTCCAGGCTACAGTCAATATTCTTTTACCAAAAGTGCAGAGCCCACAAGACTAAGCCCCAACAGTAGAGAACAAACCTCAGAGCTGAAGGAACTGATCCAATATGGAGTCAGGTCTGTTCTTCTTTTTCACAATAGATTTGGCCCAAATCCAGAGAACGACTGATTGCAACCATGTGACTTGTTGGTTCATCTGGATAAGGCTCTGAGTGATGTGGGTGTTCCTGCTGCTCCACCCTCTGCTTCCTGCTCCCGGTTGATTTCGGCTGACTCCCACCACTTCATTAATTTCAAACTTGTGTCATCTGGCTTTCCTTCTCACCCTATAGATACCATCCTTTTCTTCATTTGTCTACATCCCTTGGTTTGGATACCAATACGTTCCTTTGCATCTCTTACACCTCAGCTCGTGCATATTAATTCATGAACATGGATGTCAAGACAGGTCTTCACACCTGAGCCCCCACGGCTGAGCCGAGATACCTTCTGGCTAAGGCTCCACCTCTCTCTCTACCATCCTGGCTACCAGCAGCTCTTTGAGGGCGGAGCCAATGATATTAATGCTGTTCATTCTCCAAAGACCGTCACTGCCAGAGGATTGTCCCAGAGACCCACCTTCCACGCTTCTCCAGGCTGCTCTAAACCCCAAAGGGCTGGGCCTCCGGGGTTGCATCGCCTATCTTCCATGTCCTCTGATTTCTTGTGCAGTTTGGCAAACAGGAGTCACCAGCAGGAGGTCAGGGAGACCCCTTTCCTACCTCCCTCTTCCTCAAGCATGACCCCTACCTGTTCCTGCCAGTTCCTGGGTCCCTCACCATGCTTGGTGGATTGATACACTTAACCCCACCCAGAACCCTAGAAGTTGTCCCTTGATTAAATCCTCTCTAGCTAGACTGTTTGTGTCATTATTTCCTGCTAGATACAGAAGAACCCTGATGGTTATCTCATTCATCAACTAGTAGAGCTTCTGATTCAGAGTAGGTATCTGATAAAAACCAATTAAAGAGCAAATGAATCTTAGATAGAAACTGGACATGAAAGACACATTTTTTGAATGTTGGGAGGTTCGTGTTGAAACCTTAAAATGGGAAAGCTGAGTATTTCTGGGTATTCAACGATGAAGCACGAAGCTCTGACCAACAGCTGGACCTGAGGCCTGGCCCTTTCACCCCACATTTGCTGATGGGGCTGTTTCAAAGTCAGATTTAGTAGCGGCTCTCCCCTGTGATGGTTCTGTTCAAACTTTCATCTTTAGAGGAAATACACAAGGACAAAACAAAAATACATTACTTGTGGAAGAAAACAGTGCACCAGTCAGCAGAACGACTGCAGTTACAAGACACATTCAAAGGAAAAATTAATTCCTTGGAAAAGAGCTTTCTATTTTAAGAGGATGAAAAAAAGAAGAGACGTCCTCAAGTGATACATAATGAAGACACTTCCCAGGCTCCTCCAAGGCTGTGGCTTTTCAGATGTAAACATGAAACAAAACCCATCACCAAGGGTGGCATCCAGGCCACATTCCGGTTGCTTATTTTGTTCTGCGGTCAGTCTCTGCTGAACACGGCAGTTTAAACTCCAGCCACAGAGCTGCCGGCTGCCCTGGTCTCTAACATGCCTTGGACTGTCCTAGATGACCCTAACTTGGGTCGCAGTCCTCCCAGGGCACATTGCTTTTTTCCAGGCAACCTGAGTTTAGGGGTAACACACACATAGTGGACCTGAAGATGCCACTTTGCCAGGATTTGCTACGTGAAGTCGAGGGACCTCTAAGACCAATTCCAGGGCACCTCAGAGCTAACAAGCCAGTGGTCCCAAGCATGCATTTGAGGCTGCTTCTTAAGAGCTAATAAGACCCAACTGTTAGGTTTTCAGGAATTTGAGGAGTGGGGGGACACCTCATTAGTAGCTTGAAATTAGCCAGATGGGAATGTCTACACCACAGTGTGGAACCCTATACCAAGGTCACGGGTGTAAAGCCTTGTATCAAGGCCATAGATGTAGAGCCCTGTACCAAGGTCAACTCTGGACTGAGCCCCATAGCAACTGTTGCCATGAATCCCTTCCCGTCTATATCAGTCAGCTCCTTGATTCCATCTTAGATAAAAATACCCATCTTATTACCACCTATAGCATCCTAACCAGTCACCTAATGCCACCCTTCCAGCAGGAATTTTGTCTTGAGGCTGTAAAAATTGGTTACCAACCCATAAAAGTCGTTGGCTCTCACTTGAGCCAGCCCACTGTACTAACAGCATCTCTCGCTCTAATAAACTCTATTCTGAAATATTCTGTGTCTGGAAATTCTTTTCCAACCCACTCACAGACCATGATGCACAGGAACTGACAAACACCATAAAGACACTCAGGGCACATGCCCCTTGAAAGTCAGGTGCTCAACATTTACTCTATCACATTATCTGTGAAATAATACAGACCCAGCTCTCCAGTCGGAGAAGGCAATGGCACCCCACTCCAGTACTCTTGCCTGGAAAATCCCATGGATGGAGGAGCCTGGAAGGCTGCAGTCCATGGGGTCGCTGAGGGTCGGACACAACTGAGCGACTTCATTTTCACTTTTCACTTTCATGCATTGGAGAAGGAAATGGCAACCCACTCCAGTGTTCTTGCCTGGAGAATCCCAGGGATGGGGCAGCCTGGTGGGCTGCCATCTATGGGGTCACACAGAGTCGGACACGATTGAAGCGACTTAGCAGCAGCAGCAGCAGCAGCAGCTCTCCAGTGGCAGAAATTCATGGGGAGAAATTTTTAATGTCCTTTCTTCTGGCTCTGCCAACTCAAAGAGAATCAGTCTTCCCAAGTATGTAAAGTGGTACCCTAACTTGAAATGCCCAGTTTAAGAAACAATTAGACTATATAGCCTGAGAAAATGGTTTGTTTTCATGTCAAGTTGGCTCAAGAAGTTTCTGAAAATTAATTTACAATAAATTGCCTTATAGAGTTAAAACAGCTTCCAAAATGTTCTGGGGCCATTTAAAAAACTGGGGGAGTCAGCCAGTAAATTAAAGTATAGCTCTATAAAGGAAGAAAAAAGATTAATCTCAAAAATAATGCAGGCCCAGCTGGAGGAATCAGTCTCTATTTTAGTGGAATGGTAGACAGCGATCCTTAGCTAATCTCAGGCCTTTTTTTCCCCCTGAAATAATGGCTGACCATTGGCTCTGTTGTTTTTGGCCAGATTTTCTACCCAAACAAGAATTTTGCAGCTGCAATGACCTAACTTGGGAAACAGTTTGATAACATTTTCTAGAAAACACACAACATTTGTTTTACTCTTTCTGAAGACCAACAGAGGGACTGAGAAGACAGCATAGTATTTTGCCTTGAAACAAAGAAAAACGTTAATAAGATCAGTGGCTGGAAGAATATTTCAGTTCAAATAAAGGTCATCCGAAGCCTGTGAAACGTTGTCTTTCAAACCAGTAATGAACATGTCTCACACAACCAGCTAACATCCTGGGTCCTTTCAATTGGTTATTAGGGCATAAATGGAAACCCTTATCATATGATAAATTGTAAGCTTGGTAGCTAGCTTCGACAAAAACAGCAGGAATGGTGATTCACTAAAAAAACAGACTTATGTTTTAGAAAAACCAGGAGAAAAGTTATTGTTGTGGTTGGGGGTAAAAAAAAGGCAACTTGCAGTGACTCAGATTTCAGTTGGATGGTAAGAGAGAGTAAAAACAAAAACTGTATCAGCTCATCTCTCAGCAAAATGCCCTCCCAAAGCTGATTGAATACTCACGTGCTTCATCCCTAAGCTGGAGATGATATTAGCTCCCAAAAGACGTTGTTAGGGTTAAGTGATGTGCTTACAATTGTTACTGTTTAGTGGCTAGGTCATGCCCAACTCTTTGCAACCCACATGGACTGCAGCCTTCCAGGCTTCTCTGTTCATGGGATTCCCCAGGCAAGAATACTGGAGTGGGTTGCCATTTCCTCCTCCAGGAGATCTTCCCAACCCAGGGATCGAACCTGTATCTCCTGTATTGCAGGTAGATTCTTTACCACTGACCCACTAGGGAAGCCCTTTTGTGCTTACAATGGTAAGTTCTTAATAAATATTAGCCATTATTGTTTGCATGTAGCCGACTTACTTTAAGCATCTGTCTTGGCTTGGAGTCCCCCAAAAGCAGACCCTGAGGCAAGGATTCAAATACAAGTATCATTGTCATTCTGCGTCTGCGGGCTCCACCAACCGCAAATTAAAAATATTTAGGGGAAAAATTGGAAGGAATTCCCTGGTGGTCCAAGTGGTTAAGATTTTGTGCTTTCACTATTGCGGGGGGTCGGCTCAATCCCTGCTTAGGGAACTAAGATCCTGCAAGCCTTGCCACATATATCATGAAAAATTATATATAATTTATACAGAAAAATTTTACATACATATGAAAAAAATTCCAGAAAGTTCCAAAGAGCAAATCTTGAATTTGTCCACATTCAGGCAACTATTTACACAGCATTTATATTGTATTTACCACTATTTACATAGCATTCTATTAGCTATTATAAGTAATCTGGGGATGATAGAGAATGTAAGAGAGAATGTGCATAGCTTGTACGCAAATAGGACACCATTTTATAGAGACTTGAGTGTTTGGGGAAGGGGGTCCTGGAACTGACCCCCCCTGTATATTGAGGGGTGACTGTAGTGTACTGGGTAGAGGGTCCTGAGGCACCAGTAGATGCTTCTGAAGAAGGGGGATAGAGAGAGAAGGCAGCAAGTTACGGGGATGTTCCCACAATGACCACGGAGGACAACTGGAGCTCCCTGTGACTGTGTGCTCCAGGAGACTGAGCAGGACCCCCAGAAAGACACCCCACCAAGGGGTGAGGGGGGCTGCATTCTTACCCACCAACTCCCTATCTCTGGTTGAAGGCTGATCCCAAGGGCAGCCTTCAGGTTTAGAGGAACAAGTTTAGGGACACGGCGAGGTGGCGGGGGGTGGGGGGAGGTGGTTGGGCCTGGCAGAGCTTCTAGAATCCGCATCCTTGTTTTCTGATCATTAAATGAGTTCCTCTACACACTCAGTGGGTCGACCCTATAGTCATAATAATGCAACAAAACAACTGTGTTCATTCTCTGCTGGTTTTAATGGAGATATTAAGATAGGAAATAAATTATGTAACTTAAAAACATGTATCCTGGAGAAGGAAATGGCAACCCACTCCAGTATTCCTGCCTGGAGAATCCCATGGATAGAGGAGCCTGATAGGCTACAGTGCATGGGGTCGCAAAGAGTCAGACACGACTGAGCGACTTCACTTTCACTTTCAAAAACATGTATAAGTTTCCATCAAGTCAATACAGCATCGAGAATAATATGTGAAGTTTAAACTTCAACTCTGCCTTGAATTGCTTAACATTACCTCAATACGTATCACCTGAAGCTAGAAAGTGTGGCTAATATTTTTTCACATTGCTGTGGAAATGCTAAGTTTTCATGAAAAAGGGGGAAAAAAAATCCCTCTTTCCCCCCCAAATCACCAAACTTTAACAGATGCAATAACATGCTTTCCCAGTAACTGAAACCACTCAAGTTTTTAGGAAAAATAACATATTAAGTTCCCAGGACCTCCCTGGTGGTCTAGTGGTTAAGACTTTGCCTTCCAATGCAGGGGGTGAGGGTTCAATCCCTGTTCAGGGAGCCAGGATCCTACATGCCTCTGGGGGCCAAAAAAAACAAAACATAAAACAGAGGTAATTTTGCAACAAATTCAATAAAGACTTTAAAAATGGTCCACATCAAAAAATCTTAAAAAAAAAACCACAAAACTTTCCCATGCATCCAGGAAAAGATTCAGATACTAGAGTGATATTAACACTTATGAACTCCATTCCTAAATTGAGAAATTTATGTTACATAATCTGATCATTTGTGTCTTTTTCATGTGAAAAGAGGAAAGTAGTTGACATTTCCAAAATAAATAACTGCCTCAGAGAAAAAGAATGAATGATTTGGCCACATAAAATATACTCTTTTGTGCTACAAAAAACCCAAAAAACACCCAAACAAAAAACCTAACGGCAACAACCCCAAAACAATGTTAGAGGCTAATCAAAAACAGGGGGAAAGTTTGCATAGTAGATAAATGACAAAGTATTATATAAAGATTACAAATCAGTCGAAAAGGACAAATATCTAATAGAAAAGTAGACGAAGATCAAAAGCAGTTGAGAATTTTTTCTGTTACAGAGTCTGACCATTTGTAATATTTTCAAATGAAAAGGAAAATCATATATAAATGGCCTAGGTTTCTAGAGGAAATAAGTATAGAGTTTGATATGGAATGTTAAAGTATAAGGAGGAAGGTGCATGGTCAAAAATATGAAAAGATGTTCAATCTCGTTATTCATCAAATATTGCAAATTTAAAACGAGAAAGTGGCACCTCCCAACAAACTGGTGAAGGTTAGAAAGATCATTGAGACTTACCTAACACTGAAGTGGGGCCAGGGACCCAGACATCATTACACTGTTCCTAGGAATGTAACATTTCTAGATGGCAAACTGACAACATGCTTCATATTTCTTTAGATAGCTCAGGAATTTCGACCGAGCAAATTCTACTCATAGGAATTCAGCCTAAGGAAATAATTGGACAAATGTCTGAACATATTCTCAACAGACGCTGTGTCAGTCAGGGCTTTCCAGAGAAACAGAACTAATATATATATATATATATATATATATATATATATATATTTAGAGAGAGAGAGATCTATTTTAAGGAACTGGCTTATGCCATTGTGAGGGCTGGAAGGTTGGCAATTCATCTAAGAGTTGAAGTGCAGTCTTAAGTTTGAAATCCATCAAGGCAGGTCAGTAGGCTGGCAATTCAGGAAGAATTGCTACCGTTACAGCCTTGAGGCGAATTCCTTCTCCAGAAACCTCAGTTTTTGATGTTACAGCCTTTAGCTGATTGGATAAGGTCCATCCAAATCAGTAATCTGCTTTACTCAGAGCCAACTGATTACAAGTGTTAACCATATTATTTTATTATATGCTATATCTACAAAATACCTTCACATCTACACCTTGACAAGTATTGAACAAGCAACTGGGCACTGCAGCCGAGCCTCAGAGACACATAAAGTTAATCATAAAGATTGGTCAAGACTGACTTCACAGATTAATAGGAGTCAACAAAAGATGCTCTTAGTCCAACACCCCATTTCCCCTTCTTGTGTCTCCTCACTAACATTTGGGTGTTGACCACATGCCCTTACTTTTCTTTTTAATTTTTAATGGAGTATAGTTGACTTACAATGTTGTGTTATTAATAGTTTCAGGCATACAGTACAGCGAATCAGTTATACATGTACATTTATCTACTCTTTAGGTCATTACAGAGTATTGAGTAGAGTTCCCTGTGCTATACAGGAGGTCCTTATTAGTTATCTATTGTATATATAGTAGTGTGTATATGTCAATCCAATCTCCCAGTTTCTCTCTCCCCCCTTACCCCCTGGTAACCGTAAGTTTGTTTTCTACATCTGCAACTCTATTTCTGCTTTGTAGATAAGTTCATTTGTACCCTTTTAATAGATTCCACAAAAAAGTGATATCACATGATATTTGTCTTTGTCTTCACTCAGTATGATAATTTCTAGGTTCATTCGTTTTGCTGTAAATGGTGTAATTTCATTCTTTTTATGGCTGAGTAGTTTTCCATTGTCTATATGTGCCACATCTTCTTTATCCATTCCTCTGTCCATGGACATTTAGGTTGCTTCCATGAACCACTCTTTCTTAGGTCCAAGATACCATGTGCTTCTGGATTTCCCATTTCTTTACTCCTTCTTAGCCTCTTGAAGATATCCTCTTCAAATTCACATCTTTGAATTATTGGGGCTCTTGCATCCGGATACATGGAACAGGCACCCAACAATAACTTAACCAAATACAGTGGGGTGTACAGGCAGGCAGTTTAGGGCTGGCTTGCTGCTGCTGCTAAGTCGCATCAGTCGTGTCTGACTCTGTGTGACCCCATAGACGGCAGCCCACCAGGCTCCGCTGTCCCTGGGATTCTCCAGGCAAGAACACTGGAGTGGGTTGCCATTTCCTTCTCCAATGCATGAAAGTGAAGTCGCTCAGTCGTGTCCGACCCTTAGCGACCCCATGGACTGTAGCCTACCAGGCTCCTCCATCCACGGGATTTCCCAGGCAAGAGTGCTGGAGTGGGGTGCCATTGCCTTCTCCAGGGCTGGCTTGGTGGACCCCAATTCCTTCCCACTCTTATTCTGCTGACCTGGGTTTGTGGCTCTGGTGCCCATGCTCACAAGATACCTGCTGCCCTCTAGCAGTGTCTACACCCACAGGGTCTACACCAGCAGTGTCTCCCCACCAACTCTTTGGAATCAGATTCATTTATTTATTCAACAGGTGTTCTTCACAACCTATGATGTGCCAACACTCTCCTGGCACTGAGATGACAGAAGTGAAAAAATATATAATGATCCTTGTTCTTGGGGAGCTTATATTCAAATGACGGAAACAGAAAGTAAAGAAGATAAACAGGTGAAACCTGCCCTGTGTCATATGGTGGTGGGTAACATGGAGAAAAATAAAACCGGGAACTGCGCTTCTTACTGTGCATTTTCACCTGTCACACACAGGTTTAGGGGTGGGGTGGACCCAACATTTTTCAGGGAACCTATTTAGCCATATTGGGTCTCTTTTAGCCTTGCTCAATGGCACCCCACTCCAGTACTCTTGCCTGGAAAATCCCATGGATGGAGGAGCCTGGAAGGCTGCAGTCCATGGGGTCGCTGAGGGTCGGACACGACTGAGCAACTTCACTTTCACTTTTCACTTTCATGCATTGGAGAAGGAAATGGCAACCCACTCCAGTGTTCTTGCCTGGAGAATCCCAGGGATGGGGGAGCCTGGTGGGCTGCCATCTATGGAGTCGCACAGAGTCGGACATGACTGAAGTGACTTAGCAGCTTAGCAGCTGAAGCCTTCAGTACTCTCTATTCTTTTTATATGTATATATTTTTATCTCTGAATTTATAAAAGTCCCCAAAGTGGGTAAAACCACTCTCAGTGACTGGTTTAGAAGGTGTGTTAAGAAATGGAGATGCTCAGAGCTCAACCTCATTGTTTTTTTTTTTGTTTGTTTGTTTGTTTTTTTCAACCTCATTGTTTAAGCAGCAAGACCCACCTCCCTACAATCCTCTGAAGGTTTTTACCTGAGTCCTTTCTGCTTCTCCAGAGCTCTTTCCCTTCACATGGACCTTGGACATAATTTCTTGGATGTGACTCGGGAAACTCCCAGGCAATTAGATCAGTATTAACCAGCTCTCACAGAGGTGTGCGAACATGCTTCTCATACAGTTTCCCCCTATTTTAAAAAAGGGATATAAAATTTGTTTTTTCTGTAGAATTAAATATTAAAATGGAAAAAAAAAAACAACATTAAAAAGCAGAGGGGACAGGATGGCTGGGGTGTGTGTGGTAACTTCAGACAGGGTAGTCAGGGAAGGCCTCGCGGAGGAGGTGACATCTTAGCTGAGAACTGAGAGAAAGGATCAGGGCGTCTTCCCTGCACAGGGGTACTCGCTAATGATAGAATATGATGCTGGTCATGGCTTTGAAAAGTCATAGGAATGCAAAGCTATATCTATCGAAAGATCGGTTGTGTGTGTGTGTGTGGTTGTGTAGGTGTACAAACTAGAAAATACATTCCAAACCAATGCGAGAGCTTCATCTTGGTAAGGGGCAAAGAACTGCAGGAGAGAGAAATTGAAATTTTCTGTGTTTTTTTTTTTTTTTAAATGAGAGAAACTACTCCAGGTAATTTGTATAATTAAATTTTTTTTTTTTTAAATCACCTTCTAAAATGACTGGCTTAAGGCAATGGGGCAATGAGTGGGGAACATTTTCTTTCTAATACATTTTCAGAACTAAAAAAGTAAGCCTGCATTTTTAAACAACCAGGAAAAAAAATGCAACAAGGTGATCTCTGACCTGTAATTATTTTTACTGTCCTTTGGCCCAGCCAGCAGATGACCAAGGGAAGCTCTTATCAGACTGCCTTCCTCCCACAATGTCTGGCTCTGTGCTGCCAGCATCACCATGGATAGCTACGGGCACTCCTGCCACAACCTCAAGGGTAGAAAGAGCTTCCCCCTAGCAGGTGACAATACTTATTAATATAAGATGATGGAGAAGCAAAGGGAGAAAGAATGCAATGGGCTGGGCCTCCGGAAGGCAAAGTCCCAGATCTTCAGCACCCATACCCAGCCCGGGGCTCATCTGCCTGATAACCTGGTTCTCACAGTTTCCCTCCCTCCGGGAAACTGGAGATAAGCTTCCTGGACACCGGGGCAAAGGGCAGTCGGATGCAGTGTTTGGCTGCCCTCTTGCCATGGTCCAGGCTGGTCAATGGCTTCCCTACCAAAGCACAGATAAAGTCACTTTATCATGTCTCTGCCCTCTGACCTCCCTTACAAACCGCTCCAGGTTCTCTGTCCTGCAGGTCTGCATCAATCCCACCATGGTCTCCTCTTCCCAAGGAAGCCTTCGTGCTGACCTCGCAGATGGACAGAGACGTCTTTTCAGATCTGTGGCCTTGTCCCGGGTCCCTGGCTCAGGACCCTCACACGCCTGACAGTCATTAGTCCATTTTCTCTGAGGCATGGAAATGTAGCCTGAGCTTTTTCTCACTGTTTTTAATTTTGGCAGCACCACATGGCTTCACTTTATTTCTTCATGCTATGGTATGCTAAGTCACTTCAGTGGTGTCCAACTCTGTGCGACCCCATAGACGGCAGCCCACCGGGCTCCCCGTCCCTGGGATTCTCCAGGCAAGAACATAGCACCTCCTTATTATGGATTTATGATGACTCCAGACTGTAAAGTGCGTGTGTATGTGGAAAGCCAGTCCTGAATAACACTGTTGTTCTTGTTTTTAGTCTCTAAATTGTGTCTGACTCTTTGTGACCCCATGGACTGCAGCCCACCAGGCTCCTCTGTCCATGGGATTTCCCAGGCAAGTATACTGGAGTGGGTTGCCATTTTCTTCTCCGGGTATCTTCCCAACCCAGGGATCGAACCTGAGGCTCCTGCATGTCCTGCATTGCAGGCAGATTGTTTACCACTGAACCACCAGAGAAGCCTCCCTGAGGAACACTACTAGTAAGTAAAGCTGCTCTGTTAATAAACTTACTTTGGTCCCATAGGATAAAGCAGCTGAAAGGAAGATTTAAGCTACTTATTACCAGGTTTTGGTAAGCTGTGACATCAGTCTTTGCACTGGGTATGAATATTTGTATACTTTCTTTAGAAAATATGGAGAAGGGAATTACTACCCACTCCAGTGTTCTTGCCTGAAGAATCCCATGGACAGAGGAGCCTGGTGGGCTTCAGTCCACGGGATCGCACAGAGTCCGACACAACTGAGGGACTAACACTGTAGAAGATCAAATCAGCTGATGGAAGTTACATAATGCTGACTTTGTTTCACGAGAAATGAAAATCCTACTCAGGAGTCCAACCATTATTTATGGCTCAGACTTTCTAAGTTTTCCCTGAAACAAGTTGGCATTCTGGATTCCCAACATTCTTCCCAGAATGCTTCGTTGCTTCTACACTGAGAGATGGAGGAATTTTTACTCAGGAAGGAAAATATTTTTCTTTTCTGAGAGGAAAATATTTCCAACTGTACCCGCATCAATTTTTATGTTTGGTAAAGTATTTTCATTATATTAGTCAGAAACAGTCAGGCCTAAAGTACAAAACCAAAGGTATCTGAAATGGCTTCCTAGTCAGGAAGGTCTCGCAACAGCTCAGTTTTTGGACTCAGGAAAAACACAAGAGGTTGTGGCTGGCCAGGAAGGCCACCTCACAAGAGGGCTGACTCTTTTTTTCTCTGAAAGCTTGGAAGTGGAGTCCCAGTTTATTTGTTGACTACACTGTTCTTGTTTCTTGTAACCATAGAGTCTGGTTTGGTTCAGTGTTTCTTCTGTCAAGGCTCCTGCCGAGCCAATATTTATCATTTTAGAAATTTCCGTGAGTCATAAAATAAACCCGAACTCCGCTGTACCTTCTATGGGTACTTCTTTGCTAGAATTATTTAAAATATAAGGAAGAAAAAAATGCTGGAATCCAACACAGCATTTACCAGACCACATACACACTTTCTTCTGCGTTGAGGGTCCTTCTCTGAGACGTCAAAGCCATTTAAGCTGTGCGGCCTGCTGCCTGGACCCTTCCTGCTCACCAGTTCAGAGCCCTGGCTGGAGAGTGCGGGGGGAGATGGGCGGGAGGGAAGGAGAGCAGGCTGGGGCTGGGAAACAGAGGAAGCTGAAGTTTGAAGCCAGGAAGTGACTCACTGGCTCACAGCACGAGAAATACAAATGAGCAAGTGATTCCTTCCAGCTCCAGCATGGAAAACCTTGCCAGGGGACCACCTCTCAATGACTGAGCCTGAATTTACTGACCAAAAAAATAAAAATAAACAAATGACTGTATGATGTGACATGTCAGCCTCTCACTGACATGGATGAGTACGTGACATTAATGCTATTTTCTCCCTTTGTGCCAATCAGCTCCCTCCCCCTAGGTGTGGCTGCCTGAGAGAAGCCCATGAGGCCACCACCTGGACAATTATAACAACTTGTTGATTTTGCTGTAAAAATAGGCCCTGTGTCAAGAGCCCAAGGCTGAGTTTCTCAACCAAAATTCAAGGGTCTGCCTTAGTAACACCAGAACAGGATATACTCTACAAATGGCTGATACTGCACCAGACGCTCAATAAATCTTCTGTTTAGTGTAGGCATCACATTTTTGAGCTAAAGAAATTAAACTAATCAATACCTTGTTTGCAGGTGAGGACAAGGCAGCCCGGAGAGGGGCACTGTGCAAGGGGTTACACAGCCAGTCACAGCTGGAGCTGGCCACAATGGTATCAAACACCGCACTGAGAGACTGATGGCAGAAATACCGGTGTCTTACAGTAAAAGACCCTCGAATGTCACATCACAACTACGGTCCCTCAGCTGTTTCCCGTATGGGAGCTGTCATAGAGCCTGCCGCAAGCTCCTCATTGGGCAGACCTGGGTATCTTTGGCTGAATTATCAGCTGGCATCCTTCTTCCCATCCCCAAAGGAAGGGAAAACTAGGAAGCACAGCAAAGCATCCCCTCGGTGGGGGGGAAATCACATTTATATCTATCTAGGTATCTTGGTCTGTGGAGTCTAACATTTTGGTAGAAAGGCTTTGTGTTTTTTCCTTCCAAACATCAATCTCTGAGCGTCCCCTCTGGACTCGTGTTCCCCAACCTCAGTAAGAAATCATGTTGGGAACAAATGCTTTCTTCGTCTCTCTCTGGATGCCTTGCTCATTAAGCTCCAGTAACATCTCCCTGCTATGATCTGCCTCATCAGTGGGAGTTTGAGAATTCCCAAGAGATCCTGGGTGGCGTTTATCTTGGCATCGATCTGTTCGCACTCGTGATCTCCTTGTGGCAGGGCCCATGACTTATTCATCTTCTTGTTCCTGGTGGCAACACGGCCACAGCTGGCAAAGAGTAGGATCCCAGTTGTCAAATCTAACTGAAAAAAATGCAAAGTGGTGTCCTGCTGTGAATGCAATGTTTTGCCTCCAAACACAAACTTTCATTTTTTAACACCTCTTTTTCATGAGAAATTCAGGTGGTGAAAACAGATGGGATGGTGCAAACATCCTTTCAAAAGGCCGGGCTGCTAGGACTCCTACTTGGTTGGTGTGCATTAGGCTGAACCATAAGAAAGTTCTGTTTTTGTAAGTCAGAGGTAGTTGAGTGTTGCCCATTTTCTTTGTTTAGACTAACAGAAGTGAAAAGAATATAACTGCAGATACATTGCTTTTTACTTTTCACCAGACTCTTGAAGGGAATGTATAGGCCAAGAGGGATGAAAACTCACTGATCAGAATAATTGTGTGACATTCTACCCCATTTTCTCTAGTAGTACACTATCATCTGAAAAACACATGTCATAGGTGTTCAAATTTTATGTTATATAGCAGTATATGACTTTAAGGATTAACAGAGAAATCGATAGTGTTACCATGTGGGACTATCCTGTTCCGATGAATACACAACAATATATTTAGCGCTTTTCTAAAATAGGCCCTTGGGGCTGCCTGGACCCACAGAACTAGGCTACGGTAAAGGAATGCCCAGAATGCCATTTGCCTTGGTTTGTATACCCCCACCCCCTGTGGTATTTACGAAGCAGCAAAGAGTCCCCAGTTCTCTTGGTGGCACCACTGTGAGTGATGTCATGTGGCCTGATGATAATAAACAGACAACTTACTCCTCTGGGCTCCTAGAGACCATCTCCTCCCCTCACCACATCTGTAGAACAGGACTAACAATTGTTTCTACCTGTGCCCATCACCGCTGTCACCTCCCAATGTTCCCTTCTTCCTCAGGAAAGGAACTCTAGCTTCTTAGCCAAGCGCATTGCTGCTCAAAGAAAAGACCACACTTCCAGACTCCCTTGTAGCCATACAACTGAGTTCTCGTTGGTGAGATAAAAGGAGAAGCCCCGCCTGGCGCTTCTGGGAAGTTTCTTTAGAAGGCAGAGGTAGATGTCACATTTCTACTTCTGCCCTTAAGGAGCCTGGAGGCTGCCACTCTGTCCTAACCACAAGTCAGAAGCTGGACAGACTACTCTCCTTGGATCCGTAAGAGAGAGAACTGGGGCAAACCGCTGCCCCTCAAACTGGAGACAGACAGGAAAACACAGGGAGCTGTGGCTTCCAGATCAGAAACTCACAAGGGGAAACCGCCGTGGGAACCAGTGCCGTGTGGGAAGCTCTGAACTGTGATGGACATGTTGCTGGAGGCTCAGGGTGGACAAGTCTGACAGTGAAAAACTCCAGAGACACTCAGTCACAGGGGGACCCCTACACCCTCTGTTTGCCTCCTGGAGCTCCACCAGATTCCCACAGTAAATATCAGAGAGAAATTCCCTCCTGCTTGCAGTTGGGGATGGGGAAAGGAGCCACTCTGAAATCCTTCAGAGCAGCGGTCCCCAACCTTTTGGGCACCAGGGACCAGTTTCATGGTAGGCAATTTTTTTCCATGGACTGGGGAGATTTGAGGATGCTTCAGCACACTACATTTATCGTGCACTTTATTTCTATTATTATTACATCAGCTCCACCTCAGATCATCAGGCATTAGATCCCCAAGATTGAAGCAGATCCTTGCTCCAGAACATTTTCTTCTTCTTTTTTAAAACATTTGTTTATTTGGCTGCATTGGGTCTTATTTGCAGCATGTAGTGCAGGGGCTTCTCTTTAGTTGCCTTGCGGCATGTGGGATTCCAGTTCCCTGACCAGGGATCGAATCCAAGTCCCCTGCACTGGAAAGACAGATTTCTAACCAATGGACCACCAGGTAAGTCCCACTTTGTTCTTCTTCACAAGGCCTGCCCTCAGGGTAAACTAGTTAACCAGACCCTAACCAATCAGGATTGTACTGAAGCCTAACTCCTCCGGGTTAGGGAAATACCTAACTGGACACAGTTGAGCTAGAGAACACAGCAACAAAATCCTCAAAACCAAAAAGGAAAAAGAACTAAGACTGAAAAATACAGAACAGATAATTCAAGGACAGAGGGACAACAGCAAAAGGTGACTTACAGGTAATGGGAAAACCAGAAGGAGAAGGAAAAGAGAAAGGAATAGAAGAAACAATAGAGACTGAGAATTTCCCCTAATTATTTTCACCAAACCACAGACCCAGAAAGCTAAGAAAACACCAAGAGGGATGAATAACAAAAAAAACAAAACCAAAAACCTACATCTAGGTCTGTCATTTTCAACTTACAGAATATCAAAGACCAAAAACAAAACAAAACACACTGAAAGAAGCAAGGAGGGTAAATCTTATCTGTAGAGGAAGAAAGATAAGAATTACTTTTTCCACAAAGCTCATTCAAGCAAGAAGAGGGTAAAGGGAAATATGTTAAAGTGTTGAGAGAAAAAAGCCCACCAACCTCAAATTCTGGACCTTGCAAAATTATCCTTCAAAAGGGAAAGAGAAGGGATTCCCTGGCAGTCCAGTGGTTGACTCTGCACTTTTTCACTGCTGAGGGTCTGGGTTCAATCCCTGGTTAGAGAACTAAGATCCTGCAAGCCATGAGACACAGCCAAAAAAGAAAAAAGTGAAGGAGTAATAGACTTCCTCAGACTAACAGAAATTAAGAGAACCTGTTGCCAGTAGATCTGCCTTGAAAGAAATGTTACAAGAAATTCTTTAATGAGAAGGTATAGAATAGAGGTCAGGAACTTGGATCTATATGAAAAAAGAACATCAAAGAAGTGAAGGGAAAATAAAAGGTTTTATTTTTCTTATTCTTAATCTGATCTAATGATTGTCTGAAATAATAGCAACAATGTATTCAATTAAACATGCTTTTGTATATATCATATGCATGCCTATCTATGAGTATCTACAGATGAGATGAATCACAGGAATAATATAAGAGGCGAAGGGCAGCAGGATTGTTACTGCCAGGTGCTCGGTGTGGCTTTACTTGAAAGCAGACCTCACTATGTGTCTTCTGAGGACGAGTACCATGTGAATCACCTGGGGCATATGAGACCCCACTTCTAAACACCTGAACTTGCATTTTAACAATATCTTCAGGTGGTCTGGATGCTTATCAAGATTTGAGAAGTGATGAACTCTGGTACTAAAGAAGGACCCTCTTTTTTTTTTTTTTTAATTTCAATCTTTTAACACCAAAAAATATTTTGTATGGGGGCATAGCCAATTAAGAATATTGTGGCAGTTTCAGGCGAACAGCAAAGGGACTCCGCCACATGTATCCTTTCTCCCCCAAACCCCCCGCCCCCGCACCCACACAGGCACATCATCACACTGAGCAGAGTTCCCTGTGCTATACAGTAGGTCTTTGCTGGTTATCCATTTTAAATATAGCCGTATGGACATGACCTTCCCAAAGTCCCTAACTATCCCTTCCCCCTGGCAACCATAAATTCATTTTCTAAGTCTGTGAGTCTCTTTCTGTTTTGTAAGTAAGTTCATTTGTATCACTTATGAAGGACCCACTTTTGATCCCTTGGAAAGTGGTCAGAGATCTCCAGACTCCTGGAAACATTCCAGGATGAGACTGGCAGGCCTGTGATCATGACAGAGTAAGAAGAGTTCTGGAATGAGAAGTTTAGTTGGGAAGGAAATTGGGAAATTTGCAAAATGTGGGAGACAGGACAGAAAAGGTAGGCTGAGGCCAGAGGCAGGAGGGCCAGACTGACCTGCTGAGATTTCTGGAGGAAGTCACAGAAAATTTTAAGCATTAAAGAAACAGGATCAAATTCTTATTTCTGGACCGAACTCTGGTGGCAGCGTGGAGGACAAAAGACATGAGAGGCCGGAGCAGGCCTGACTTGTGTCCTTAAATGAACACGATTCAGTTTGGGACTAGAAAGGAAGTCTTCGAGGACTCAGAGGTGGAGGGTGACTCCAAGTCCCAGGCCAACAGGGTTCCAGACACAGGTTCCAGTTTCAGGTGGATACAGGTGGGTTCTTTCCTCTCAAAGTGCTAATACCCAACAGCCACATCAGCATCACCCAAGAATCCTTAGAAATTCCTGGGTCTCACCTGAGATATACTATCAAGAAACTCTGGGATAGGGCACACAAATCTGATTTTAAGTTCTCTTTCACGTTGAAACCCACTGCTCTAACCTGCCAAAAATTCTGCAGTAGCTGCTAAGGCTTAAAAATTGCCACTTCTAAAAACTTTTCCTTAAAAACAAAACCAAACAAAAAAACAGAACAGTAATGAGAAATGGGTTTCTATGCCAAATGGGCAGAATAAAAAGCTACATATAATCTAGACCTTATATAGTGCCCAGGAAAAACAAAAAGCGTATTGATTATCTCGTCCAAAAACCTAACATTGGGAGAATTAAAATAGTTCTGGTAGAGGCCTGCTGGGGCTTCTCTTGTGGCTCAATAATAAAGAATCTGCCTGCCAATGCAAGACGTGCGGGTTTGATCCCTGGGTTGGTAATGGCATGGCTGAGCGACTAAGCATAGCACAGCACATAGCTTCCCTGGTGGCTTAGATGGTGAAGAATACGCCTGCAACGCAGGAGACCTGGGTTCAATCCCTGGGTCAGGAGGATCCCCTGGAGATCCCCTTCCAGTATTTTTGCCTGGAAAATCCCATGGATAGAAGAAGCTATTGGGCTACAGCCCATGGGGTCGCAAACAGTCGGTGGCGACTGAGCACAAAGCACATAGGATAGGCGCGTTATGCTCTGGGGAGCCTAAATTAAGTAAAACGTCATCATGCAGGTTGTAAATTCTCTGTTCCCTTTATCCTCCACTGAAACGCCCTCTGAAAAAAACGCTGGGATTCCTTCTGGCCCTCTGAAAAGTGTGTTTCTGATGCAACTGCCCATGAAACAAATGGAATCCCAAATTAAAAAACCCCCAAAGCCGGGCAGCGGGGCCGGCGCCACCCTCCCTAGGCGAGCAGGCCGTTTCCAGCCGCACCCTGCGGGCTGCAAGGCCTTCCTTCCCCGCGCTGTTCCCGAAGATAAATAAATCGCTCCTTGTTTTTTTTTTTTCCAGACCTGAAATTAGCGGTGACTCAGAGAACTCAGGGCTGCCACAGTCGCCTTGGGAAGGAGGAAAAATGCGCAGACTTTACCCCTCGCCCGAGGGCCTGACGTGCCGGGGCTGGGCCAATCATTGGAGGCTGGCGGGAATCGCACCAAAGTAGGTAAAAAAATGCGGGACGCGCCCCCCATGAGGCCGGCGCCAGGCTCCAGCGGACCCT
Organism: Bos mutus; assembly: GCF_027580195.1. Lineage (NCBI taxonomy): Eukaryota > Metazoa > Chordata > Mammalia > Artiodactyla > Bovidae > Bos > Bos mutus. The sequence continues at coordinate 22,927,572 of NC_091629.1, forward strand.
CCCTGCGGTCTCCACAGCCGCGGGCCCCGCCCCTCTGCCTTCCTCGGCCCTCAGGCCCCGCCCCTCGGCCCTCCTCGGCAACACACCCCCCCTCGGTCCCGCCCCTCGCCGCGGCGCACACCTGGCCAGGTGGCTACTTCCATGTAAGGACAACGGCAACGCAGTGGGCGGGGCCCCCACGTGCCCCGCCCCCTGCTCAAGCTCCGCCTCCTCGTCCGAGCTTGGGGAGGACCTCGTCAGCGCCCCTAATTGATGAGGGGTACTGGGTCCACCCCCCGGTATCCGGAAGCTGAGGAGGACCCCGCCTGCCCGGAGTCAGAGGAGGCTGAGGGATGGAGATGGGGGAGTGGGGCTGGTCCGCGGGGACGGGGCGTTGCCAGGCCGGCCGGTTGCCTAGCAACGGTGGGCAGCGCGTGACGTGCGCAGCCGCGTCGGGGCCCGCGGTGCCCGCCCACCCCCGGGAGGCTCGCCCGGGCTGCGGTGAAGAGGACGCTCCGTAGACTCGGCGCCGGCCGGCTCCCTCTCCGCGCTCTGCGACCGCCGCGGCGAACATGGTGAGCGGGGTTCTGGGGCGCCTCGAGGTCGGGGCGGCAGGGGAGGGAAGAAGGGACCCCGGCTTCCGCTGCCGCGACCCGCCGGGCCGCGCGCAGGGGCGACTCGCCGGCCTCCACATTCTCGCTGTCGCCGCCGCCGCGAGGCCTCCCGCGCGGCCTCGGCAGCCCAGCCGGGGCCGATCGCCCGGCGCCCCGGCTTCGCCGCCAGGGCCCACCTGCCCTCCCTCCAGTGGAGGCTTCGTCGGCGCTGGTTTGGCCGAGGCCGGGCGCGGGCAGTCAGCGACTCGGGTGGTTTCGGCCCGGTAGGTCTGTGCATCTAGGGAAAGGAATGAGGCCTTGATTGAGCCACCTGGGGCGGGGGAGGGGGGGCGCGGGATGACCACCTGGCCTGACCCTGGTGATTCTGAACCTGGCCTGTGGCACTTGACTGCTGCCCCCGACGGTTCGGTCCGCGTCCCTCCGGTCCGGCCGGGCGGTGGCCTGTCTGGCTTCCCCGTGTGGTCACAGATTTTCTTTTACCTGCAGGCAGGTTGGTTCTGCCAGCCCTTGGCGTACAGCGGGGTGGCCCTGACGCTGGGATGCTAATAAAAGTAAATGAAAAAGCTTTGTCAAGTCTATCAAGTTATCCGAGTTGCTTAAAAGTAAACAGATGTTCTGCATATTCTAGATGTTGGACCTTTTGTTTAATGTACCTATTTTTCCCTCCAAAGTAGCATTCTAGTTTGCTGTAGAACCGTGGTATTAACTGGACAACCAAGTAGAACATTTAGTCATTTTCTTTAGTCCGCGCACACTGTTACCATTTTTGGTCAATGATTTGCAGGCGAAGGCTTACCAGACTTTGTTAGAAATATTACACTGTTATTGCATCTGTCTGCCTGAAAGCAGCTAGTACCAGTTCATCTGCATACAAAATGTTTTCACTGAGTAACAGTTTGGATTTTCTTAAGGTATTCTTTCATAGTTATGCCGAGTGGCTCATTAGTGGAAGAAAAAAGATTAACCAGTAGTTTCTTAATGACTGAGAATACGGAGTAGGAATTTGCTGTTCGATTTTTGATTCTTCTTTGGTTTAATTCTGTGAGCTACAGAGAGGATCAGCATCTTACAACTTTTTAACTGCTTTAAGATTATACTACTTTATATATTACTCTACACTAAAAGACTTCATCCAACGGCTTTGAGTTTTCATCAATTTAAGGCCATCCACTCCAGTCCAAGTGCTTTGAATCAGATTGGAGCCTGCTTTAGTGCCTTCTGATATGATGTAGCTTCATTTTCTGTTTGAAAAAAGAATCAAACCTTTTTACTTTAGTTAAATGCTTGAATTTTAAAGCTTAACTTCATTTCTGTACATTCAAATAAAATGGTCGGTTTTATTTATGGCTCAAGAGGAGGAGAAATAAAAATCAAGATGGGTGGAGTCTGAATACATTTCAAACTTAGGAAAAATTTATGAACTACTCTTGTTTGGATGCTTTCAATGTGAGTTCAGAATGCAGATGACTATTTCTATTTTTTTAATTGTGTAGTTGATTTACAATGTGTTAATTTCTGCTGCCCAGAAAAGTGCTTCAGTTGTACATATATATATATACACACACACATACACATGTATACATTCTCTTTTTAAATATTCTTTTCCATTGTGGTTTGTCACAGGATATTTGAATATGATTTATTTTGCTGTACTGTAGGACCTAGTTGGTTATCCATTCTCTGTATAGTAGTTTCCATCTGCTAGCCCCAAACTCCCACTCCATCCCTCCCCTAACCTCCTCCCCCTTCACAACCATGAATTGAATTTGTTCTCTGTGTCTGAGACTCTTCTGTAGATAGGTTTATTTGTGTAGATGACTATTTTTAAAAGTTACTGTTCGATTTAGGCTTATGAGCACAAGAGCATCCTCCCTTCAATCCGGCTGTTAAAGAATATAGTGAAGATTGAAAAGATTGAAAGTTATTCCAGACTGTAGCACTTTACGTCTGTGTTTGAAACTATTTAGATCTGTTGGTTAGTTTCTTAGCTTTTTTTTTAGGATTAAGTATTAACTGCTGATGAGTTGGTTCTACATTAACAAAATCACTTCCTGGTACTCACTAACTTCTAGAAGCACTTGGGAATAAAGTAACTTGAAACCAACCCCCAAAATCACCCTGGGCACTTTAAAATGAGATTTCATGTTTGCATAGTCTCACTTTACAGTGCCAAAAAAAAGAAAAAACAAAAAACACCCCATAAGCCTGCCCTTCACAGGAACCATATACACACTCCAAACAAAACTTTGGTGTGCGTGTGTACTGGGTGTGCCAGCTTCCTCATACGAAGATTATTTACCAGCCTATCATCAAATTCCTAGGGTTGTCTGCTGAGTAGTTCTTCCTGTTGGGTATGGATTGACACATCACAGGAGACTGGCCTAGCTACTCTTGTGATAATGTAAATGCATTTGCAGCATAGCTGTGTGGCTCTCTGGCCAGTCAGTGTAGTCTTGCCCCTGAAATAGTAAAGGTCTGCATGATAATCTCACCCTTCAGTCGCTCAGTTGTGTCTGACTCTTTGCGACCCCATGGACTGCAGCACAACAGGCCTCCCTGCCCATCACCACCACCTCCTGGAGTTCACTCAAACTCATGTCCATCGAGTCGGTGATGCCATTCAACCATCTCATCCTCTGCCATCCCCTTCTCCTCCTGCCTTCAATCTTTCCCAGCATCAGGGTCTTTTCAAATGAGTCAGTCAGTTCTTCCGTCAGGTGGCCAACGTATTGGAGTTTCAGCTTCAACATTAGTCCTGTTCCAATGAATATTCAGGACTGATTTCCTTTAGGATGGACTGGTTGGATCTCCTTACAGTCCAAGGGACTCTCAAGAGTCTTCTCCAAAACCACAGTTCAAAGGCATTAATTCTTCCTTAACCTCACCCTGATCAGAACTCAGCTCTAACAAACTGAGCTGTTGGCTCAGAATGAATTATAAGTGTATCCTGCCACCTGATGATTAGCAAAAACGTTTTTACTTACAGCCATCCAGTAGAAAAGGCTGGTCATGTATTATTCCTATGCCTGTTTAACATATTTGAAAACAGTCTGTAAAGGATTAATTGACTTGGGGCCTTTTCTGCTCCATATCTGGTTTTAAAATAATTTAAAAACTGATTTTGAAACATTTTAAGCAGGAAGGTACACAGAATTAACAGTTTCCTATGTACAAAAGAAGATTAACTTTTTTGCCATATTTCATGTTTTTATGTTAGGTAAATTATGCATCTTCATCCCATTTCCTTCCCTCCCTAGAGGTAACGTCTCCTTGTCAAAGAAGTAATACACTTACTGGCCAATTAAGGAGATGATTTTTGCAGGCTGTTGGGATTGAGAGAACATTAATTAAAATGAGGAACATCTGCAAAAAAAGAAACCTGGGGCTGATAAACTGAGAAGGGCAGGGTCATTTTGTTACCCTGAACACAAAATGATGGGAGTGGATTTCTTAATCATCTCTGCTTTCCAGGAGCACAGGGCTCAGGTACAGTTCAACATGGTCACCTGCAGCTGATTCATTTGATTCTCATTGATGTTCCACACTTTGAGCTGTACATGTGTGTATCTGTATTATGTTTCCTTGATGTATTGTTAGTTTTTATATAAATGTTACCATGCTTCATGCATCCTTTTGCAACTTTGAGAAAAAGAGCTTTGTGAGGTTTAGTTCTAGTTTGCATCCCATCAGCCAGTTACTCTATGTCTTTTCATTACTTGGCATTATGTGACCTTGAAAACCAATCCAGTAGGTGTGAAATGGGTTCTCATTCTTTTAATTTGTGTTTCTCTCATTAGCAATAGCTGAGTATATTTTCATTTTTTACACGCATACATTCTCAGTGAGCCTGACATTGTTTAAATACTCCTCATGTCTTCATCTCAGCTCATTTGTGGATCCATAAAATCCAGCCTTAAAAGAATATTAATGAGACATTTCAGAACCAGACCTGCGTAATGAAGACTGATGTCCCTCATCTCTGGCACCTGCTTTTCTTTAAGCTCAATACTCTTAATTCTAGCCAGCTGCCCTTGTGAGGCTCTGGTAGTGGTAGAGTGATCCAGAAGAGAGTTCTATGTTTGGGTGTGGAGATTAACATCCTCTGCTTTATCCGTATCCTTTTCTTTCTTTTTTCCTAGGCAGTATATTTAGCCAAGATATTTTAAAAAGAAAAAAGAAAACAAACACGGGGATAGATGGAAAATCTGTACTTTCTGCTCAATTTTGCTGTGAACCTAAAATGTCTCTAAAAAAAAAGTTTATCAAAAATAAGCAAAAATAACCATTATCGTTTTTCACAAATAGAACTGGTTTAAGTCAAAATGATGTTTTTAGTATATAGGAAGACTAAACATTTGTGTTTTTATGACAATGTAGCTATTTTCTTTCAGTAATAATTGAGCTGAACTCAATTTGAAATTTAAAAAAAAATTGAAACTCTTTAAAAACTGTTTTTTTAAAATGTACATTGTTTTTATCTGCAGAGTGACTGATCTGATCTGATCTGAAGGCTCTAGTCTGAATAGCCAGGTCTAGTCTCTGTTGGACTCTTTGGTATTTGCATACCTAAATAATGCTTGTCATTTCAGCATCTTGAGCTTCCTACCCACATAGCATAATATTCCTCTCCAGGTTGTCCATGAGAGATATACCCAAAGATTTGTATTATACATCGCACTCAGAAATGTTTTAATTCCTTTTTCTTCTGTCCCTGCCGCCTTGCCTCAATGTTACAAGTGAGTTTCACTTGGAATTGTTCTTCTAAAAGCTGTCCCCTATTCATTTTGCTTGAAATTTTACATCGGGAGAAGCATAGAAGAGAGACGTCAGATTGGTCCATCTCAGTAATGCTTTGACAAACTTGTTGCTTAATTCATCATGGACTCTTCTGTACAAGGACTGCATAGAGTTGAGTGATCTTTAACTCTTTTAAGATTGCCTTCTAGTAGCTGACATTGTAATGCTTATGTGCTGTTTACCCTATTTCATGATGTGTCTGCTGTGTTAAAATTGAAGAATCTATTTTTTGGTAGATCTTTAAAAAATACCCGATTTCAGTAAAAATGCAATCAAAATTCTTAAAATTCATATTTTAATTTGTAGTGTGAAATAACAAGACTTTGGCTTTACTTATTTTTGACCTGACAAGGGACCATCAAAGAACTCTTATCTTACACTGTTACAACAAGGTTTAGGATGAGTGCTTGAAAGATGGAAACTTCAGTGTATACTATAGCAGGAAACCTAATTTAAAACTAATTTATCTTTGTTTGTGCTTTTGGATCACCTTAAGGAAAGACTGTTTACTCCTTTCAACATTTTTGCGTTACTTTATAGGTTGTTGCTACTCTTTGTCTTATCACAGAAAAGAAAGATGAATTTTCTACCCATATTCCTATCTTGATCTGTTTTCAGGAGATTGCCAACTTGTAAATGTAATTAGTGTTTATTTTTTAATTGTTTCATGTAGCCCATTTTTGCTCATAGTTTGTTTTTTTTTTTTGGTAGTAATAGAGCTGAAAGTAAAGCATGGGCAAATATGGGTAAAACTTCTCTAGGTTGCTAGGGAGCAATCTTATAAGTCAGTTGTCGAAGCTCTGAGGAATTCTCAAATTTCTGTGTTGAGAATGTTTTAAGTCATCTTTAGACCAGTGTTGTTGAATAGAAATAAAATGTGAATTACTTACGTATTTAAATTTTACAGTAGCCCCATTAGAAAAATAAAAAGATGAAATATATCTGAAATATGTCAACATTTAATCAATGCAAAAATGAGACATTTTACATCCTTTTCTCATACAAATTGTTTGAAATCCAGTATATATTTTTATACTCAACACATCTCAATTCAGACCCTCAGTTTTCACTGGACACATTTGGTATATATTTAGATATAAACTTTACAGTTGAAAAAGTAGATTCACATACCTAAGTTGCTCCAAGCTTATTTGGTTTTCCAGTAATGGAATGGATAATTGATTTTAAATTTTAAGTTAATTAAAGAAAGTAAAAGTGAAGTCGCTTATTTGTGTCTGACTCTTTGCAACCCCATGGACTATAAGCCTGGCATGCTCCTCTGTCCATGAGATTTTCCAGGCAAGAATACTGGAGTAGGTTGCCATTTCTTTCTACAGGGGATCTTCCTGACCCAGGTATCAAACCCACGTCTCCTTCATTGCAGACAGACTTCTTACCGTCTGAGTCACCAGGGAAGTCCCTAAGTTAATTAAAGTGAAATATGGTTAGAAATGCAGTTCCTTGCCACACTGGCCATGTTTAATGGACTCAATAAACCACATGTAGTGGCTAGTGGCTGCCTTGATGGACCAGTGTCAGACTTTGTAAGGGGAAGTTAATGTGGATACCAGCACTTTCGTTAATTCTCTGCATGTTTGCATATGACTGCTGAGATAGCACTGTTACTGATTGCACTGTTTTATGGGACTTGTTAAGATGTTTTGTGGAACTGGACCGTTGAGCTCCGTAAGACAGGATTTGTGTGTTTCAATAGCATGAAGTCTCTGCTAGTAGGCCCGCAACAGATGTTGTTGAATGAAAGTGAATGAAAGGACATTCTTCGTTATGATGGGGCAGGTTCCCACAGAGATGGATTGCTTTGATTTTTATGCTTATTATTCTTCCTTACCTTTTTTTAAAAAAATACAATGGAAATTGAGTTTTAAGTATCTTCTCTTTGTATAGTGTTATAATGTAATTTGAGTCTTATAGTGAAAATCCTTTGAGATAGATAAGGCAAGTATTGTCCAGAGTGGCAGCTTTGATATAATTCTGGCGTACAGAAGCCCCATCAGCAGTGCCAGTTCCCTTCTCTTAAAAATGAAACAATGATATTTGATGCTCACCGAGGTATCCTGAACCATAGAAGAGCACTTGAAAGCTTAACAAAGAACAAGAAGTAATGCTGTCTCAGATAACTTATAAGTATTTACTGTGTGTCGGGCATTGTGTTACTGTATCTCACTCATCCTTACAGCAGCCCAGGGAAGGGGTATTGTATCATAGCTGTGAGACTACACCGGGTCTGGCTGTCTAGGTGTTTTGACTCTTGCCACTTATTAACTATATGACCTTAGACACATGACTGACTGTGCGGTGTCTCCAGCTCATCATGCTTCCAGATGGGGATGGTAATAGTACCTGCCATCCCAGCATTCTGGGTGAGGTGTGTATGTAATAAACTAAAGCATACCTGGCACATGGTTAAGTGCTGCTTATCAGCATTGGCTGCTGCTGCTAAGTCGCTTCAGTTGTGTCCGACTCTTAGCGACCCCATGGACTGCAGCCTACCGGGCTCCTCCGTCCATGGATTTTCCAGGCAAGAGTACTGGAATGGGGTGCCATTGCCTTCTCCGCAGCATTGGCTAAAATAGTAATATTAAACCACCTTTGATCCAAATTACATGAATAGTCTCATTTCTTTATATTCTGATTACACTAGTGCATACTTAAATAATTGTAGATAAAATGCAAACAGTGGGTGAGTGCATTAAAACATGTCTTTTTAGTTGTTTATTATATTCTTTAAATTCATGTTATTTTGCTTGGAATCATTATACATGATCATTTTTTTATGATCAACTTTTTAATTTGACTTCTCAGATGACTTTGATTCTAAATATAAAAAATCTTGTCTTCCACTCATATTTTTCCTGAAGTAATTAATGGAGATTGAAACACAGTTCTTCTTGGCCCTCAAGGTTTACAATGGAAGTGGAAGTGTTAGTTGCGCAGTCATATCCAGCTCTTTGCAGCTCCATGGACTGTAGCCCACCAGGCTCCTCTGTCCATGGGATTCTCCAGGCAAAAATACTGGAGTGGGTTGCCATTTCCTTCTCCAGGAGATCTTTGCAACCTAGGGATCGAACCGAGGTGTCCTGCATAGCAGGCAGACTCTACCATCTGAGCCACCAGCGAAGCCCCAAGGTTTACAACATCAACAGTTTATCAGTAAATACTTAAGAAATTATATGCCAAGAACTGACCTCAGCACTTAGGATACAGTTCTGGGTAGAGGGGGATTGTGTGTATGTGTTAGGCAGAGGACATTGATAAAGATACCAGAGTTAAGGTGGTGTGTCATTGTGATTTTGTTTCCTTGATGTTGAACACCTGTTCATGTGCCTCTTGGCCATTTGTATGTCTTTGAAAAAAACATGTATTCAGAGCCTCTGCCCATTTTTTAATTGAATTTTTTGTTCCTGAATTGTATGAGTGAGTTCTTTACATATTTTAGATACTAACCCCTTATCAGGTACATGGTTTGCAAATATTTTCTCCCACGAGTTCAGTTGGATGGTTTCCTTTGTTGTGCAGAAGTCTCTTCATTGATATAGTTCCACTTATTTGTTGCTTTTGTTGCTTTTGTTCTTGTAGTCAGATCCAAATAATCATCACCAAGACCTGTCAAAGAGTTCGCCATCTGTGTTTTCTTTTAGGAGAGTCACCATTTCAGATCTTACATTCAAGTCTTTAATCCATTTTTTGAGTCATTTTCCTTATGTTGTAAGATTCTTTTGCACATGACTGTCTACTTTTCCCAGCACTGTTTGTTAAAGCACTGTCCTTTCCCATTGTACAGGTGACCCTTGAATAGCACCAGTTTGGGTCCACTTAGCCACGGATTTTTTTCAATAGATCTGTGCTGCGGTACTACACAATGTGTGGTTGGTTGCATCCACCAATGTGAAACCACGGATTCAGAGGGCTGACTGCAAAATTATATGCTTCTTTTCAGCTGCACTGAGGGTCGGGCCCTCTAACTCCCAAGGTATTCAAGGGTCAACTGTATAATCTTGGTTCTTTTGAGGTAAATTAATTGACTATATATACATTAGAATATCAGTTATAAGAAAGAAATGTTAATAACAGATGTGGGTGAGGATGTGAAGAAAAGGGAACCCTTGTGCACTGTTTATGGGAATGTAAATTTGTGCAGTCATTATGGAAATTGGGCTTCCCTGGTAGCTCAGATGGTAAGGTGTCTGCCTGCCATGTGGGTTAGGTCTGTAGGTCAGGAAGATCCCCTCAATAAGGAGATGGCAAGGCACTCCAGTATTCTTGCCTGGAGAATCCCGTGGACGGAGGAGCCTGGAAGGTTATAGTCCATGGGGTCGCAAAGAGTTGGACACGACTGAGTGACTTCAGTTTCTTTCTTTCTTTTCTTTTTTTCATTATGGAAATCAGTATGGAGATTCCTCCAAAAGTTCAAAAAGAACTACCATATGATCCACTTCTGGGTATTTATCCAAAGGAATAAAAGATGTATGCAAGCCCTTGTTCATTGCAGCGTTCTTTACAGTAGACAAGACATGGAAGCTGCCTGTGTTCATTGATGGATGAGTGGATAAAGAAAATGTGGCATATATATGTGCACTTATAAATACATAAATGTAATATTACTTAGCCATAAAAAAGATGTTTTACCACTTGCAACAATATGGATGGAGCTTGAAGGCAACAAGCTAAGTGAAGTAGGTAAAACAGAGAAAGACAGATACTGTATGATCTCAATTATATAAGGAGTCTAAAGAAAAAACCCACACTCGCAGATAAGAGAACAAACTGATGGTTGCCAAAGAGGATGGTGAGCGAAATGGGTGAAGGTGATCTAAAGACACAAACCTCCGGTGTTCCCGGGATGTCATGAACAGCTTGGCGACTATAAGTAATAATACTTACTGAATATTTGAAAGTTGCTAAAAGAACAAATCCTTAAAAGTTCTTATCGCAAGAAAGAAGATTGTAAGTTTATGTTGATGGAAGTTCACCAGACTTATGGGGACTGTTTCACAGTGTATACAAATACTGAATCATTACATTGTACTGTACACCTGAAATTAACAGTTTATCAGTTATAGCGCAAAAAATATCTTTCAGTTTCACCATCTTCACAAGTACTTTCATGGATCCTTGATGTGATATGCGGTGAGTTGTCACTTATAAAATCAAGCTATGTGAAATTTTTCCTTCTTTAAAAGTTTTTTTTTTTTGTCAATCAGTTATGAGGAACCTAAAAAACAAACATAAATTTTTGCAAAAAGCATTCAGAGGACTGAAGTTTTGTGTCTTTAAGAAAAAGACAAGAATAGCATGTCTCATCAGGGGAAAAAACAGTCCAAGGGAGATCAATGGAAATTGCTAGAAGTGTTTTTAAAGTGAAAGTGAAGTTGCTCAGCTGTCTTTGACTCTTTGCGACCCCAGGGACTGTAGCCCGCCAGGCTCCTCCAGCCATGGGATTTTCCAGACAAGAGTACTGGAGTGGGTTGCCATTTCCTTCTCCAGGAGATCTTCCCGACCCAGGGATTGAACCCTGGTCTCCCACACTGCGGGCAGACTCTTTACCATCTGAGCCACCAGGGAAAAGGAAATTTAGAAAGGAAATTCCTTTTTTTAAAGGAAATTTAAAACAAAAATTATTTATTTGGCTGCGCTGGGTCCAAGTTGTGGCATGTAGGCTCTAGTTGCCTGACCAGGCATGGAACCCAGACTCCCTGCTTTGGGAGTGAAGAGTCTCAACCTCTGAACCCCTGAAGTTCTGCTTACAAGTTTTTTGCTCTTTTTTTTCCCCTTCAGGAGACCCTAAAGTTTTGAGATACAATCTTTTCATTGGTGTAAGTATTGTACTGTAAAGGATGGGGAAAAACATGTTGAAGGGCATTTCATAAAAATGGAATAATCATTTTTCAGAACCTAATCAAGTAGATGATATTTCTTAGGTAGAATAGTTAGTTCTTCCCCTTAAGGAATGCAGTCTAGAGAAAGTTGATCACGTCCTTGGTGATGCTGTGCTAGGAATGATTATCCTCTGTGTTGGCACATGGAAGCCTTGAGTCACTCGGGTTCAGATGGTGGTTGAGGGACCAGGTAAGCCTTGACTTCCCAGAGGAGATGCCTGAGCTGAGCCCTAGAGGCTTTGCCAGAGGAGAGGAGGAAAGTAAAGCACCACTCATGCGTGTGGTGCATTCAGGGAGTCACAGTTGTGCCTGACCGCAGTTACGTGGTAGGTGTCGGGGAGAAGTGGGAAAGGAGACTGGAAGGTTACGGCATAAAGGACTTGCGTGGCATGGGTTTATCCTGAAGGAAATGAGACGCTTGAAAGAGAACAGGAAAGACCTAGGACTGCTTGCCATTGTGCTCGCTGCTGCTTGGTGTTCCCCCTCCCGCTCTTCTGTCTACATTTTGGGAGTGGGTAGGAGGGGAATGGGGACTTTTATTTTCTCTGTCAGGTTTATTGTTATTTTTTTTTATTGTTGTTTTTAAATTTTTTGTTAATTTTATGTATTTTATTGTTGTTGTTAGGTTTTATTTCTCTGTCCGGTTTGTTATTGTTCCTCCCCACCCTCTCTGACTCCCTGCCTCCCAGCTTGGGTGAGGAACCTGTTAACCCTAGTCAGATTGTCTGTATGAGTGCAGGCAATCCGAGCAAGAGAGATTGATTATTTTTTAGCAACTGGGCTTTTATTATGTCTAGTCTACTTTGGTGTTGAAATAATTTTTCTGTAAGATTTGTTTTTCTGGTGAGGTTATGGCTGGTGGTTCAGAGAATTTAGGTTTTTGAAGTAGAGGTTCCTCGCACCCCCCCCACCCCCCGCCCAACTAAGTAAAGTGTATCCATAAAATCATTTTTGTGCACCTCTGAATTTTACCATATAGCTGGTAGAGTTGCTGTTTGATCTGCATAGACTGTCTCAAGGACATGGTTTGTTTTGCTGTGAGGTGAAGAAGGACTTGTACAAGTGGTAATTGGCTATCAATTTAACGCTGTTTGGTCGCCCTGGTTTGGGGGAATGAACCAGTGAGTTAGGGCAGGGAGTTAACTTGGAATGTTTTCTGGATCACTGATAGTCTTTGTAGTGACTGTTTAAATGAAAGAGTGGCCATCCCTCGGGGTGGTGTGGCCTTGGGAGACAGGCTGTCCCACATCTAGGGCCTATGGGCACCTACCTATCTTGGCTAGTGGGACAGGAACTTAACTAGCTCCTTCTTGCGCCCTTGGTCAGGCCCCCATGAGCAAGGCACAATATATAAAACCATCCTCAGCAGCTCTGGACAGTTTGGACTTACCAAGGGATAGAGGATGCTGTGTGTCGATGGTCTGATCTATACTTACTGGGCAGGGACAGACTGTAGTACAGAAACTGTTAGCTCACCCCACAGGTCCAAGTTTTCATCCTTGTGAATTGTGGTTTACTGATGTAGGTCAGGTTTATAAGTTTTAAATTATCTGGTGGTTTTGACTTTTTCCAAATTAACACATGGAATACACCCCTCTCAGAGAGTCTGTTATCTGAATTCCCCCCCAAGATTGCCTCCTCACCTCCAGCAGTAGTTGGCTATAATTGTTAAACTCAAGTTGAAATCCTGACCCTTGGAGGCATTATTTTACTGCCTAGTACAGTAACTGAGGTTCCTGATGATACGAGGCATCCATAAAGCTAAATAGTTTTTCCAAGACAGAAAATGACATAATAAGCTATATAAATTTGTTTACCCAAAATGTACTGTTTTAGTATGTATTGAGTAAATTTTTTGTATGTTGTTTTATATTAAGCTACTTAAAGTCCTCAGTTGCATCAGCCGTAGTTCACATGCTCAGTCACCCATGTGGTAGTGGCTGCTGCGTTGAACAGTGCAGATAGAGAACGTCTGTGTCATCACAGAAGGTACTATGGCTCAGCACGGCTCTCTGGAACAGTGGACTGCAGAGTCAGAGATGCCTGGTCAGGCTTCAGGGCCTGGTGGTAGAGTGACACCTACACATGGCCACCTATTTTCCTGTTTTCGGCGTGTTAACTGAGCCAGAAAGACTCTTCTGTTGACCCTCGCCAGAATTCCTGGGATGTGGGGTGGCGGCAGAGTGGCATTCAGGAGGAGACCTGGGCACCTAAATCCTTCTCAGACTTGCATTCGTATTTATTTGAACATTCAGTGGCATTTTGGTAGGGAGACAGATGTATGTGTTCAGCACCCTTCTTGACCCAGAATCTGTGAGGCTTTTAAACCTTACATGTAAAAATGTCCCTGACATAGTTGTCACTCTCATTTGTTATCTCAACATTATTGCTCCGAGGCACTGTGTGTAGTAGGCAGAAGCCTAAATATTTTGTAGTCAGTAATTTTCTGTTTCTCCTGGCCCTTGTGCAAGGAGAGTGTAGGTAAAGGATATCCATGAACCCATTTAAAACTCCCCAGTTCCTTTGATTAGCATTTATGCTGGGTGTTAAGAGTTGGCAGGTTGAGAAAGGACGTAATTAATGCCTTTTTTTCTGCCAGGTTTTTGTAAATTTGAAATTGTATTTGTCTGCTATGCAATATCCTACTTTCAAATATTTCAGACTCTCTCAGCTTAGAGAAATAATTTTTTAAAATATAATAATTTTCGGAGGTAAGACAGTAGCTTTCATTCCTGTTTTCTCCAGTGAGGGCTTTGTTGGGTATAGCTGACATCAAGTTTGGAGCCGGTCAGGCGTCGTCCTTGCGTTTGGTGGTGTAGGCATAGACCACTGTGATATTCTGGGGAAAGATGGGCTGCTGTGAACCATCACATTTTAGCTGGTTCAGTTGTTTACAGTAATTGAATCAGAAACTTGAGCTTCTTTCGAAGCTTACCACCCTTCCACTAGAATGGAGAGAATTGATGTTTTAAATGTGTTCACTCATCTGCAACTTTAAAATACCCAGTGTTTTACAGTCTTTGTAGCTTTTCCTTCCCTCTCTGTTAGTAAAGATAAGTTTTTAAAAACAAGTGTACATTGAGTGTATGTTGAGTATAAAAGGCAGTGCCTCCATGTATTCATTTAGTCTCTGAATCAGTGTTTTACAGAAGCTCTTCTAGAGATGACTCAGGTTTGAGATCCGTTTCAGACGGTAAAGAATCCACCTGCAATGCAGGAGACCTGGGTTCAATCCCTGGGTTGGGAAGATCCTCTGGAGGAGGGCATGGCAAGCCACTCCAATATCCTTGCCTGGAGAATCCCCATGTACAGAGGAGCCTGGTGGGCTAAGCACTCCCATGCTTCAAGAACAAGTTAAAACTGGTAGCCACATGAGATAAAATACAGTGAAGTTAATCATTTAACAGCAACTATTTTGACATGGGGGTGGAGTTCTAAGAGCAACTGCTAATTCTCCAGTGGTCACTGATACAGAACAGAGAGAAACTCAAATCGTGGATAACATATCTTTTTAAGGTAATCACAAGGCTCTTGTTGTAATAGCAGATCTATTTTTGCTCTCAAGATTTTCTTTCCTAACTGCAGCAGATTTTGGTCCTATTTCAGAGTATCCTTTAAAGGTCTTTATTGTTAAAACTTTGCAGTTGAATAAAAATAACTCTCTAGAAATAAATTTCCTTTTTTTTTTTTGGCCTTGCTGGACAGCATGTGGAATCTTAGTTCCCCAACCAGGGATCGAACTGGTACTCCCTGCAGTGGAAGCACAGAGTCTTAACCCCTAGACCACCAGAGAAATTAATTTAGAATCCCAACTGAGCTTGGTTTTCCTTTAAAAAAAAAAATAGACTTTGGATGTTTTTTTTGACAGCTTAGCAGTTAATATGTTAATAATTAACATTTTAGAAAAATACTGAAAACTGATACTTATGGGAGAGGATCTTTTCTGTTAGGTAAAAACACAGTAAACAAGTGGTTGTGTGTATCAGGGTTACACCTGCTTTGAAGATTCCTTGTAATGTCTTTTTGTGGTAACAAATCCAGGGGACTTACTACTCATAGGAATTCTTAATCTTTATGATAGATGGACCATATTTCAGAATAATTGGCTTCTTTACTGCTGTGTCTTCTGTTTGAAACACCATGTGGAGAAGGGACCCCTTTAGGCTTTACAAGGAGACCGTGTTCCCAAAAATGCTTTGACTTTGGGCCTATTCATTTTTGTAATGTACTCTTATCTCTACTGCTTCATTATAAAAATTAAACTTGTAGGCAGAGAAGTAAAATAGCAATGAGTGCTAAGATTTTATCATGTTTCTTAAAACTTAAAGCAGCAGTGTATCAGTCTTCGCCTGGAGTTTATTGGCCATGTAAGAATCTCAGAGTCTGCCCCAGATACTCTGAATCGGAATCTGCACAATCTGCTTTTAACAGGATCCCCAGGTGATAATACTGATCTAATAAGTCAGCTGAGGAACTCGTTTACTTTGGAGATGTTAAGTGACACACCCGAGGTGACGCAGCTGGTTGTGGGGAAGCTTGGGTGGAGCTGTTGCTCTCATAATTCTGATACTTTAATTTCAAGTTAGCTTCTTTTGGCCTCTAAAAAGTTAGTAAACTATAGTTACTTAAGGATTAGTTTTCCTTTTTTCCATCCCACCAGTCTCTACCCCAGCTTTGCAGTTGGCTCCCTGTCGCCTGCTGATGGAAGGCGGAAGAAGAGCCCTGCTGGTGCCCCGAGCCGTAGCGGGTGCGGGTGGGGGGCGCGGGCAGAGCCAGTTGGGCTGGAGGAGTAGTGGTTCCCTTGCCTTCTCAGTCGGCCCTTGCGGTTTTTGTTTTAGTTTAGCTTCATAAGAGTCATTATCAGGGGTCTAGGGACCAGTTGTTTAATCTTCCATACCAAATATATTCCAAGTATACGCTAAGTAAACCAAAGTCTAACACATTGAAGCGTATTTTATTCATTACAATTGAATCAAATAAACATGTTGCCTTGTACATTTTTTAAATTACTTTCAAGGGCAAAAGCTGGTGTTACAGCGTTAACTCGTCACAAAGAGATTGTACTTGTATAACGAAGATGAGTGTTTCGTGATGTTAGTCAGCCTCCTGCTGACTAAATACTTGATTCTGACTCACTCCTTCCGACCCTCCCTTCCCAGCCAGGGTGTGGTGCACAGGTGACTGTCACCTTCACCGCGTCCGCCTACCCTCCTCCCTGCGTGCTTCCCCTTTCCCTGATGAGGTCTTCATCAGCTCTTGCCTTGCTGACAGAATCAGCCTTGCAGGTGATGGTCTTGCCACAGTTCTCTTCCTGCTTGGTTGTCTTATGCGTCTCTTCATTATTTTCCAAAAGCGCAGCTCTGGTCACCTTTATGTTGAAAATATCCAGTACCTCCCCCCTCCCCCTGCCCATCCCCATCTCAGTCCCCTCTTCTCATGTTGTGCACGCTGGGTCCTGTTAGTCAGAAACTGTCTTTTCATCCTTCCAGGCCCTCAGAAAGAGTGACTCACGAGAGAGTGGAAACGCTCCGTGACTTACCTGTGTCCCCACCCCACCCCCAGTTTGCCTGCTATAAACGCCCTTCTGTTGGAGTTTATCAAGGAATAATGAGTGTTTTACCCCTGTCTTCGTCTTCTCCATCAGTGCATGTCCTTGAGAATCTGATTCATCTTTGATATCAAGTGAATATAAAAGTGAACAAGACAGACTTAAGAGTGTTAAGGCACTTACCACCCCTTTGGGGAGACAGTCAAATAATCTTACAGACAAGACTTGAAACTGTAGTGAGTGTCATGGGTTAGAGACACATGGAAGTATGCGGTAGTGGTTTTAACTCAACTTGGTTTTAGAGAATTGATCTGAGGTATAAAGAGTGAATGAGGCAGAGAAGGGTAAAAAATCAAAATAAAGATTCTTAACTTGCTTTACATAGATGACTGTGACGACTGGAACAATATTTCTCCTAAAGCAGTAACAGAAGGTTTAAGAAAGTAGTTTTTAGAAGTGGGAAAGTGATATTGTACAACTTTTGAGGTAATTTTCTGGCCTTAATTTTCTGTATCTATGTGGATCAGATTAGTTAGGACTGAAGTGAATATGGTTAGATTTGGATTAGATCAGGTGGGATTGAGGTGAATTATGGCTTCCCAGGTGGCTCAGACAGTAAAGAATCTGCCTGTGATTCAGGAGACCTGGGTTCAATCCCTAAATTGGGAAGATCCCGTGGAGAGGGGAATGGCTACTTACTCCAGTATTCTTATCGGGAGAATCTCACGGACAAAAGAGCTTTGTGGGCTACAATCCATGGGGCCGCAAAGCGTGGGACACAACTGAGCAACTGACACGTTAACTTTAGTGATTGGATGTGGATTAGATTAGGTGGGACTGTGGTTCAGTTGCTCAGCCATGTCCGACTTTTATAATGAATGAATGATTAAATGGCCCAGTTACCTTAATACTAAGTAACTGCTAGGATCTTTGTGTATTTTAACCCCCAGAATTCTTACATGCAGTTTTAAGTAACAGCTTTATTGAGAGTCAGTTCATAGACCGTAAAGTACAGTTCACAGATTTTCAGTTTTATCTCCAGAGTTGTGCACCCATCACCACTGTCAAATTCCAGAACATTCTGTCTCTACAGAAAGAGGCTCCGTAGTCACTCTCCATTCCCTCTCCAACCACTCATCTACTGTCCATGGATTTGCCTGCTCTGAACATTTTATGAAAATAGAATTGTGAGATATGTGGCCTCTTACATCTGGTCTTTCATTTGTTCAGTTGCTCAGTCGTGTCTAATTATTTGCAATCCCATGGACTGTATCATGCCTGGCTTCCCTGTCCTTCACTGTCTCCCGGAATTTGCTCAAACTCATGTGTATGGAGTGATGTCATCCAACCATCTCATCCTCTGTCGCCCCCTTCTCCTCCTGCCCTCAATTTTTCCCAGCATCAAGGTCTTTTCCAATGAGTCGACTCAGCTCTTCACGTCAGGGGGCTAAAGTATTGGAGCTTTAACATCAGTCCTTCCAGTGAATATTCAGGGTTGATTTCCTTTAGAACTGATTAGTTTGGTCTCCTTGGTGTCCAAGGGACTCTAAAGAGTCTTCTTCAGCCTCCCAATTCAGTCTTTCACTTAGCATAATCTTTTTCAAGGTACAGTTTGAAGTGTAGCAGGTGACAGCATCTCGTTGTTAGGTGAGTGATATTCCATTGTATGGATATGCCACGTTTTGTTTATCTGTTCACCAGCTGATAAACATTGGGTTCTTTCTACTTTTTGGCTGTTAGGAATAATGCTGCCATGAACTTTCAGGTACAGATTTTTGTATGGACGTTCACTTCCTTTGTATATACAACTAAGAGTGGCATTGCTGGGTGTTAACTCCATGCTTAATGTTTTGAGGAACTGCAAGACGGTTTCCTGAAGCATCTGTGCTGTTTGACAGGTTCTTTCAGCAATGTTTAAGGGCCCTGTTTTGTCAACAGCCTCACGAAGATTTGTCATTGTCATCTTTTTTGTTAACAGCCATCCTAGTGTGTGTGCAGTATTTTTTCATTATGGTTTTGACTTTATGGCACTTTCCTAATGACTAGTAATGTTGAGTATTTTTTCGAAGTGCTTCTTGGCCATTTTTAAATTTTCTTTAAAGAAATGTCTATTCAGATCGCTTGCCCATTTTTAGATTGGGTTGTCTTTTTTTTTTTTTTAAACTGTGGTTATAAGGTTTCTTTTTATATTCTAGATACAAATTTCTTATTGGATGTATCGTTTGCAAATTTTTTTCCTAGTGTGCGGGTTATTTTTTCATCTCACATGCATTTTAACTTCTTAAAAACTTGATGTTAATTTTGGGTGTCATTAACAATTGGTATTGTTCAGTAGTTAAATTCCATTAAGTTTACAATTCTTGTTTTAGAAAAGCTAACATGCAAACCAAAGTAGTTAATGAAGCATAAAAAATTGTAAATAAAGTTAATGAGAATAGCACATTCCTTAAGATGAAAAGATCAAAACCCAGTTTTAGATCTTCTGTTACCAACATCTTGTGTGACCACTTCTTCATTTAGGGATAGCAAATATTATATGATAAAAGGTTGTGTGTTTTCTTCTGGTCAGTACAATCCCGAATTAAGTTATCCTCTTTGTTATAACAGTGAATATCTACTTTTAATTAAGATAAAATTGACATGTAACATGTAAGCTTAGGGTTTACAGGGTGTTGGTTTTTGATACATTTATGTATTGCAATACAGTTATCACTGTTAGTTAGCTAATACTTGTATCACATCACATAAATATTTCTTTACTTGTGGTGTAAATAGTTAAGGTCTAGTCTCCTAGCAATCTTACTTATTCTAATTTTAATTTAAAAGTTGGCGATTTTTTAAGTGAAATTTTAAAAGGTATGTGACTGATACATTACTGGATATTAATCATAATTTTGACATGTGAATAGAACAAAAACCTTTAAAATATTAGCAAAGGGTATGCTGTAGAAGTGGAGTTTTCCCAACCCAGCTACTCTGACCATCTGTTATTCATTATGAAAAGAATTTGGGAGGGGGTGTTAACACCTGAACTGCAGAGAGAACTCCCCACAGTCTGGGCTCTGAGCAACCTCTGTGAGAAGAAACTAGCCTACCACCCCAGGAAGCTCTGTCTCCCAGGTTCTGGGGTCAGAGGAGCCGCTGTGGCCACATCTTCCCTTACTCCCACGTAATGTGATGAACGGCTTTGTACATGTCATCTTTTTAAAGTTTAATGACTGCGATTAGTGTTTGCAGCTCAGATTTTCTAGTCTTCCTAGTAGATGACATGTAAGTGCATACCAGTCTATAACCAGAAGTCATAGTGTTTTTTATTTGGCATGATAAAGGTTGTACCCCTTTATGATGTTCTTTTCTTCTCACTCTAGGCCTCAGGAGTGCAAGTTGCCGATGAAGTATGTCGCATTTTTTATGACATGAAAGTTCGGAAGTGCTCCACGCCAGAGGAAATCAAGAAAAGAAAGAAGGCTGTCATCTTCTGTCTCAGTGCAGACAAAAAGTGCATCATTGTGGAGGAAGGCAAAGAGATCTTGGTGGGAGATGTTGGTGTCACCATAACCGATCCTTTCAAGCATTTTGTGGGGATGCTTCCTGAAAAAGATTGTCGCTATGCTCTGTATGATGCAAGCTTTGAAACAAAGGAATCCAGAAAAGAGGAGTTGATGTTTTTCCTGTGGTAAGCATTGTTAAAAATATCAAGTTTTCATAAACTCAGAGTTAATCTCTTGTTGTCAGCTTAGCTCCTCTCCAGAGTCTTCAAGACACTGTGCCCAGAGCCAGCCCTCTTCCCAATTGATTTGTGCTTTTGAAGCGGGTGCGGTCGTCATCTTTGATTGGGATTTGTTCTTCGTCCATACTCTCCAGGAGGGTAGCTGCTGGCCTCTTGGGGCTATTGACATGAGACAAAATCAGAAGTTCGGCTTTAGTTTGAGTCGCCACATTTCAGATGCCCAGTAGTCACGTGTGATGAGTGGCCGCCTCGTTAGGCAGCGCTGAGACAGAACATTCCCATCACTGCAGAAAGCTCTGTCAACAGTGCTGCTTCACACAGCGGGAAAGAACTGTAGAGCCATTTACATGGCCTTTTTCTTGAAAGGCTGTTTAAATTATTCTGGTCTTTTCAAGTAAATTCATACTTGAGATTAAGTTTGACTTGAAAGTCACCCTGATCCTCACTTAGTCATACTACTATACATCCCATGATATGGAATTGCCACATAGTGAGAATCTCTCCAGCTTCTAAAGGGGCAGGTGGTAATGGCTTGTGATTTGGGGAGCAAGGGTGGGCCCTGTGGGTCCTCTTGATCCTTTGGCCTGAGCTGGGCAAGGCAAGCAGGGGTTTAGCTCTTTAGCTGTGTGCCAGGGGACTGGGAGATCAGAGCATTCTGGTTTCAAGGAATGTGACTCTAGGCCACCCCTAGTCCACTGCGGCCCTTGGCTGCACCTGGGGAAACAGATGCCATGGGGTTGCAGAGATGCCTTGGGGTTACAGACGTGAGGTCATATTGGGCTCTTGCTGTGGAGCAGGCCTGGTAGCCACAGACACATGCTTAAAGATAGTACTGAGTATTAACACTGAGCATGTTGAATGAAAGTGCATCTGTTAAACTTTTATTTCTGCTGCATGCCAGGTGTTGTGTTAGGGCTGGGAAAGTAGCTGTGAAAAAAGCAGGGAGAGCCCTGGCCCCTCTGGAATTTACTCTGAGCCGCAGATATGGCAGGTAAAAGTTTAAGCTTTTAAATTGGTGAATATTTCCTTTATTTGCACTATTTTTATCCTGGTTTTTTATCCCTTTTTTTCCCCACTAAGAAAATGATACATCGTCATTAAAGAACATTTGGGAAATGAATGAAGAAGAGAAAATTCCAGTGTTAGTGCTGTGTTTTATTTTGCATTGTTACTTTTTAAAACATAAAACCTTATTTTAGGAGTTTCCTGTAAAAGGCTCTGTTTAGGGCCCAGGGAATGGCTCTTAAAGTATTTTAAAGATCTGGTTAGAGTAAAATGAGAACAGCTAAAGCTTTTTTTGTCCCTGACCTATTTTGCATAAGAAACGTACCCACTGAATTTTGTAGCTCGTGTATCTGAGGTCCACGTTGTGGCTTTGCCACCCTCCTTGGACCCTAGAATGGGGAGGAATGCGCATCTTGTTCCCAAGAATAGACTTGGCCTGCTGTTGGCAGGCATCAGACTGGGTGAGGGACACACAAGTCCATGGTGTTCATGACTGATGATGTCCTGGAAATGTGGCCACTAAATGGAGTTGTTAAGTGCTTAAAAGTATTTAACTACACTCCTTTTACCCTTTGGTGTCATGTAGTGTAGAACGCAGGCGGGCCTGAGGTTCAGTGGTGCAGTGAGAAATAATGCATGTGTGGATATGCAGTTTGAGGAGATGAGATTTTTCTGTGGGTTGTTAATGTATCTGTTGCTTTTCAGTATTGCTGCTAATGAATGTGGTAAAGCGTATGCAGTATTTTTTCAAGAGGGGGAGGCACTGAAAAATCTGTGAATGTAACGTAATAGTAATATTAGCAAGACATCATTATCGCTGAACTTCCATTAAGCTTAGAAGAAGAAATCTTTGTGTTGTGTTTTGTGACGCTAGACCGAGATGGAAAACAGGCGCACACGGTCAGAGTTTGCTGCTGGAGTGGACCTGGGCACGGTGACCAGGAGGGCAGTGCGGGGACTTGGACTTCACTCACATTCTTCTCCCGAAAAAACCTGAAGCAAAAATTGGGAGCATTTCTTAATTCTGGGTGGCAGATACTTGATTCACAGATTATTCTCTATACTTTCCTGTATTTTGAAAGTTTTTCCCACCAGAAATTATTAAAAAACCTCTCATGAAGATGGTGGTTATTAGCCTGAACTCAATCCTTTATTGATACAAATGATTAAAAAGGTATTTTCAAGAAGACAATTGATAATACAGTGAATTATCCAGTGTTGTTTATTTTCACTCCATTAACTGAATCTGATCATTGGTCCCTGACTTTTTTCCTTGGTCAACACAAGTTGCTCTATGTATGCGCGTCCGGCACAGTCTCGGAGCAGAACTGGAAAACCGTGCAGTTGGAAAAGTTCTCCCAGAAGGCTGAGGGCCCTCCCCCATCTGATGCAGTTGTGTAGCGCGATGTTAGTTGTGCTTTCTCTAAACTGGTTTTCTTCTTTTGGGGCCCCTCTCCTCTCCAGGGCACCAGAACTAGCTCCTCTGAAGAGTAAAATGATCTATGCGAGCTCCAAGGATGCCATCAAAAAGAAGTTCCAAGGTAAGGTCTAGCCTCCGCCAGGTGTCGGGTGTGGCAAGCCAAGGAGTGGGGCTTCATTTCAGAGCAGCTCCTCATCTCCTTGGTAAACCTCCACACGGAGCGAAGGGCACTGCTTGTTCTGAGGACACCCGGAGGCAGAGCCGGCTCTCAGCACGTCTCTGCCTCCTGCAGGTCCTTGGGCCGGGAGGCCTGTGCCTGATACTCTGCCCTCTCAACATTGTGTGTGTGTGTGTGTAGCTTGTTCAGTCTGGTTTGAAACTAGTTTCAGACGTTGCCAAGTTTCTCTCAGGGCAGGTGGAGACAAATTGGTTTATATCGGTCATAGTAAGTGATAAATCTGCTGTTGCCTCTGAACGTAGCCAAGTAGCAAAAAGGACGTGTTCATAAATGGGAAGGGATGCTCTTATTGCTGGCTTTTCTTTGGAATGGTATGGTTTTTAGGTTATTGACTCAACTGTGTCCAAAGGAGACTGGCCAGGGCTGGCCGGTTATATGTGACTTGCCGCTGGGTCACGGGGATCCTGAGAAGATGGCCTGGACCTACTTTCTGTCTCCAACCAGATGGAGATGCTGGTATGATGGACAGAGCATGGGGCCAGTGCCCGTAGCCCACTGAGGGCTGAGCTTGTCATCTAACTGCTGTGTGGCTCAGCCCAGACTGCATAACCTCTGTGGGCCTGGGTCCTCCCAGCTGAGGGTGGGAAGGTGCCCGCCTTCCTGCTGTGACTGGCTCCAAACCGCTGGGAGAGCCAAGGTCACAAGGGCTTGGCCCATGGTCATGTTCATTTGGTTTCACTGTGACTGGTTTTATATTCTTGCAGTAGGGCAGATTTGCCTTAGCTTGTTTTACGTGGGAAAACAAAATTCTCACTTCCTTCCCTGAAACCTGGTGCTGCCTCATTGCATCCCTGCCTGGCTCCACACGTGCTTGTTTGGTGTGGGATGTATCCCGGCTCTGTGTTGCCGTCCCGGAGAGGAGCTGCTCTGTGGACACGCTCTGGTGACTCGCAAGGCATCCCCCTCCTGCCCTTCTCCCCAGCGAAAGCATCTCTGGCTTTCTCCCGGTGGTCCCGCGTGGTCTAGAAGTTGCCCCTCTGTGCTAAAAGCAGCTCAAGAAACAGTCTCAAAACTACGGAAAACCAGAAAACAAGGCAGCTGTTCAGAAGCGAGCAGCTGTTTGCAGAGCCTCTGCTGTACACGGGACTCCCGGTGCCGTGCGCTGTCCTCCCGAGAAGGCCATCACTAGGCCGTCTCTGAGAGAGCTGCCTGGACGTGGGGTGTGCAGCCACCGGAGGGCTGCTTTCTGGGCAGAATGATCCCCTTTGTGCTCTTACTCCTCAATCCAGCCGGCTGAATCAAAGTGTCAAATTCATGTATTAACGTACGTTTCAAAAACCAGGAAAAAGGATTCCTACTCCCGCTTTTTAACTTTTTTGTTGAAAACAGCCTACCTATGGAAAGCGTACGTGAAGCATGGTTGTCTCCTGATCTGATGACCAGCATCCCAGCCTCACTGCTGCCCCTCCCTGCCCCCTGCTCCTAACAGCGCAGAGTAATTCTGGCTGATTTTGTTATGTGAGTGGAAGCGTCTAGAATGTGCGCTGCTAGGTCTGGCGCCTCTTTGTCAGCACTAGTTCTCGAGTCTCTCTCGCCGGTGCCCGTGCTTTCAGATGACTCATCACCGTGTACTCGCCCGCGGTTTGCTCTGCCACAGCTGTCCCACCCCTGTTTAAACCGGCCTTTTAAAACAGTTGCTGTGTTAAAGAAATAGGTAAACCGCTGCCATAACTAAACATAATTGTTTTCTTTCCTCCCTAGGCATAAAACACGAGTGTCAAGCAAATGGGCCAGAAGACCTCAATCGGGCTTGTATTGCTGAAAAGCTAGGTGGATCCCTAATTGTAGCTTTTGAAGGATGCCCTGTGTAGACCATCATCTGGTGCCACAAATCGAAAGCTTCTGTGTTTAATGTTATCCTCTTGCTATGTATAAGTAAAGCAGATAATGTTTAGGCTAGGGACTCACTGAAGGGGAGCTGTCTTGTCATTTGTGGGGGTAAACTATTCTATGAACATGTGCAAATGGCCCTAAATAAATCTACACTCTAAAACTTTATTGGTGTGAAATTAACTTCTTACTGGCCAAATGCCTGTTTGGATGAGTTGGCTTGTTATAAACATTTTTGTTAAAGCTCGTAATTTTTAATATTTAATAGTGCAGTTCACAAACCAGTAGGTGGCCACATGAAGAGAATTACTGCATCTTTGTTAACCTCACCAGGTATTTACTTTTTTCTTTTTTGCTTAGAGATTTGGTCATAATCTGGTTGTAATTTTGGCCCAAATTTCTTTATTCTGTTGAGCTAAACTGAATCAGGGAAAGTAGTTCTCCTCACATGTAACAGCACTAAAGTCCTAACTTGGTGATTCTACTGGATGCATGGTAGAGACTGCCTTGAAAGGTGTAGGCTTCGAACCAGTGCTGACCTTGCAGAGCGCTGTTGCAGCCCATAGTTGGCAGAGAAAGCCACTCGCGAACCTGGGGCCACTCACTCACAGGGCTGGTCGGGAGGCTGTTCTGAGAGTGGCCTTGCACCCTGGATTCAGGAGAGTGTGCACCATCTTATAACAGCGAATTGTAAAGCAGACCTGGGCTCCAGCGTAACCCACTTTGTTAATGAAAAACGGTGAGGGTAGTGTATTGACAGACTGTGACTCTGTGCTGTCTTTAACTAATTATGTCTCCTTCAGAACTTTGTTGCTTCTGGTATGATAAAGTATGGAAGAATGTTACTTTTACTCTAGGGCCCGGGAGAACTTCCTCTCCTAGAGTAGCTTGCAACTGTACATGCGGTGTGGAGCAGGTATGATGGACGACACAGGAAGCCGCGCTGAGCACCCTGGAAGTGACTGTCCTTCACATCACAGGCATAACACTGAGCACCTAGAGACCCACAAACGGTGGAATTTAGAAGTAGCAGTACTGGCTTTATGTAATAAAGGAAGCATTTTTAACTTCTCTCCTGTGTAATTATTCATGCGTGACTTGGGAATAAAGGATTTTGCCTTCCACATGTGTGGTTAGGTGGGGAGGCTTGGCTATTTCAGACAATTACAGTTAAGATCACGGCTCCTTCCTCCTCTGATTGAATGAAAAGGTTGGTATATATTTGGAAGTCGTTCTTATTCCAAATGTTTATCTAAATGCCAGGCTGTTATCTCTTCTCTTGTTTGGGAGCCAAAAAAAGGTTATGCTTTGATCAAAATACTTCTTTCCAGATTATCTAGAAAACGGTGCTGGCTACTGGTGACATACAGGCTGCTTGTCATTCTTTCATCCTAAATTTCTCTACTGCAAAGCAGTGCTCTCAGTGACTGTATGGATAGGCGCCCGAGAAGCACTGCAGGCCCCAGACGGCCTTGGTGAAGAATCAGCCTCGGAGGCAGAGCCAGGAGGTTCAGGAGACAGTCTTCTCTGTGGTTTCACCTTGTGACGTGTGGAGCCGCTTGTATGAGCACCTGCCTCCGTGCAGGTATGTGTGTGGGGTGCTGTGGGGAAGGTTTCGAGCAGTGCCCGGGGGTGTGACATGTAAATAGCTCCTGGCACTCAGCTCCAGAAATTGGGAAATGCTAATAGTCACTTCTCTGTCAAGGAGCTTCTAGATTCCTGAGGTTGGGGCCCTAGATTCTTGCTCACCAGCACTACAGGTAACTGTTGCAAAATGAGAGTCTTGGACCTCAGCTGACCCTGGTGAGGAATACAACTGCAGGTATTGTCTGCTTCCAGCACATTTACACTTTGACAGGTGCTCACACATTGCAGAAGAGCGGGTGGAAAGCTGACTCAGGGTTCATTGAACGACTGCTCTTCTGCCCCGAGGCAGTGGCAGCAGATACCACCACTGACTTTTAGAGCTAACAGACATTTAGAGGTGGGCTGTGAAGTTAGTTATTCCGAGAATATTAATCTCAGAGAAAACCATGAACACAGTGACAGGTGGAAAGATGGGGCTTGGTCGAGTGGGTTCCTTTCCTAGAGCCCCTCTCCCCTCAGAGTACAGCTGGTCCACACACACCTGTGTGACTTCCACTCTTTACCAGCTCGTCTTTGGACTCTCAGAGCCTAAATGGGCCTGAGGACAGACATGTTGATTGGTCACAATTTGGGGTATTTTCAAAATGTGGAAGCCATCTCCAGACCAAGTTCTAGCTGGGCTGGGGCTGGAAGAACGGTCACTACATGGTTGGGGAGGGGCACTGAAAGGGGACTTACTGAGCCAGGGCCTCAGCCAGTCCAGAGAGGTAAAGTAACTTGTCCAAGGTCATACAGCACTCGGGTCTCTCCCCCCACCCCCCCCACCCTGCCAAGGTATTCCCATCACACCCCTGGTGAGTTATTTATTTGTAAAATCTGGAATTCTGAGTTAGGTTTTGTTCCATTTGAGGTTGGAAGGAAACCAACTCTTCTTTTGGGCTCTGCGTCCTATTAGGCATTTGTGGAGCATGTCTGGTGGTTTCACTGCCTGAAGGCCAGGCATCCCAGGGGTTGTGCATTTTATTGACCCTCCCACGCAGGTGACCAGAGGTAGTCCAAAAAGCTGCAATGGGGCTTCCAGGTCTAGAGGGGCTGCTAATGGGCAGCGAGACCCTGAGCTTCAGGTCAACCCCGGGAGCCTCTGAACTTGGATGTTTTCAGAGCTCCCAGCTCTTCTGTCACCTGGGGTCTGGGGTAGGTGGCTGCCTCTCCACGCCCCCATCTACCCCTGACCGCCTCCCCCATCTTCTTGAGCCTGAGGTTGGACCTGGCCCCTGGACAGCAAGGTCTGCAGGCTCCCCCTGCTGGCCGGGAGCTGCTGCTGCCAGGCCTCTGGCTGCTGGGCCAGTGGTTGGCAGGTGTGGAGGCCCTCACCCTGCCCATCCCCAGACATGGATGCTGGAGCCCTCCAGGTGGTCTGAGGATGGAGCCCACAGGCAGCAGCTTGGCACCCCTAGGGTCTTTTGAGCCTTCCTTCCCCAGAGGTGACCCCGTTCCTTTAGCCTAAGTTTAGTCACTCAGTCATGTCCAGCTCTTTGCCAACGCCACAGGTTGTATGTAGCCTGCCAGGCTCCTCTGTCCATGGGATTCTCCAGGCAAGAATACTGGAGTGGGTTGCCATTCCCTTCTCCAGGGGATTTTCTCGATCCAGGGATTGAACCTGGGTCTCACCCGTTGCAGGCAGAATCTTTACCATCTGAGCCACCTGGGGAGCCCTGCCTAAGGGTCCCCAGCTTTTCAGCCGCGTGGTGGGGGAGGGGAGCTTAGTGGAAAAGCAGACTATAGAGGACCTGAAGGAGGTCCTGCGGGTGACCTGGTACAGGACATAAGGGCGGCTGTTCACCAGAAAATGGCCCTGAACCACTGCCCTTGGGTGAAGGTTCCTGTATGTGGATGAGTCGTGAGCCCTGCCCGGAGTTAGGAGCTCACAGGGGTGTGGGGTGAGGGGCTGCTGGTCACGGCTTCCACAGTCACAAGCCTCCCTTCCAGCCAAGGCAAGGCCCCAGGCCTCCAGACTTCAGCAGGTATTAGAGGCCGCCTTTCACCAGGTGAGCTGCTCCCACTCCCTGGGGGTTCATTGCAGGATGGGGGAGGTGCCCCTTCCACGAGCACTTGAGATGTCACATGAGAACCGAGCCTGTGGCCTGACAGGCATCATCAGTCACTTTTTCCCGCTGAGGCTTCTGGCCAGAACCCTTGGCCTGTGTCCCCCGGCCCTTGGGGTTCCTTTCTCCACTTAAGCCGCCTGCAGGGGTCTGGAACAGGTAGGTCTCATCTCCCTTCCTGGGAAACCTAAGTGGCTCCGGTGCCCTGCCCATTCAGACCCCTTGCCTTCATGACCCAGCTCCACGGGGCCCTCTCACCCACCCTGGCCCCTCATCCCATTTTTCTGCACCCTGTCCCCTCGGCCCTGACCCCTCCTCCCTCCCGGCAAACTCCAGGTCCTGCTCTGTCTCTGGGGAATCATCCCAGAATTTCCAACACCATGATCCCAACACAGTCACCACACCTAAGACCACTCAGCAGTCAGGTGGCCCACGGACCTAGTGCCCCCTGCAAGCCAGCACCTGGTTTTGGTCATGCAGCCTAAGGTCAGCACTGCCCAGCCCCTGGCCGCTACTTGTGTATGTGGCCCAAGGCAGCTAGAGGAACCTTCCCTCCCTGAGGTCTTGAGGTGCTGGTGACAACCACCCTGGAGGGAGTCAAACCCAGCCTGGAGGTGTGGGATGCCGAGGCTCTCAGGCAGGGGTGAGACCCCCCTCCCATCTGGGTGCACCTGCCATCCAGGTGCTTGTCTTCCCCCAGCCACACTCAGCCCATCAGACCCCTCTCCCAGGCTTCTGAGTCTTGGGACTGAGCTGGAAGTACCACAGAGACCCCTGGGGGCTGCTTCAGTTCAGCTTCTGTTTCTGGGTTGATGCAACCACTCCCATGACCCTGCCTCTAAATCCACTTTTGGCTTAAACTCCAGGTTCCTTACGAAGCCCCCAACTCACCTCTTGACCAGACTCAGATCCCCGAAAACATGAGGGTCCAAGGATCATGGCAAGTTAAGCTGGATGCCGTCTACAGCCCTCCTGAGGAGTGGATGTTTGCCCGGGTCCAGCCAGAAGGATAGAGAGTCCCTTGTTCACTCCTGGAACTCACTTCACACTATGGCCTGGGCCATCCGCAGCCCTGCTCCTCAGGGTGGGGACCAGTCCGTGCATCCATCAGGCCACCAGGTATCTCAGGCCCTGCTCCCTCACCCTGCCCAGTGGGCACTGGGGGACCAGAAACCACACTCATTCTCTCCTGGAAGGAGCCCCCAAGGAAGATGGGACAAGACCAGAGTGCCGGGCGACACGCGGGTTTTAATGGCATTAACACCCAGGAGTCACGCGTCGGTTCTGGGGGCAGCATCTTCCGGGGACTGGGGCTGCTGCCTCGCTGGCTGTGACCTTCCAGTCTGCTCTGCAGCCTTAGGGACTCAGCACTAGAACCACCCGACCCCCAACCCCGCGAAAGACACAATTGCACTGACTGACATACAGACCCCGGGCCCGCCTCCCAGAACAAGCCCTGGGTCTGTCGCACGGCTGACGAGGGCTTTGGCGTCTGCTGGCTGGTGGTCCAGGGCCGGGCCAGGGCGATAGTGTTTCTCGAATGTGACAAAGGTTCTTCTTGTACAAACTGGGTCTGGAAGATCTACTTCTGGTGCTAAGAAACTCTTGTCTTTATGGCTTCTCAGAGCTACCGAAGTTGGGCCCGGATAACGCTGTGTCGGTTGGTTTATTTGTAAGGAATGTGTAAGGCATTTTGGTAAGTTGAACAGTAATTTCATTTTCTGCAGGAGACTCAGACAGAAGTGCCTTCCTTTGAGCTGCCGTCCTCCTGTGGACAGAGGGTGAAGGGGAGAAGCTGGCCGGCGGGGGCGCACTCACCCCGGCTCCTAACCCACCCTAACTACGGCCTGCAGCCCAACACCAGAGTGGCCTGGGGCTGGAGGAGACACCGAGGGCTTGGCAGGGGTCCAAGGTCAGCTTTCAGGAATCTCTGTTCTCACCCCTCCAGCCCCCGAGTCCACATCTCCTCCTTGCTGGCCTTCCCCAGGGTCCTGTGCACCCCTACCCCCTGCCCCTCGGGGTCAGCGCTCACTGGTCTGTCCAGCCGCTCCTGCAGCTTCTGCACCGTGTCCTTCTCTTTTGCCAGCTGCTCCTGGGTCGTCTTCAAAAGCTCCTGCAGCTTGGTGGCCGCACGTCCCAGGTCATCAGTTAACTTCTTCTCTTTCTCTAGCCTCTCCTGCGGTTGGAGGGTTGAAGGGGATCAGCCTACACATGACATGCAGCAGGACGGGCCCCCTGGCTGTGCCTGTGGGATCACACCAGGCCCAGGAGGACACGGTCTCCTGGCCACAATCAGGAGTGTCTCTACAGGGCTGTTCGAAGCTGTAGCCCCTGAGGTCACGTACTGGCTGCTGAGCACTGGCCTTAAGTTCTACTTGATCCAGTTGTCTGTGATACTGGAGGCTCAGGAATACTCCCCCACCTCACCTTCCCCTAAACTAGGGTGGACTGTGCCCAAGGGGCCTCCAGGGACAACAGGGAGCGTGAAGTGATGGCGCCCAGTACCTTCAGCTGTGCAGCCTCCTCCACCTCCGAAGACCCAAGGGCGCTGGTGCAACGGAGCTTCTCCAACTCCGCCTGCAGCTGACTCGCCACGAGCTGAGCCTGGGGGGGTTGGTGGGGGTGGGGGGCGGTCAGGACCCATACAGAAGGCAAGTGACAGGATGTAGTGACAATCCCCCAGGTGGGTTGCGGCTGGCCCAGCCCTGCCACCCTGACCCACAAGGGCCCTGACAGACAACTGTCAGCTGAGCAGCACCCTGACCTCCTCAAACTCGGCTGTGAGTTTCTGCCGCCGCGTCTGCTCGTCCCCCAGCAGGGCTTCCGTCCGTTCCAGCTGCGTCTTCAGCTGCAGGCAAACACGTTTGGAATCTGGGGCAGGCAGGACCCTTTTAGGCACCCAGGGCCCCCCACCCTGCCCTGCCATGGACACGCAGGGTGGCCTGGGCCCTACAGCCAGTCCTGACTCCCCTGGGTCCCGCTCCCCTGGGGGAGGCGGGACCCAGCAGCTGGGGAAGGGAGCTGGGTGATGGGGGAGAGATGCCAATGGGATGCGGGGTCCTTTGTTGAGACCCCAGGACAGAGAACATCAGCCCTGTGCGAGCCCTGGCCCAGGAGGCCATCCCACCCTGAGGCCGCCACCACCATGGGGAGGCTGTTGATAGTTGGCTGGATCAGGGGTCCGGAGGGTGAGTGCCCCACCAGACACCCCAGCCCTCGCCCTTCCTTCCACTCTGCATCTCTTCAGAAGCAGGTGTCTAGGCAGAGCGGGGCTGGTGATCAGCGAGCGTCGGGGCTGCTGTCCCCGCCCCGCACTGGGTGCAGGAGCCCACGCAGCGTCAGTGACCAACACCCGGCTCGCCCTCCTAACCTCGGCGGGGTCCTGCTCTGCTCGGGGGGCCTCAGCCACGTCACCATCCTCCACATGGCTCTTCATCTCACTCAGCTGCTGCCTGACCTGGAACAGGGAGGCTGGGTTTGTGTTGAGGCATGGCTGGATGCACGCAGCTCCCCAGGAGGACCACAGGCACTCTCGGCAGCCACAGCCCCTCAGGGGACCTGCTCTGATGAGCATGGCCTGTGTGGGCTCCCCTGCAGGTTTCTGGGGGCGGGAGGCCAGCACCGAGACCCTTTGCTAGAGTCAAACTGCAGCTGAGGGACCAGACTGCCCTTGTGCACACACTCCACTCACTGCAAGGCCAGTGGCATGGAGCCCAGTGACTCCCAGGGAATGTGGTACATGCGAGACAGAGGCGCGCAAAGCAAGGGAGGGGACCTCCCAGGCCACACTGTGGTCCTAGCAGCCACAGGCCCAGGGTCAAGCAAACGTGCCAGCAGCCCCTCCAGCAGCCCACCCACATCCCCTCTGACTGGGCATGGGAACATGCATACCCAGCCCCCACAGAGCAAGCAGTCACACCATGGCCACTCACCAGGGCAAGCTCGTCGCTTTGTTTCTGGGCTTCACTTTTGGCCGCATCCAGCTGAGACTGAGATTCTAATAAGAGCTGCCTCAACTGAGAAAACAGAGCCGGGTGGCGGGAGAAAAGAAGAGACGACCAGTTCTTGTGAGCACCTCTCAGGGAACCCAATACATGCAGGCACCCGCCCCGGGAACCTGCAGGGGAGGGCAGGGGGAGGCAGCCTCCAGCAGTTTCTGCTGTTTTTAAGACTTGGGAAGCATGGCATTCAGGACATGGCTTCTCCCAGGCCTTCACAAGTTATGGAGTGTCTTACAAAGCAAAGGTAGAAGTCTGAGATCACTCCAGAATCGGGGTGCTGAGCTTGTCCTCTCTGCTGCCTGAACATGAAGCCCTGTCACGTTTAAATGCCTGCCCATAAGGATGGCGTCGCTGCACCAGGTGGAGGAATTCCCGCACTGCCAGGCTGGCCGGCCTCACCCAGCCCTGCCTGCGGGGCTGCCGGGGACAGGACTCACCCCCGCCACCTCCTGGGCATAGCTCTGGCACTCGGCGCTGGCAGCCGCCACGTGCTTCTCCAGCTCGGCCTCCAGGCGCCAGGTGTGCTCCCTCACCTGGACAGGACGTGCGTCAGAGGCCGCAAACGGGTGGGATGAGAAAGGGACGACCACGGGGATCAGGGCTGGCCGGCTCGGGGACAGGGGCTGGAGGGGGCCTCCACGGCCCGACGGTTCCAGGAGGTGCCCGGGGCCAGACCCCTGACATGGTGCCACACACAGGCACCCCGGGACAGGATGAGGTCTCAGGCCTAGAGATTTACTTGCAAGGTCGGTGCTGGGGGACCTGCTCCAAGGCCAGGGTGGATGGACGAGTGTGGCGGGGCTATCCCGCACCCTCCTCCCACAGTTCCTGAGGCGACGGCAGAAGCCACGGTGCACCACCCTGGGCATGCTGCCTCCGGCCACCCCGAGGTCATAACCGCTCACTAAGGAAAAGCAGGGACACGTGGACCAGGAAAGAAAACGACCACAGGAGCCTCCGTCAGAGGACGGCGCTCTCTGCCCAGAGCCCCCACGCACCTGATCAGAACTTTCAAGTTCCCCTTTGAGCTTCTCGACAACCTCTTCAAGATGTTTTACGGTGACCCGTGACTACAAAGCACAAGGAAGGGGCAGTCAAGCATGAGCCCTGGGGGATCTGACCAGGGATGCACTGCTGCGTCTCCTCACAGCTGTCCTAGGACCCACCCCAGGAAGCCCATGGTGCCCCTGCCCCACAGAGTGACCAGCCCCTCTTCCTAGGGCTGGGGTCTCCTAGAGACCAGGATTCAGCTGTCGAGTCTTTCTGTGACCACACTTCATGTGGCGTCACCGAAACGACTCCCCAAGTGACCCAAATGACCCTGTGGGCGTCCCCCTGGCACTGATGGCACTCTGCCCTGGCAGCCTGCTTGGGCAGGTGGACCCTGGGTGCCTCGGGCACCGTACCTCCTGGAGCTCCTCCTCCGCGGCGCTCACCCGGGCCTTCCACACCTGTTCCTCCTCCTCCACGCTCTTCTGCAGTGCCTTGAGCATGGCCTCCTGTTGGGGCAGCCGTGAGCATGGCCTGCAGACCCCACATACATCCCCCAGCTCCCTCCCTGCCCCAGCGGCCACCCTGTTCAGATCCCAGCCCTGCCGGCCACGCAGCGGGGAAGGGGCGGCCCTGGAGCGGGGCTCCCCCAGCCAGCGTGCAGAAGACAGAGCCGTTGGGACTCTCGTCTCTGATGGGTCTGCAGCAGGTGGACCTCAGCAGCCCAGGAAGGGCCAGCCCCAGCGCAAGGGCTGGGCTCCTGGTGTCATAGGAGAGCCAACCACTCCCCTCCCGCCTCAGACTCACCCCAGACCTTCACCCTGAGCACCCCTCTTCGCCATTCAGCCACAGGAACAGGGCCCAGAGGGGGGCCGTGCCCACCCAAGGTCACAGAGCCAGCGACCCGGTCGGGCCCCCCAACCGCTGGACTTCCCCACCGGGCCTCACCGTCTCGGCCAGAATGCTGCGGTACTGGTCACACTCGGCCTGCAGGCCACTCTGCGTCTCCTCCGCCTCCCTCAGCTTAGCGGCCAAGTCCTGAGTGCGGAGGCAGAAGGGGAGGGGTGAGGGGGGCTGGTGAGCCAAAGCCTGACGACCGGCTCCAGGCACCCCCGGGGGACAGGGCAGGCTGTGAGGCTGGATGGCTGTCCGTGCTCACCGAGGGCTCCGGGCTCGCCTGCGGCCGCTTCGACAACTCCAAACAGGCATTCTCTTTGAGCTCCTGCAACCACTCAGCGTAACTCTGAAACAGAAATGTTTTGCAGTTGGGCGGGATGCACCCCTTCATGGGCGGGGGGACCCAGAGGAGCCACCCCGCCTCCTACCTGGTTGGTGGAGGTGGGGAGCCCCGGGAGCAGGGCCAGCAGGGCCTCCTTGGTCTGGGCCTCCGTCAGGCTGAGTTGCTTCTCCGATTCCTCCTGTGGGGAGTCCGGGCAGGGGTTGCGGGGGGAGTGCAGTGGTCAGCCTGGGTGCTCAGGGGGATCGTTCAGACAAGATGTCAGGGCAGAAGAGCAATACAAACAAAGTCCACGCAGACAGACCAAGCTTGGGCCCCCGGTGGCCCTGGAGGGCAAGGCCCAGCTGAGAAGCAGCACAAAGGATTCACTGCTCCCCACTTCTCCAGGGGAAACAGGCGGGAGGGTGGGCAGAGAACACGTAAGAAGAGGCAGGGATGGGCCCTGGATGGACTCCGGAGCCAGTCTGAGCCCAGGGCTGCCCTGCCCGTGGCTGCAAGCTCTGCTGACCAGCTTGACTGACGCCAGCCCGGAGCCCACACTGACCTTGGCCTGAGTCAGGGACCGCAGCTTCTCCTCGCAGCTCTTCTCGGCCGAGGCCAGAGCCTCCATGGCCTTCCAGTTCTTCTCTCGGAGGTCCTGGGAGGAGAGGGGCATGGTCAGCATGCCCAGCCAGGCTGGTCTCTGCAGGGCATGCAAACCCCCCTGACCTGCCTCCAGACCCCACAGGGGATGCTAGGCAGCACTGGCGCCTGATGGCTCGGGGTGACCCGGTGCCTTTTAGAGAGAGACTCGTCTGCGGGGCTGGGGGTGGGGAGATGAGGGCAGTCACTGGCTCCTCAGTGAAGAGCTTCCAGTCACCTGGAGGCCGACTCTGGCCCAGCCAGGCCTCGGGAGGCGCGGTCAGAGGCTCTGGAAGACGGCCTGGGCCAGGATGCAGCCGAGGCCCCTGTCCACACGGCAGGTGGCCCCTCCCCATCCACACGGCAGGCGCCCCGGCCCCACACTCACATTGTTCTTCGCCTTCTGCTGCTCCACCGCCTCCCTGAGCTCCGTGGCCTCCTTCTCCAGGCACCACACCTGTGACTCCAGCTCCATGAGGCTGGGGACAGACAGCAGGTCACTGTCTGGCTCTGAAGGCCTGCAGCCCCCCCAGGGCCTGTCTCGGAGCCCCTCCTTGTCCCAGGTGCCCAGGGGCACACATGGGGTCTGGGACGAGGGCCAGGCCCCTCCCTCACAAGGCACAGGCTTCAGAGGAGCTTGGGCAACTGCCCAGGCCCCTTCCCCGAGAGCCGAGGGCCCAGAGGCCACCAGAATCCCACTTGGGGACACAGCTGCTTGGACGGAGAGGTCAGAGCAGCCGCGTGGCCAGTGCCGGTACAGGCCCTGGACCGTTGCTTTTTGGGGTGCTCTTTCTTTTGCTAAGGGCTTCCCTGATAGCTCAGTTGGTAAAGAATCCACCTGCAATGCAGGACACCCCAGTTCTATTCCTGGGTCAGGAAGATCCCCTGGAGAAGGGAAAGGCTACCCACTCCAGTATTCTGGCCTGGAGAATTCCATGGACTGTACAGTCCAAGAGGTCGTAAAGAGTCAGACACGACTGAACGACTTTCACTTCACTTCTTCTGCTGCCTGGTCCCGTTCTGTCCCACAGCCTGCGGCCCTGGCCCTTCCCTACGGCCACAGCTGCCCTGGAGAGACGCGGCTGGGCCTCCTGGGAGGACACCAGGCAGCACAGTTGCCCGCAGTCCATCAGGAACATTCCTGCTCTTGGTGGTGCCCGGCAGGCCCTGGCTCCCTGCCGCGACCGCCCTGTGTCCAAAACCTGGCTCTGCCGGGACCCGAAGGCTCCCCCTCAGTCCTGCACCTGGGCTCTGAGACGTTGGCCCGAGAGGACCTCAGACACCAGGGGAGCTGGCAGGACAGCGGCACCACCTCCTCACGCTTCCCTCCAGACTCAAGGCCATGTGGTTCTGTCTGCCCCGTCACCCAGATAGCTCGGGGTGGACACTCTAGAACGTCTCTGGCTGTCCTGAGAAAGAGGCTGCAAATGGACACTTTAACATGTCATCTTTTGAGTCTCGATTTAGAACAGGACAGGAAGCCACTAGTGCTGACCTGAAGTAGCACAACCAGGACCGCTTAGGGTCAGGAAGGAAGTCCCTCCGAGGACGCCCCCAGTGGGAACATGTGTTCTGATTTTCTCACCAGGGGCCACAGTGGACAGCTTTTTTGAGGACCGCCACCCTAAGGAAGTGTGTGAAGACAACACCCTCGGGGAGGGCTGTGTGCTGCCTGCCCTGACCCTCACCTTCATTCTAAGTACAGTTTGCACCCAGCCTGGAAGATGGCCGTTGTGGACTTCTAAGATGCTAGTTTCAGCCCACAGAACCTGACCCCACCCTCAAAGCACCACTGGGACCCCTCACAGCTTCTCCGTCAAGCCGCCGGCATTCTGCAGCAGCTGGCCCCCTGCAAATCCCTGCAAGAGCACCCCCAAGGAGGAAGACACAGCC
Organism: Bos mutus; assembly: GCF_027580195.1. Taxonomy (NCBI): domain Eukaryota; kingdom Metazoa; phylum Chordata; class Mammalia; order Artiodactyla; family Bovidae; genus Bos; species Bos mutus. The sequence continues at coordinate 22,965,064 of NC_091629.1, forward strand.
GGCGGGTGACAAGGACACGCTGACAGTCACCCCACTTGGTGGCCACTGCCCGAAGTACATTCCAGAATGTATGGGGTTGGATCACTCACCTCCACCCCAGAATAGGATGGCCTGGCCTAGTCACAACTTCCAGATAAACAGTCTGAGAAGAAAATTTTTAAAAACCCCTCATTCTGTCAAACATCTGCAGGATGCAAAATACTAGAATCAACCCTATTTACAACATGACCTAAGTACCTAGAAATTAGCAGTGTGGTCCAAGAATCTGATCCTAAAATACAAGAACAAAACACTAAATAAACACAACCTCTCTACCCCCACAAATACCATGAGGAACAAAGTTGCCCTGAGCTGTCTGGAAAGGTGCAAGGAGAGGGTTTGCTTCTGAGTCTCCAGCAAGGCGCTGTGGGGCCTCCAAGAGGCCAGCTTCCTTCCCCAGCCTTCAGACCTGAAGCCGGGAATGCGGGTCGTGGTCTAGAGGCACCAGGGAGGTGACCCACCAGCGGCAGCAGCCAGAACAAGGGAGCCTGGTCAGCAGACAGCCCAGGACAAGGCCGACCGCCTGCACAGGGACGGACAACATCGCCAGGCCTCACCCCACATGGCTGCCCTGAGGGCCCCCGGCCACAGCAGCCAGGACCACCCCGTGAGCCCGCAGGCACCTGTTGAGGGACACACACTTGGAGGTGATGGTCACTCCAAGGGATCCAGCCCCCTGGCCTGGGGCACCTCCCCCAGTCTCGGTAGCCTGGGGCTGGCCGCTGACGTCACCCAGTACCAGCCCGTGTCTGGTCAGCTGGGACCCTGCACCATGGCCAGAGCTGTGCCAAGGTCTGGGCAACCTCCAAGGTTCTCCACTCGGGGAGTGTGACCCATTTTCTGTTTGAGTTATGACTTCAAGCCCTAAAATCCCTCTTCCCATAGACATGGAGAGAAACCCCCAACCAGCCAGTCCTTCCCTTCCAGAGATGGATGGAAAGATGAATGGATGGACAGTAGGAGGCCCGGCCACTCTCCCCACAGGCTGGGTCCTACCCTCTTTCCTGCTCCCCACAGGCACTGGAGGAGGGGGGGGGATGACAGGGCTTCTCAGGGATCCTCCCCGGGATCCGGGGAGGGATCCCACACCCAGACTGGGCCCCTGGCCCCTCTTACCGGGCCTGCTGCTGGTCGGCCTCCACTCGACTGGCCTGGAACGAGAGAAGAGCCCCATGGTCACCAGGACACATGCCTCAGACGGCAGGTCGTTGCGGGGGGCGGAGGGGGGGGGCGGGGCTTGTGGGGTGGGTGGAGGGGCCCCGGGAGAGGGGTGCTGACCTGGGCATCCTGGGCCTGGCTGGCCTCCAGCAGGGCCTCGATGGAGCGGATCCTCTCCGTGAGCTGCGAGTTCTGCGCCCGGGCCTCATCCAGCTGCCCATGGAGACCACGCAGCTCCTCACACTTGCCCCTCACCTCAGCCTCGGAGGACTGCAGCTTGCCGTGCAGCTCTGCAGAAGGGGTGGCAGGTGGGTCAGGGGTGGGGGGTCACTGACACAGACGCTCCCAGGCTGCCCAGCACACACCCATGGGCTCGAGACACATGGCGCACCAGGGGCAGCCCACCAGCTAGCTGGTGGAGAGTCACCACCAGGCTTCTGCACACCGGGGGACAACAAAGTGCCCCCACCACTTGGCAAAGATGGGATCTGAACGGGTGTCTGCTGCAGAGTCTAAACTCTGCTCCTGGGAGATCGGCTCACATTGCTGAGACAAAGGCGGGAGCTCCTGGCGTGTCCTTTCCCCTTGGCGACCTCCACAACATCCCACCATGGCTCAGAATGCCAGCCACGTTCATCTGACTCTGCACAGCCCCTGGCCCGAGGCTCGCCCCACACACACAGGGCTATGCTGAGGGTGTCCTCCTCCCCACCCCTCATTCATCTCTGAGGCCTGGGGATCCACATCCACTGCTGGCCCAATCCTCTGGGCACCTCTGTGGCTGCCTGGCCCAGCCCTGGTCCCCGGGCCATTCTGCGCCTCGGTCCTTTCTTGAGCCAGAGCTGGAGCATCCGGAAGGACAAGTGGGGTTGGTCCCGCCACCCCCACCCACACTCCCAGCCCTCATCACTCCACAGGATGGTCACCTGGGCCCGCCTGTCTGCCCCTACACTGGCCACTGCTGCCATCTCCAGCCTTGCGCGCCGACCTCCTCGGTCTGTTTCTTGTACAGTCTAAGTTCAAGTTTGTCCCCATTCCTCAGGGGCTCTGTGCCGGGCATTTCTGCCCTTTCCTGGCCTTTGTGAGGCAGACCTCTTCCAGTCATCCAGACCTTTCTCCCCAGAGGCCTCCCCTGACCACCTGAAGCTACACCAGGCCCATCACAGCAGGGGGTGGCAGCCCAGAACCCTGAGCCATCCCGGCCTATAGCCTGCTTTTGTCAATAGAGCTTTCCTGGCCCACGGCCAAGCCTGTCTGTCCTGGGCTATGTGGGCACTGTGGCAGCAGAGCTGAGCAGCTGTGACAAACACCATCTGGCCTACAAAGCCGAGATCACTACTGCGTGGCCCTTCACAGACATAACTGGCCGCTTCTAGGACCTGCTCCAGGTCACAGCGGCCACTTGGAAGTCTGTTGAGCACAAGGCTGTGCAACCTGGTCACTAGACCGCCTGCCCTGCCTCTCCAGGGGCCCTCAGTGCCCTGGGGGTCTCACCACCTCCTGAGGGGGCAGGTGCCCTGAGAGCATGGGGGACCATGACCCACTTCCAGACCTGGCCCTGGGCCTTACTGAGCTGGAGGAAGGAGAAGGCCAGCGGCAGCCCTCGTGGCAGCGTCTTCCACCCGAGCCCACCTCCCATATCCAGCCACCACGGCCAGTCCTCCAGACCCCAGGCCTGATCCCAAGCACCCCCGTGTGTCCCCCGACAGGTGCAGGAGTCTAGGGTCCCAGGTGTTCTTGCCCCACGGGGCTGGCCCCCTACCGCCCTCACCTGCCATCTGCTGCTGCTGCTCCCGGGCCTTCTCGGCGTCTGCCCGGAGGCTGGCGTGGCTGCTCTGCGCGCGGCACAGCTCCCGGCTGACCTCGTCCAGGCGCTTCTGCAGGGCCTCCTCGCTCTCCTTGTGAGATGCCTGGGGACCAGCCGAGGGAAGGGGGCTGTGAGCGTGTGAGCGGGAGGCTGGACTCTCTCGGCTCTGCCGTCCAGAGCTCTTCACTCCCTGCCGCCCCGTACCGACGAAGCAGAAAAGCTGCCTAGATATCTGGGTCAGTTCACCCCCTAGACAAGGCCAGGGAGCCATCCTGACCCCTGAAGAGTGGGCACCCACGGAAGACGCTGCAGATGAGACCAACAGTCGCCCCATCTTCACCTGAGTGGGACCTGGGAATGGTCACAGCTGCTGAGTGTTTCTGGGCAAGGTGCTGTGGAGGCGCCCATGTGTCAGCATGGTGAGTCCCGGCCACCCCAAGACACAGGTACCACCATCACACCCACGTTACAGGTGGAAAAACCGGGGCCTCAGGGTCAACACTGTGGGGACTCTGTGTGACTGAGGATGGCAAGACTGAGCAGGAGATGCGCAGAGCCTGGGGCTTCCTGACAAGAGTGACGATGACAACTTGGAACCGGAGGGGTGGCTCCAGCCCTGGGAGCATCGGGACCACCCAAGGGCTTTCAGAGCACACGCACCAGGCTCTCCCTAGGGGTCCTAGTCCCATCTCACTAGGGCCAGACCCACTTTACACCAAACTACCCACCTCAATTCCACCCAAACAATCCCCCTGTTTATCTGTGCCTGTCCTGGGTCCCCTGCGCACATAGCAGTCTCAAAAGAACCTTCTAGTCCTTTCCGTGACACACTACAATGTGCTACAGCCGAGCTTCAGTGACGAGCAGAAACAGGAGCCAAGCCGTGGGGGTCTCCTGGGTTCATGTGTTCTCCCCAAGAAGTCACACACACAGAAGGGTGACAACTGCCCTGAGACAGGCTGGCCGGGGGATGTGGGGCTCGTTCGGCTGACAGGGAGCTGCCCGGTGCCCTGTGGGGGTTCCTCCCTTCAGGGAACGGGTGTCCCCCTGGGTAACTATGAGCTCCCAGGCCACACTCAGGGCTGAGAAGGGAAGAAGCCCCACCGGGTGCTGAAGCCAGAGGCTGTGCGGGGACCTGTGATGACACAGGGTGGGTGACTGCCTGGGGGCTCGTGTCCTGGCTCCAAGTGAACTGGGGGGCCTTGCTTAACTCTTTGCCTCCCGTCCCTTCTGGAGAAATGGCACATAATACCAGTATCTCCACGGGGTTACAAGGAAAATTAGCTGAGAATTAACGCTGGTGCGTGTTTAGAACAAATGCCAAGCACATAGATGGCGCCCACTTGACGCTGACCAGGCATCACCAGTAACAAGACCAAGGCTGAGGGTTCCAGTCCCAGCCTTGCCTGGGTCTCCGGCAGCCACAGTCACAGCTGAGGACAGACGACCCCAGGTGGCCGGATGGGCCAGGCGGAGAGGCTTGGTGGGCAGGATACACGAGGGGTGCCGCCGCCCCTCACCTGCAACTGCAGGACCTGTTTCTCCACGGCGGCCGCCTTGGCCTCCAGGGCCTTGCGCTGCTGCTCCTCCTGCCGCACGGCCTCCGACTTCTCCACCAGCTCCTTGCTGACCTTGCCCAGCTCCTGCCGGAGCTTGGCCAGCTCTGCATTCTGCCTGCAAGACAGTCACCAGCCCCCAGAATGACGGACAGGAGAGGGCTGAGTCGGCTCCCGCGTACCCTGAGAGCTGCCCAGGGTGATGGGGACAGATGGCCCTGAGCCATCCTCTGGGGCCCCAGCTCTTTCTTAAGTCGTTGCCCGAGTCTTGGACCCCACCCCGCTGAAGCTCCTCTGTATCATTAGCCACATGGGGTGAGATGTGTTTTGTTGAAAATGGTATTTCACGAGCAGGGTGGGTGGGGTGGCTCAGTGAGAGCCAAGAGCAACACGGGCCTGAAAGCAGCCCACAGAGCCGACAGCAGCGGCTGATTCCTCACGGCTGATCTGGGCCCAGACGAGCCCTGGGAGACAGGTGGACGGGCCTCTCCACCCCGAGGGCAGGGGTGCTGGCGGGCTCAAGTCCACACACAGGACTCATTGGCCAGAGGGACCACGACCAGGCCGGGAGGCCACACAAAGCGGGAGGCTGTGCCATTTTACAGAAGAGACCCCTCAGTGCTGCACAGAAGCTGGGTCTCAGGACCAGGCAGGCAGTCCGGGGGGGCAGGTCCAGGCCCACCTTTCCCAGCGTGAGGAGGTTGTCAGCCTGCCACCTCCTTCCCTGGCACCTCCTCACGGCAGGACTGACTGCCCAGCCAGCGACAGTGACAGACCAGGTGAAGTGGACAGACAAAACTGTCCCCCAACCCTGGGAGGCAAGAAACCTGGCCAAGACCAGCTCTGCTCTGCTGACTGGGGGGCACAGACATGGCCCCCAGCCCCCGGGGCTGGGGTGGGAGGCCAACTGGCGGGCTCTGGGAGCCAAGTGCAGCTTGGGGTGCATGCAGGGCTTACTTGCTCTCCACCTGGCTCGTGGCCTGGTTCAAGGCGTCCCTCAGGATGGAGTTCTCCTGCTGCAAGCGGGCCAGCTGCGCACTGGGGCCATTCTCCAGCTGCTCCTGCAGTGTCCGGATCTAAAAGGGCATCCGAGGGGCATCAGAGCCTCGCAAGGACAGCCACTTCAGGAGCAAGGTCGGCAAGCTCCCAGCTCGCAGACAAAAGCCCCTAGCAGAGAGCTCAGCCCAAAGCCCAGGCGTGCTGGTTCACTCGGCTGCTGACCAAGGTCCTGAGACAGCACAGAGCCCACAGCCACCCCGAGGACGCCTGTTTCCTACTCTCTGACCCCCTGGGCGCAGCCCCTGCCACCCCAGGGGGATAGAGGAGACAGTGCAAGGCTCCAAGTCCTCAGGCCAGAGCTGGCCAGGCCCTCCGCACTGGGACCGTGCAGATTTCAGGCCCCTTGTTTTGCTGGGTCCTCCCAATCTCATAGGGAGAAGGCAGAGCTAGCAGGACTCCAGGGTCATGGAGAAGCTGCGAACTTGACCCACAGGCCCCCAGAGTAAGGGATGGTCATGTCCCAACATGACCACTTAGGACCAGAGTATTTTCAGAAAGTGCTCTTTAAACGCATGCACGTCTCACCAGCCAGAGAGAACAGCCCCTTGCCCCGCCCCCAGCCCCCAACAAACCAGGCTGGGAGGACCCGCCCCGTGACTGTGCCCACCTTGCCCTGCAGCTGCTGCACCTCCTTCACGTGCTCCCGGTAGCTGGCCTGCATGCGCGCCTGCACGGCCGTGATCTCCTGCTCCCGGGCTACCAGCTGCTTCTTCACTTTGGCCTCCCCGGCGGCTGCCTTGGCCTTTTCTGCTGCCAGCTCCTGGAGAAAGCAGAGGGCAGGGAGGTAGGAGTTCATCAGGTGAAACCAAGGCCAGCACCACCCAGAGCATTTGATAAGCCCCCCACTCCGGCTGTCTGTCCATCCATCCCCCACAAAACACACCATCCCCCCTGGCTTGGAGCCAAGGCCCTAATTCAGGACAGAAACTCGGACTCCTTGTGAATGAAAGGATCCAGGGCTCAGGGCCCAGGGTGCCCTGAGGCCCCGGCCGCCTCCCTGCACCTGCTGCCCCGCAGAGAGGCTGCGCACGGAGAGGAGGCGACAGCCACACATAGCACTTTGCTGGGAAAGCACGGCTGTCACAAGACAAGGGGTGTTGCCAGCCCCTCAGGGACCCGGGCTTCCTCCCCAGGAGAGACGAGGGCAAAAAAACCCAGGTGAGCTGTGACAGGAGCAGCCATGTGCCAACTGCCCCTGAGCAAGACCCCTACCCTGTGTCGGGGTGGCCCAGACCCCCAAGACTGGAGCTCATGGGCACAGCCCAGGCTCTTGGAGTCCTGGGTCTTCACTGGCCCTAGACCCCGGCCCCACCTTGTTGAGCTCCCGCAGCTTGCTCTTGGCGACGGCTGCATCCTCCTGCTCTGTGGCCAGCAGCTTCTCCTTCTCTTCCAACTGGCGTTTCAGAATCACTACAGGGTCGCCCTTCTGAGTGGCCTGGAGAGGCCCACAGAGCCACATTTAACAGGAGGCACGCAGATGCGGGGTTTGAGCCCCAGTCCAGCCCTCAAACCCTGACCCACGAGCAGAGCCCTGGCTGGATGGTGTAGGAGTGGTTCCTTGCCAACCACACACACACGCGGAGGGGAGGTCCCACCTCAGCTGCCCGGCCCGTCAGGCCTTGGGCCCGCGGGTGCAGGAGCTGCTTGAACCCAAAGCTCTGGACCCCGGGGGCAGTTGTGGGGAGCATGGCGTTTCCCTAACCCAGGTTGATGGTGGTCAGGGCCTCTCCCAGGCCTGCTGGAGGCCATTGGCCATTGTTCCCGGCTCAGTGCCCAGCCCTGAGCGGCGGTGTGGGGCCAGCTGAAGTGTGGAGGCTGGGCTGGGGGTGGGGAGGGTGTATTCTGGGTGTACCGGCCTGAGGCCAGGCCTCTCTTGTGGAGGGGTGTGGTCAGCATGACATCCAGCCACTCAAGCCCAGGAGACGGACAGAAGCTCACTGAGCAAAGAGCTCCTGTGACCCCAGGGCCCGTCTCCCCTCAGCGGGGGCCAGGGCTGAAAGAACCCAGTGGCCTTGGGACAGGGACCACCAGGCTGGCTCTCAGAACACTCCCCAGACATCTCTCACCTCTGAGGCACCACAAAATCCTCTAGCAAAATTACCTATGATGCAGGCTCTGTGTAAGGAACAAACGTGCCCCACAGCACTTCCTGGGGGCAGCTCGTGGCCTCTGCACCAGAGGGGGAAAATCCAGACAGGCAAGCATCTTCCCTCCTGCCCCCAAGCCCTGGCCACAAACCAGTGGGCCAGCTCCTGCGCCCGCCTTGATGCCCCTCCTGTAGTGGCAGCTGGGCTGACTCACCCAGCCATCCCAGGAAGGGGCAGCGAGGAGGCAGGTGGAGGGGTTTCAAGGACCTTCTGTGCAGCTGGACAAGCCCCAGGGAGGCCGGGGCCCTGGGACCACGTTGGGTGTGGGGGTGGCCCCTGGCCAGCTGCCTGCAGCTGCAGTGGCACCAAATGTGGCAGGGGGGCCCACCTTGTGCCACGTGTCCTGCACGATGCCCGCCTTGTCGGCCAGAATCTCCATGAGCCGCTGGGCCTCTCCCTCGCTGAGCACCATGCTTCCAACAGCGGAGACCAGCGTCTTGTAGGGCAAGTGTAGAGTGCCATTGGCATCTGGGGGCCCTGTGGATGGAGGGGAGGGTGGGCATCACACACGGGCACAACAGCCAAGCCCAGCATACCCCGGAGCAGGAGCCAGTTGGGGTCCTGCCCAGACAGCACAGAGATGGTCCCCAGTAGAGAAACACTGAGCGTCCCTGGGCTGGAGGAGACAACCCCTGACCTTTTCATCATCAGGAGCAGACGTGGGCAAGGCACACTCTCCCCAGCCAACGGCCCGGTCCAGCTCGGGCTCTCACCACCCAGAGAGGCTCACAGCCCTGCCAAGACCGCCCACCCACTCCGTGGCTCTCGGGTCCAGACTGACCAGCGAGCCCATCAGCCCGACGGCTGCAGCCCCACATTGAGGAGGGGGAAGCCACCTCCCACGTGTCCCGGTCCAGACCCTCTATTTGCAGCTCTCCCCGGATGAAGAGTAAGGCAGGTTCCAGGAGGGATGGCTGGGCCAGCCTCATCCAGGCCTGGCCACCTGCTGGGCTGGGAGCACCTGACTTGTTAGAGGACACAGCGCCAGGTGCCAACAGCCAGCTGTCACCCCTGGATACCCCCAACATCCCTACAAGAGCTCCGCTTTCTCACAGGCCCTCATGCAGCCCCAAAGGCAAGAGGGGGTGAACAGGGACGCCCCTGTTCTCATGCTGCGGCTCCAACCTGCCCTCGGCGGAAAACAGGGCCCCAAACGAGCCGAAACAAAGCAGAGTGGCTGCCCACAGCGGCACCTGCCGCCAAGCCCACCTCGCCAAGGATGAGCGAGGCGGAGGTTTCCATGGCAACACGAAATTCTCTGCCTGTCACAATATTTTCATCACACGTGAAAACACTTGGCAGAATGCCCTTGTAAAGGGGACGAGGGGGTGGGGGTGTGTGGTTGCTACAAGTACCTTCACTCAGAACTTCTTGACCTGCAAAGCTCGGGAATGAAAGATAACCAGACTAACATTCAGGCCTAGAGCTCAAGGTGTCATGGAAACTGGGGGTGGAGGGGTAGCGCCCTTCAGTCTTCACAGTTGTCACTGAAATATGTATGTTAAATAATTTTAATGGAGAACTTCTGCACCCAAGGGGCTTCCGTTGCGGCTCAGCTGGTAAAAAATCTGCCTGCAATGCGGAGACCTGGGTTTGATCCCTGCGTTGGGAAGATCTCCTGGAGAAAGGAAAGGCTACCCACCCCAGTATTCTGCCTGGAGAATCCCACGAACAGTATAGTCCATGGGGTAGCAAAGAGTCGGGCACGACTGAGCACCTTTCACTTACTCACTCTGCACCCAAGAGACAGCTCGAGGACAGCTAAGCCCAGAGAGAAGGAACGAGTCGGATGCAGGCCCCACAGTCAGCGCCTTGGTCTCTGGGCTTCCTCTCCTCTGGTCAGCTGGAAGCCCGATGTTCCTGCCTGGGTTCTCCAGAAGAGGGCGCCCACTGGGTCAGACCTGCCAGGACAGCCTGGCTGAGGCCGGCCACTCAAACCTCCTTCCTGCTCTCTGGACTCAGAGAGGCAGGCCTGCCCCTGAACTGCCCACACGCAGCCACCAGCCTCGCGGGCACCTGCCAGGGGGCTGGTGGTGGGAACAGGAGTGGTTCCCGGAGGGGCACACACCAGATTCTGAAACCTGGTATGAAAAGAAAGAATGTCAAGGATCTGCAAAAATTTTTCATACTGATTGCAAGCTGAAGTGATACAGCATTTGGGGTAAACTGGGTTATGTGAAATACATCATTAAAGCGAATTCCATTTGTCTTTCGTTCGCCTTTCTTAATGTGGCTCACAGTGTATTTCCACCGGACAGACTGGCTACTCTGTTCCAGCCTTGGGGACCCCAAGCACTGCCTGCCCCAGACTGCCTGTCTTCCCAGGCCCAGGAGTGGTCTGGGGAAGGGGACTCAGCAGCTGGACGATGCAGCTATGTGTCCATAAGGAACACCTCTCCCTTCACAGTGTCACCTCAGGGGTCTCACACGTGCGTCTTTTCTGGAGGGCCTGCTGCACAGACTGGGAGAGTGTCATCCTAATACATGTCTGTTAAAACTGTCTCACGTAATTACACTCAATTGTATTAGACTTCCTAATCAAACAAAGTAATACAAAACTTGTAAAGCTATGCAATAGTGAAGTTTACTTCCCCTTGCTCACCCCAACAGAAAATTTCACGGCCTTCTCCACCCCCATATAAATACTTCAAAATTATTTTCAGAGACGTCACGTTATATTTCTCCATTAAGGCTAAGGACGGTACCATCTCTAGTCTCCCCAAATCAGGGGAAGTAAAACTGAAAGAAAAGAACCAAGAAGCAGGAACCTGAGCCCCACGTGAGTGGCATTTATTTCTGGGTTTCAAGGTCTTCTGGCCAAACCCCCAGCCCTAAGCTCAAGCCCACAGGGGCCGGGGACTGGGTATTGGGGGCGGGCGGTAGGCGGCACACTGACCCACACATGGGACTAACATTCCTCCAGCAAACGCTCCAAGGCTAGAAAGAATCCTTGGGGCTGGTAAATCTTAAGGCCCCGAGATAAATCTCTCGAAGACTCAACATCTGTTCTGTGAAGCCACGGGCCTCACCAAGACCATGTGGCCGTGAACTCCCTGAAGACAGGGGCAGCCAAGGCTTTGCGCACGATGGTGCATCTGAAATTCCAGGTGCGGACAGGCCAGAGGCCTAGGGGAGAAAGCAGGTGCCAGGAGGGCAAGGTGGCCAGGCAGGGCCAGTGTCTCATGGAGTCAGTTCAGGGCTGAACCTATCCACGGGCCGGTTTTAGTCTGCAGGTCTGCAGGCAGTGGGTACCCTGTCAGAACAAGGGCCCTGGAGCCCTGAGCTTGAATTCTGGCTCAACTCCTTGCCAGCTGGGCATCCTAGGGCAAGCGGCTTCACCTCTCTGCGCCGATTTCCTCATCCATGAGGAAGGGTGACAATCACTCCTCCCCCACATGACAGGTTAAATGGCAACGCGCTGGGCACAGGGAAAGCACCGCAGGGTCCATGAGCAGGGCCAGGCACACCCCAGACCCGGCCCCTCCCTGAGCAGACAGCACCCCAGGGGGGACTTGTTCCAAGGGGTCCCCTTCCTCTGCCCCCCGATGATCGCTGCAGATAAGTCATGCCAAGCCAGCGCCATGGCCTGTGCCCCTTTAGCCCCTGCCTTGCACACAAGGTCACGGGGGCAGCATGTTTAGAAAAGCTAGGAGCCTGGGTCTCCTTGGGCCCTCAGCCCCGAAGCACACACCACTCGTATAATATGCACAAGCCTCAAATTCCAGAACTGCACTCCCGTCTGTGACCACGCTTGGAGGCTTAATCACCCAACATCACTCCAGTCCTGCAGAGGGCATGGAAGTCTCCCTCTCAGTGTCGACTGGGGGGGTCCCTCGGGGAGAAGCCCGTGAATGGTCTCAGCCAATGGGCGCTTGGTGGGCTCCCCGCGCTGCTTCGGTCCCTGGAAGCCCTGCCCTGCTCATGCCTGGCTCAGCCCATGACAGGGTGACGTCGGAGCTGCTCCAGGAACCGCACTTGCGACAGACAGCTGGGATCCAGCTGGGGTGGTCGCCAGGCCCCAGGATGGTCATCAGGAGGTGCCAGCTCCATGCTGGTCGCTGCTGCAGGTTCCCTAAGCCCTGCCTAGGGGGTCTCCCAACACCAAGTAAGCATCGACTATGTACCCTGCAGTCGGCAAAATGCAGGTGGGAGGGAAGGAGGCAGGAGAAGGAAGGAGACCCCAGACACGGAATCAACAGAGCCCCAAGGACCCCTAGGGAGCGGCCATGGCAGCAACGCTGAGAGGGCTTTTATCGCAGGAGATGCTCATGCCAAATGCTCTGGGCAGAGAGCAGCGAGGGCTGGGGCTCCAGGAAGGGAGGGAGCAGCAAAGACAGGCACCAAAGGCGGCAGAGCAGAGGCAGGCAGGGCTACAGTGGGTCCCAGGCGTCACGGGCCCTGGGGATCCAGGTGTCACCTCGTGGGCAAGGGAGCATCACTTGGGAGTGAGCCGGGTCTGCACCTGAGGACGCCGGGGGACCAGGCAGGTCAGGGACGAATCCAGGCCAGGGGCTGAGCGTGCTTAGGAAACTGGGCGGCGACAGAGACCCTGTGTTAAGCCTGGGGCTCTGAGGGCGGGACACACAGTGCAGTGTCAGGGCTAGGGGAGGACATCCAGACCAGTCCCCAATGCCTCTGCACAGCTGTCATCCCAACTGTGTGGGTGGGGGGCCGTGCATGGTCCCCTGGACAGGAAGCCAGAGTCCAGCCTCGGGAAGCCCTCCAGGACATCCCCAGTCACCTGAGCCATACCCAGGCCACAGGCCCAGGCCCCCAGGAAGGGCCCCCTGCCCTCCTAGAAGCCAGCACTTCTCGACCAATCATGAGACTCAGAGACAAGACAAGCTCCTGACTCCCACTGACCCCAAGGGCAGAGGGCGGCCCCCATTCAGAGTGGCCGGCAGGCCACCCATCTCCAGAAACAGGAACCTGAGCCAGCACCATCACGGCCCCCACCCTCCAGGAGCACGGACAGTGGCCGTGAAGGATTCTCCTGAGCCTTCAGGAAAGGGGTCCCCCCCAGGCCCTCAATGGACGAGCCCCCAGATGCGGCAGAGGCACAGCTGTGGCTCCAGCCGGGTTGAGACTATGGCAGTGGACGGCCCCTGGCAGCACAAAGATGGTCGACTGCAAGCCCGTCTCAGGCCAGAGCCCAGCACCACCCGGGCCGTCTGCCCTGACAGGGTGAGGGCCCTGCACGGTGGTGCACTGGCCCCGGGCACCTCGCATCTCGAGGGCACTGGAGCAAAGCACAAGTAATGTCGAGAGCAACCGTACCCGGGCCTCTGAGTCAGGCCTTCTCATCTGGTTAGAGACAAAAGTCATCTGCTGATAGACTGGGAGCTTGTCCATATAATGATGCCTCATGGAATTTTTTTTTTAATTCTACAAATTGAATGACTTTATTTTTCTCTTTATATACTTTTTGTTACCCCCACACCAATTTTAATAAAATCCATTTTAGATCTGAAAAAAAAAAAAAAGAACACATCACAGTATTTCTTTAAGAAATACAACCCTGGAGGACCTGTGGGCGAGATCCTTCCTCGGGCCTCAGACAGCCATGAGGTCTGACCTACGGCCGGCAGAAAGGACGGGGGACGGACAGCCTTGGGCCCTTGTCCCGGCAACAATGGGAGACCCGGTGCTGCCACGTGTGAGAGGGCTGACCAGGAATGACCGGAAAGCTCTGGAAGAACGTCTTCCAGCAGCTTCTCTAAGGCGTGACAGTGCCGCACTGACACGAGACTCGCCTCCCCAGGGGATGTTTTGTTCTTTTGAAAAAGAAGAAAAGGAAAAGCTGGGTTTGAAGAACTTACACAGAAAGTGAATTAAATAAAGGCTCATGAGCCGGTAGTTTTCTTCAGAGCTTCCAACCCTGAGAAACCGAGTTTAGTTTGAAAGAGAGGATCAAGCATGGTTTCACCAGCCCCCGTATCCTGGGGAGAGGGGCGGGCGCAGATGGAGACCCAGGCCCAGGGTGCCTCACCCCCCCACCCCTTCTGGGAAATCTCAAAACAGACTTGAACTCTAGTTACTGCTGTCAGAGAACAGGCAGAGATACAAGCCCACCTTATAGAACGCTGGGGGATAAACGCATAGAAGGACCCCTGCCCTCACCCCAGGCTGGGGTGCAGCAGGACCCCGGGGTGCAGTTCCTGTCCAGTCATACAGCCTGAGATGGGGCCCTGCAGACTACACACACCTGGAGTGATGTTCTCCTGGCCACTTTGGGTCACAGAACACGGCTCCAGTCCTTCGTTTCCCGGGGTCTGGCAGCAGCAGGAGGCCTCTCACAACACGGAGTTGATGGCCCCAGGATGCAAAAACCTCCTTTCTCTCTCATCCGACCTTAGTGCCCACCGTCAGCTGGATGCCCAGGGGTGGGGACACACTGAGAAGGACTGGCCGCTTCCTTCCTCACCCGGGGCCCCCAAAGAAGCAGGAGGCCCTCTCGCTGCTCAGAGGCCACTCAGGGTCCTGCGGTCAGGGCTGGGCTGCCTCCTGACACCCAAAGGGGTGCAAGCTCCACCATGGTCCAATGAGGGCCTGTTTCCTCAACTCACAGACAAATGTGGAATTTTTCTCTCCCACTAACAAGAATACATGTTATAGAAAAACTAGAAAGTGTAGATGGGTGAAGGGAAGAAAATAAGTCACTCACAGACCTCCCCTCAAAGACGGCCTTTCTCCCACGTAGACCTGTGAGCATATGACTCGTGGGGCCTAAGGGCATCTCCACATCCCAGAGGCTGGCGGGGCCCAACTGGTATGGTCTCTGGCCCAGGGTTTAGGCCCAAGTCTGCAGGATGGATGGCATTTGGCATAAAGCCAGGGCACAGAGTCTAAGAGGAGGGCCCCCCAGGCGCCCTCCTGCCCCCCTCCCCACCTCAGTGACACCCACAAACCAAGCCCCCTGGCAGCATAAGGGCTCGGGCCCAACTCAGAAGGTGCCTCCTGTCCAGCCCAAGCCTGTGTGTCCGGTTCAGGGGGCCTGGTCTGCGCCACGTTCACGTGGACGCGAGTCCAGGAGCTGGAGAGACAGCCCTGTCAAGAGGGTCCCAAAGCACACCCACAGCCACACACTTCCTGGGCAAGAAGCTGCTTTCCTGACCAACGCAGACGCTAGCTGCGGTGACTCTCAAGACAGCAAACCAGGGGAGGCCTGGATGGTGCCACCAACGCTCGGGAGCTTCAATTCCAGAAATTTCTACTTCACAAGGATTCCATGAATTCCCTCTTCTCCAGACAGTGGGAAGAGAACCCAACCTTCTGTTTCATAACCAAGTGTTTTCCTCTAGTCCACACCTGGGTTCCTAATGGCCTCCAACGTTACCTGCATCTCCACACAGCCACGTGAGATGCTCACGTGGGCTCATCACTGAGGGGACCGTCCGCCGTGCCAGGCCTTTGGTGGGCAAGGTGGATGGGGCTGTCTCCCTAAGTTAAAAACGCACCTGCCTTCTGATGAAGCAGCAACACATCTAGGACCTGACGCTATGGAGACCCTCACCTGGTGGGACACGGACGTCACTGAGGCAGTTAATTTTAGCAGCAACAGAAGGGCTCACTGCTTCAGAGCATTTAAATACATTACATTATGCTCAGGCCATGGACGACAACACAGTCTATTCAGGACCATCCTTCTTCCTGACCTGCTGGCCTCGGGCCAGCACCCTATTGTCATTCCAACAGTTTGAGAAAGTGTTCACATATCAGTCAGAACCAGCCTTCCAACAGTCACTTAAAAATCTATTCAGTATTCTTACTTATTTTTCCCTCAAGAGGCGACTTTCAAGCCCATTGAAATTTTGGCGGGAAGAATAATAAACTACTAAGTAACCAGGGAGTGATAATCATTCTATCATGTATAATCTTTCTTGTCCTGAACCGCAGTATTTTTTCCTGTTCAAACTTCCTCTTATCCTACACCTCAGGTGAGCGGCTTTGTGGGTTCACACAGGTCAAAAGTTAGGTCTTCCTCCCAACAACGCTTTTTGTTACCTGCCAATTCTGCCTTCCTTTCTAATGTGAAGTTTCTGTTTCATACCTTATTTCAAATGTCCACGGCCTTACAGGGTCATGATGATCCCAGGAAGCTCTGATGCAGGAGAAGCCAGAGAACAGACCAGCTCTCACCTACATCTCTGCCGTCTGCCTCCAGGGCCCTTGGCCCCGGGTCAGGTACAGCATTGCCTTGAAGACAGGGAAGTGTGCTCCCTCCACCCGTGGGGCCAGGGCCAAGGCTGAGTGGGTTTTTAAAGGGCCTGAGAGGTTGTCATGACCTGTGGGGCAAACGTAGGCTGGTCCCTGAACCTCACACAGAGCACAGTGTGGTCTGAGAGAATGTTCCCCCAGCAGAAAAGCGGATACAGCTTCAGAAAAAGACAAGAGAGGGGAGACAGCAACAAACAGAGGGCTTGCCTAACTTGGCAGAGACCCCAACATTTCAGGCCCCTAAGATGCCTCACCAAGACAAATGCAATTAATCTTCCGAGTTGACTAATGGCTAATCTAAGAAAGAAAGAAATCTAGCAAGAGAAAAAGAGAGAAAGGGGACGGAGGGAGCAAGGAAACACTGGACTACTCTATCAAGTGAGGGGTGGACATGAAACAGGAACTCACAGGTCGAGTTTCTACAGTGATCTGCTCTGAAAAGGTAATGGGAAATCCATGTTCTATGCATTATCTAACAACATGTGTATCTGATACATAATATCTATTTTAATGTTCTATAATGCTCCCTCCCACAACTGGGATGGGAGGTAGCAAAGAGGGAAACCTGGAAGGCAGGGGGTGTGGACACCACTGCTTCTTAGGAATAGCATCCTGCTGTCATTCACTCAATAAACATGGAGAAAAGAACAAAGCTATGCTAAAGCACCGCGGGAGGCAAGAATGCAGAACAGGCTGACAGAACGCTGCCAGACTTTCAAGAGAGACTGCAAGACACAGAACTGTTCTCGTTCTTGACAGTGTGGTAGAGGGAATTGTCACCTCTTCCGAACTCACACCTTTCCCCACTGGACTTCCTCTTGTTGACTCAGCCTCAGTCTCACAACTTGCTCTAGGCAACAGGACCCTGGTTTGAGAAGCGCCTTTTTACAGCTCTGCCACAACCATGAGAAGGTCCTCTGCCCTCGAGAGTCACTGATGCCTTGGCCTGGGCCCCAGAATGAACACGTGGAAGTTGACCCACAAGTCAACCTGTGGCAGGAGCCAAACTAGTTAGAGGTAACACAGACCAGTCAACTTCCACCCAAATCAACAGAAACATGAGCAAGAATGAATGACTGATGCTGCAGGGCCCTCAGTTCGGGGATGTTTGTTATGCAGCCTTGTTGTGGCAATAGCTGACTGATACAGATGGCTTCCCCACAGGGAATCTACAAGCCACTTAGAGACAGCTCGTCTCTCCACATTAACAAAGAAACCAAAGCTACTTACCAGGCTCACCCTTCTTCTTTGACCCAGACTTCTTCTTTGCAGGAGCCTCTTGCTTTGGTGCTTCCTGGCTCTGGACCATGTCTGCATTTTTGCCCTGGGTAGGAGCTGACTCTGCCTTTTTACCCTGATTGGCAGATGCATCCACCTTCTTGCCCTGGTTGGGGGACCCTTCTGACTTTTTGCCTTGGTTTGAAATTCCCTCTGCCTTTTTCCCTTGATTTGGGGTCCCATCTGCTTTTTTCCCCTGGTTCGCAATACCCTCCACCTTTGTGCCCTGATTAGCAACTGAATCTGCCTTTTTGCCCTGATTCTGGCCTGCCTCCACTTTTCTGCCCTGGTTCTGGGCCCCCTCTGCCTTCTTGCCCTGGTTCTGGGCTCCCTCTGCCTTCTTGCCCTGGTTCTGGGCCCCCTCTGCCTTCTTGCCCTGATTGGGGGTCCCTTCTGCCTTCCTACCCTGGTTCTGGGCCCCCTCTGCCTTCTTGCCCTGGTTGGGGGTCCCGTCTGCTTTTTTACTCTGGTTTTGAACCGCTTCTACCATTTTGCCCTGGTCCAGGGTACTCTGCTCTTTTCTGCCCTGATTCTGGTTCCCCTCTGCCTTTTTTCCCTGATTCTGGTTCCCCTCTGCTTTTTTGCCCTGGTTCTGGGCCCCCTCTGCTTTCTTGCCTTGGTTCTGGGCCCCCTCTGCCTTTTTGCCCTGGTTCTGGGCCCCCTCTGATTTCTTCCCTTGGTTCTGGCCCCCCTCTGCCTTTTTGCCCTGGTTGGGGGTTCCCTCTGATTTCTTTCCCTGGTTCTGGTTCCCCTCTGCCTTCTTGCCCTGGTTCTGGGCCCCCTCTACCTTCTTGCCCTGGTTTTGGGCCCCCTCTGCCTTCTTGCCCTGGTTTTGGGCCCCCTCTGCCTTCTTGCCTTGATTCTGGGCCCCCTCTGCCTTCTTGCCTTGATTCTGGGCCCCCTCTACCTTCTTGCCTTGGTTCTGGGCCCCCTCTGATTTCTTGCCTTGGTTCTGGGCCCCCTCTGCCTTCTTGCCTTGATTCTGGGCCCCCTCTGTCTTCTTGCCTTGGTTCTGGGCCCCCTCTACCTTCTTGCTCTGGTTGGGGGTCCCCTCTGATTTCTTGCCTTGGTTCTGGGCCCCCTCTGATTTCTTGCTTTGGTTCTGGGCACCCTCTGATTTCTTGCCTTGGTTCTGGGCACCCTCTGATTTCTTGCCTTGGTTCTGGGCCCCCTCTGCCTTCTTGCCCTGGTTCTGGGCCCCCTCTGCCTTCTTGCCTTGGTTCTGGGCCCCCTCTGATTTCTTGCCCTGATTCTGGGCACCCTCTGATTTCTTGCCCTGGTTCTGGGCCCCTTCTGCTTTCTTGCCCTGGTTCTGGGCACCCTCTACCTTCTTGCCCTGGTTCTGGGCCCCCTCTGATTTCTTGCCTTGGTTCTGGGCTCCCTCTGATTTCTTGCCTTGGTTCTGGGCCCCCTCTGATTTCTTGCCCTGGTTCTGGGCCCCCTCTGATTTCTTGCCCTGGTTCTGGGCCCCCTCTGCCTTCTTGCCTTGGTTCTGGGCCCCCTCTGCCTTCTTGCCTTGGTTCTGGGCCCCCTCTGCTTTTTTGCCCTGGTTCTGGGCCCCCTCTGCCTTCTTGCCTTGGTTCTGGGCGCCCTCTGCTTTCTTGCCTTGGTTCTGGGCGCCCTCTCCCTTCTTGCCTTGGTTCTGGGCACCCTCTCCCTTCTTGCCTTGGTTCTGGGCCCCCTCTCCCTTCTTGCCCTGGTTCTGGGCCCCCTCTCCCTTCTTGCCCTGTGTAGAGCTAGTAGCAGGGGCACTACCTTTGGCGCCCACTGGGGACACCACCACCATAGGCACCTCCTTGGGAGCAGCTTCCAAGATGGCAGCCTTTGAGGCAAGAACCTGGATGGAATTCACTACAGAGCTGACTGCTGGTTCCACCTTTGCCACTTTTTTCTCCTTCTTCTTTTTGTCCTTTGGGGAAGAAGCCAGCTTCTCTTGAGGCATGGCTGATACTGTGGCTACAGGGGCAGTGACCACAGGGGACTGGACTGAGGTTGGAGCCACCGCCACTGCAGGTGCCCACACTGGGTCCTTGGGGAGGATGGTCACTCCAGGGGTGGGCTCATGGTCAGGTATCTTCCCGTTGGGCTTCTCCTCCTTTTTCTTGGTCTTTCCTTTCTTCTCCACTGTCTTCTCCTTCTTCTTCTTCTCCACTTTCTGGTGGTTGGTCTTCGCCATTTCCTTGCGCTGGTTGGCCAGAGCTTCTTCATACGACGTCTCCTTCATGGAGAAGGTTGACACGAGGAAGATGCCGATGGCAGAAACAACCATGAATCCACCAAAGACCACAACCCCCAAGGTCTGAGTGTCGTAAATATCCATCCTGGCTGGTTTTCCTTTCACCTGCCAAATACATACACGGCAGTTACTTTCTGTAGAAACCGAGGCATTTGACAGTCACCGTCCCCACTCGCAGCACCTAACATATGGTTCCACTAATCCTTCAGACTGATAAAATCAAAGAAGAAACAAACCAGGCAATCTCTGCTGTCACCTGTTCTCCCTGCCCCCTCAGAAGTGAGCAACTTTTACACAAGCTGGGACACATGAAGCCATGGAGAGATGGCAGCAGGCAGCTCCATGACCAGGGCATGTGGCGCCCATGCGACTCAGGAGCCGTGACCCCAGGTCAAGATGTTCCCCACCACAGGGTCAAAGATGCACATGAACACAAGCACGGGCAGTGTTAGGTAACTGGAAGTGGTAAGGACTGTGTCAGAGTGCCAACTACATCAGGAGCAGGAGTCACCCGGTCACAGGTGATGACTGCAGAAACGTGAGCACTAGGTTGATGTATCTTTTGCCTTCTCATATCAGGACAGATTTTTCCCCTCCTCAACTCAAGTTGACTGATATTAAGAATACCATGTGAGTCAAATCAAACACAGCTGCTGGCTCTCGCTCACAGCATCCAGGCCAGCGGGTCTCATGAGCGCTCTTTCTCTGCTGCCCCCTTTTCCCCAGGCCTGATAAACACAAGTACCCACCCAGGGGCAGAGATGAGAACCTGCACATTACAATCCCAAAGGTGATCAACGTGTGGTGAGGAAAATCGGAGCCTGTGAATCCGCACATTAGGAAACAGGAAATATCAGTCCTGGGAGGCTGACCAAGTAAGACCTCAGGTCTGAATTCCACATCCAGAGGCTGCAAAGAGGGAGGGGGACAGCGTCACCAGGTCCACTCCTCACCTTGGGGAGAGGACCCTTTGTCTGTTGACACACTCCCAACCACGAGTATGAACTACCCTTCTCGCTGGCTGGGGACCAAAGTCCACAAGGTTGGAGGTGGCCAGGTCCACACCCAACAGCTGTCAGCCGGGCTATACCTGACTTCAGCGAGGAACTCCAAGGGGTCTGTTTCTTGGATACACTCAACGTTTACCAACTAATTTTGCTGCTGGTATCATAGTTCCAGTCCCTGACCTGGGGTCAGACCTGACCTGCTGACCCAGGAGGACCAGCAGTGCAGTAGCTATGGGAACGCGTGTGTGAGAGGCTGGGGGAGGGCAGGGGCAAAGGAGGAGAGCTAAGCGGTCCCCCAAATCTCTGGAGCTGGGATAGGCCAGGCCCAGGCTTCTCAGTGGCTTAAAATGAGATTTCTCTTCCTGTGCGAGTGGGGGCTTCTAAACAGCCATGGAATCCAAATTTTGACATTAGCGGGTTTGAGAGGAGGGACTGAGCTCAGCATCCTATTCTAAGGAAAATCACTCTCATCGTAGGAAAAACGTATGACTTTGCTGTCTTTCCACGAAACCCCTGCAGGAGGAGGGTGGACTATGTATGCCCTGCTCTCCAGGGCAGCACCTTCCTCAGGGGCAGCTGGACACTTACCTCTCCCAGATTGTTGCCGGGGCCTGCAGCTCTGAGTCAAACTCCACATCCTCGTCCACAAGCCCGAGGGGGCTCATGGAGCCTCCAGGTCTTGGGGCAGTGAGTTCTGACCTCTGGCCATGGGTGCCACACACACAGAGGTCAGGAGCCTTCGGGACCACACTCACAGCTGAGTGTGAGGGTGAGGACAAGAAGCTGGAAGGTTCCACCATCCCCTTCTAATCCCTGCTGTTCGGTGGGCGTCCACAACTGAAATGCTGGGTCCTCACAAGGACCCCTCAGAACTCTGCCAACATGGACATGCTTCAGGTATGAGGCAATAGCATAATCATGACATCATCCTATTTAGGTGACAAAAGTCCTCCGACCTACTGTGCAGCACAGGAAACTCTACCCAATATCCAGGAAAAGAACCCGAGAAAGAGTGGATACAAAACCCCTCTGCAACATTCTTCTCCAGAGGCAGCACCTGGCCAGGGGCCCGGGTCATGCGGCTGCGGGTCTGCAAGCCCTGGGTCCCCAACGTGCCCTGGCGGGCAGGTCCCATGGAGGCCCTGGGCCCCCAGCCCCCAGGACAGGCATTGCCCTGCCCCATCTCAGCTCCCCCACCACTGCCACCCCCAACTTCATCCCCTTTCTAGCACCATGGATTCTGCAGCCGAGTGGTTTGGGCAGAAAAGCCATGGATGAAAAGCTGGCTTTGGCTCTCAAGTTAGGCAAACACAGGATACAAGATATTCTCTGTCGGGGGCAGAGTGGAGAGAAGCCAGCTGCGAGAGTATTTCCCTCTGCATGGGCAGACGGACATCTGAGGCCATCACTTCCTACGCTTCCAAATACACTCAAGGTCA
Source organism: Bos mutus (assembly GCF_027580195.1). Lineage (NCBI taxonomy): Eukaryota > Metazoa > Chordata > Mammalia > Artiodactyla > Bovidae > Bos > Bos mutus. The sequence goes on from NC_091629.1 coordinate 22,987,007, forward strand.
GTCTTCGAGGTTAGCCTGCCAGGTGCTCCACACACAGTCAAAGGACCCTGGCAGAAACCTCCCACAAGGTTTTCCACTAGACTGTGCTGTGTGCCGTTGCATCCCGAGTGGGCTGACCACAGAGAATCTGTGCTGTTGATCCCAGAAACTTCTATGAAATGTACACGTTTATTTACAACGGCCGATCTGCTTAGTGTGTGAAGCAGAAGGCCAGCCAGCACAGGGAACAGACGGCCACCCCGAGGCTCAGGAACCACTCCCAGGCTCCATGGCTGAAACCCTGGGCCCACCTTGGAGGTGCTGAGGGCATGGCTTTCTTCTGCTCCTGGCAGTAAGGACTGGGGAACAGAGGTTGTGTGGACACCCCAAGCATGGACTACTGTTGCTGATTCACTCAGTCTGACCAGGCTAGTGCAGTTTAGCGAGGTCAGTCCAATCTGGCAACAGGGATTTGGGGTGGTTTTGCAAAAGGACTCTCAACAGCACTCCTGGGGCTGGGTTGTGTCACCACCCAGCTGTGCCATGGGGGGCCATGTGTGGGCACTCCGAGAAACTATAGCAGGGGGTGGGGAGGGGGGTGTCAAAGAGACCCAGCCCCATTTCCTGGGTGTAAGGTGACTTACCAGGAAGGCACAAAACTAAAACAGAATGACAACAGAATAGGGACGTTAGCAGATATGACTGCATCATCAAGTATCTCAAATATACAGAAGATTAAGAAAAATACTCTGAAAGTCCATTTATCCACCACCCAGGTTTAGCAAATCCAAACGTTTCCCCCATTTACTTTAGATAAACATTCAGTGTCTCATCTTTCCTTCCACAGAGGACCAACACCCAACGTGCCCCCAAGCTCACCCATGGGTGCCCACCGGTCAAGCCCAGGACCACCCTGGCAAGGGCTGCATGGGACCAGCCCTGCGATTGTCACTGGGCAACATTTTATCCTCCAGAACACACCATTGGCCCAGGGTGGGCACTGTGCCACCAGATGCTGCCAACTGCTCCCTGGGGCAACACGAGGCCCCATCCTCCCCTCACCCTCTAGACATGCCCCCGCCAGATGCCAGTGATGCTGGGCCTCCCACGGAGAAAAGCATTTCACGCTTCTCCTGTGATGTAGCCTGCTCACATGCTTGGCCTGTCTTCTGAAGGGCTGCCTTTTTCTTTGATTTATAGGTGTCCTTTACATAGCTTGGATATGAACCATTTGTTGTTTTCAATGTATCCAAGTCTGTGGAACTGACTCCTTGGGAAACACCCTGATGCTAGGAAAGACTGAGGGCAAGAAGAGACAGCGGTGGTAACAGAGGATGAGATGGTTGGACGGCATAACTGACTCAACAGACATGAGTTTGAGCAAACTCCAGGAGATGGTGAAGGACAGGGAAGCCTGGTGTGCTGCCGTCCATGGCGTTGTGCAAAGAGCTGACGTAACTTAGCAACTGAATAACAAGTCTTTGGTTTCATTTTAAACCATCTTGTTTTTACAGTGTTTTCTTGTATCACAGCTATTGCCTCAGAGTCTGGAGCTGCCCAGGTGGCACTAGTGGTAAAGAACCCACCTGCCAATGCAGGAGATGTAAGAGACGCAGGTTCAATTCCTGGGTCGGGAAGATCCCCTGGAGGAGGGCATGGCAACCCACTCCAGTATTCTTGCCTAGAGAATCCCATGGACAGGGGAGCCTGGTAGGCTACAGTCCATGGGGTTGCAAAGAGTTGGACACAACTGAGCGACTTAGCACACCAGCCACAGAGTCAAAGATAATCTGTTTCCTTTTTCTTTTAAGGAAAAAACTTTTGCTCTCCTTTCAATCTAAATAATCACTCAGTCGTGTAAAGAGGCAATGCACTCCCAGGGGCCAAAACTTGAAAGGCACAAAACAGCTGATACAGAGTGAAAACCTCCCTACACCCCTGCCTCAGCCACCCAGGTCCCAGCCACTGGGAGAGAAGCCCTTTACTGTTTTATTTTCTGCCACACACTTCAGAAAGCTTTTCGTAGTTTGGTTTAATCACCTGGGATTTACTCTGGCATATGACAGGAAACAGTGTCAGCTTCTCTCATGGCTTAAATTACCTGGCACCCCTTCTGAACTGGTCCACTCTCCTCCCTTCTCCTCCTTGCACAGTTGCCTCTGTGCCACCAGGTCTGATGGACTTACACTCTGTCCCACCTGCATACTTATCTGTGCCCAGCATCAATACCACATTTTGGCCCACGCATCCCCTCCAAATCCCAATTCCATCGGGATTTTTGAAACAGACTGAATTTACAGATGAAGGTGGGGACAGCTGACTGTACACCATGGGAACTGTCACTGAACAGAGCGTGTAGCACTCCACTTATTTAAATATCCTTTTATATTATACTTGCAAAGAGCTTTAATGATCTCTATAGAAAGTCTTACACGTCTTTTTTGTTTTTAAGGTTATTGCTATTTTTAAGTGTACAAGAAAAAGATACCTTTTTCTATTTCTAGCTACAGGCATCCAGCAAAGTTATTCATATTTGCACGTGTGTTGTTTACCCAGATATTACGCTAAACTTTCCTCAAATACAGGAGTTTATGGATTCTCTTCAAGAAAAAAAAAAATCACCTATGAGAAAAGACAGCCGTTTCTTGCTTTCTAAGCCGTATCATAGCATCTCTTTTTCTCATGTCCCTGAGCCCGGCAAGAACTCTGAGCAGGCTTGCTGGTCTTGTCGCTGAGTCTCCATTTCTGATGTGTCACTATTCGATGCTGTGTTGGTAGAAAACTTTTTATGAGTGTCAGGTTAAGCTGTCTTATATTCCTAGTTACCTTTCCTTTTTAATAACTGGGCATTAAGTTTGAACAAGTGCTTTTTCTTTATCACTCGACATTTTCTCTAATCTGAAATGGGTTGAACTAAAATAACATACATTCTAGTGTTAACTCACAGATGGTTCTGAGTGTGTAGACACTTCTTGATGGTGAGTCTTTTCCTTCATAATCCCTCACTAGATTTGGTCTGTTGACATTTTTCTGGGGGATTCGGGGGGGTGAGCTCTCATGTGAGGGGAGGCAGAATCGTCCTCAGACTGTGCTTCCACAGTCTTGGCAGCAAGGTCGCCTCAGTCTCATAAGCTGAGGATCACCCCTTTCCCTCTGTTCTTTGCAGATTCAGAAGAAATGGCCTGTAAAACCGTCAGAGTCTGGTTTTTCGCGATCTGTTCCTGGAGGGGGAGGAGTGGGTATAGAGCTGCTTTTTTAAAAAATTGAAATATAGGTGCTGTATAAGATTATATAAGTTACAGATGTACATCATAGTGATTCACAATTTTTAAAGGTTTTTTAAGTATAAAACTGCTCCATCCATAGTTATTATAAAAGATTGGTTATGCTCCCCATGTTGTACAATATACTTTTAGGGCTTGTTTTATTTCATTTTATTTTTGTAGCTTATTTTATACCTCTTAATCCCTTTTCCCTGTCCAGCCCCTCCCCCTTCCCATCCCCCCACTGGTAAACACTAATTTATTTCCTATTATCTGTTAATCTGCTTCTTTTTTGTTATATTCACTAGATTGTTGTATTTTTTAGATTCCACATATAAGTGATAGCACACGGTATTTTTCTTTCTCTGTCTGACTCATCTCACTTCACACAATACCCTCTAGGTCCAGCACCCTCTAGGTCCACCCATGTTGTGGCAAATGGCAAAATTTCATTCTTTTTCTAATGGCTGAGTAGTATTCCATCAGTATTTCACTATATATAATATACGTATCTGACATCTTTATCCATCTGTCTGTGGACATGCATGTTGTTTCCCCTCTAGACTATTGTAAATACTGTTGCTAGGAACACTGGGGTGCATGTGTCTTTTTGAACTAGTGCTTTTGTTTTCCTTCTGATACATACCCAGGAGCAGAACTTCTGGGTCATATGGTTGTTCTATTTTTAGTTTTTTGAGGAACCTCTATACTCTTCTTTTCCACAGTGGCTGCACCAATTGACATCCCCACCAACTGTGTATGAAGGTTCCCTTTGGTAGAGAGCTGACTTTAACCGCTATTTCAATTTCAGTGATGATTCCAGGACCCGTTTATGGGTTTGTGATTCAGTCTACATAATTAATTTTCATCACTCCTTCTAACTTTCATTGGTTCCTTCTGTTCTTTCTAACTGCTTGACATGAACATTTATAAACTTTCAGGCCTTTTTTTCTTTTTTCTTGTAGGAAACATTTAAGGTAATAAGTTTTCCTGTAAAGTATTACTGTAGCTTCATCCTCCAAGCTACAATGCACTATTTTCATCGGTGCTCAGTTTGAAGTATCTTCCAGTTCCCAAAAGACCTCTGACTCACAAAGTGGCAGCGTTAACTTAACATTCCTAACATTCTTAACATTTCTAACATGTGAGGGCTTTGAATTACCATCAACAATCCTAATTCAACTGCACTGTCCATCAGAGGATCCATTCTGTGTGATACAGGTCGAAGCTTTTACACTTGTAACCATGATCCAGGAAGATAACTTGACCCAGGACACATATATGCACCCTCTTATATGCACAATATGTATGAAAGTGAAAATGAAGTCGCTCAGTCGTGTTCGACTCTTTGTGACCCCATGGACTGTAGCCTGCTAGGTTCCTCTGTCTATGAGATTCTCCAGGCAAAAATACTGGAGTGCGTTGCCACTTCCTTCTCCAACAGTACGTATGTTGCTGCTGCTGCTAAGTCGCTTCAGTCGTGTCTGACTCTGTGCGACCCCATAGACAGCAGCCCACCAGGCTCCCCCGTCCCTGGGATTCTCCAGGCAAGAACACTGGAGTGGGTTGCCCTTGCCTTCTCCAATGCATGAAAGTGAAAAGTGAAGTTGCTCAGTCGTGTCCGACTCTTAGCGACCCCATGGACTGCAGCCCACCAGGCTCCTCCGCCCATGGGATTTTCCAGGCGAGAGTACTGGAGTGGGGTGCCATTGCCTTCTCCAACAGTATGTATATGAACATATAAATAATAAGACTTTCATGAAACAGTAACTCAGTATTTGCATGTGTCATGCACTGGTATCTACTAAGCCATCAACATTTTTTTAAAGTTTTTCACAACAAATTAAATTGACTTTGAGGGTCATGACACGCTGGGCCTGCAGTCTGATAAAGCACTGGCTTGGATTATGGTGTTGGGGTGTTTTGCTAGATTGTGGTCAGCTTTTACGAACATGTCCTATGGCAAAGACTGCAGGCAGAAGGAGAAGGTGGTGGCAGAGGATGAGATGGCTGGATGGCATCACCGATTCAATGGATGTGAACTTGGGCAAACTCCAGGAGATGGTGAGGGACAGGGAGGTCTGGCGTGCTGCAGTCCATGAGGCTGCAAAGAGTCGGACTGAGAGTGACTGAACAACCACAATGTACCCTGTGGACTGAAGGCCGCATGTTCCAGTGTATAACCTTCTGTAGAACCCCATTCATTTTCTGTCAATTTAATCTAACAGCTATTGAGAGCTTTAAGAATCTCCCTCCATGAGCATGGATTTGTCAGTTTCTCCTGGGAATCTGTCAATCTGTGCTTTATTGGGAGGGCATCTTATTAGAATATAAAATCACCCTGCACACGTGAGGGGCTGCAGTCAGCGTCTCCTCCAGAACCGGGCGCCCTGCTGCCCACCCGCACCACTTCTCTGGCCTCTCCGGCGTCCTGCCTGGTGGCTCGGGGTGTCTGCCCTGGTGGTGTCTGTGTCAGCAGGCACGGGAGCCACCGGTGACACTGTCGCCAGAACAGGTCGGGCCGCCGTGTCCTCCTGCAGACTCGGCTCCCCTGACCTGCCTTCGTCACACCATTTGCTTCAGAAAGCTGAGTCAGGTTTTGGATCGTTCCCCAAGGCCACAGGCCCATTTCTGACGCTGGCGTTAGTGTATCAGTACAGGGAGCTCTGAGGTCCTCCGTGGCCATGTGCTGTGTCCATCACTTGAAGTCAGTCTTGTGTTTGTTTGTTTGGGGTCAAGGAAGGTTTTGTCTTGAACAAAACTTATGAAGAAATGCACTGAAGGCGGAGCTCTCCTAGGCATGTTCACCCCTGTGCCCACTGTGGCTGTGACTCAGAGTGCAGAGCCACAGTCCTGAGCATTTGCCTTATTTTAAGTGTATGATGAAGACCCTTCTTCAGTCATTAAAGAATGTGTCTTTAATACGAAAAAAAAAAAAAAAAATCAGAACTGTGACATCTTCCTAATAAAGTGTCTACTATTTTATCCTCTATTATAAAGTGATCCTCTTTATCCCTAATGATTTTTTTTCACTTCATTGTCTGATTATTTTAAAAGTTACATCAATTTCTGGGGAGGGTTAATATTGGCCTAGAATCATTTTCTGTTCTTCACTTCCAACCTTTCTGGGGTCATGTTTTAAGTGGAACTCTTAAAAATAGCATATAGCTGGATTTTATATTAAGACGAGCATGGCAATTTGTCTTTGTAACTGGTAGGTCCAGTTCATCAACATCTACTGTGATTTGCTGTGTATTTGGACTCATTTACACCTTCATCTTGTTATTCTTGTCTACAGTACTTTTTCTTTGCTTATTCCTCACTTATTTTCTTATTTTGCATTCCACTAGACATCTTGTCCTCTGCATTTGAAAGTTACACTCTTCTGCTTTTGTGTGTGTCTATGTGCAAGTGCTCTTTTAAAAAATTGTGATTAATAAAAAAAAAAATGTGATTAAAATGCCTTTTCCCCTTACATTCTCTTAACACACACACCTGACAGCAGACACTTCCCAGCAAAGGGAGCGCCACAGAAGGCTTGGGTCTGGGGCCTCCATGAAGAGGGGTTCCTTTCCCCCCAAGCTGCTTCTCCCTCACACACACCTGGACCACCTGCAGGTACTCTGCAGTTCCAGACACTCATGCTTCTATTTCCCAAATGGTCCCCCGTCTGTCTGCTAGTCACTGCTTCCTGCGTCGCAGGCCTCCTGCATCTCTGAATCTCCCCAAAGCACATCCTTGACCACCTGGTTCATCAAGAATCTCCTCTTAGCAACATTCTCAGTTCTTGCAGCCCTGAAAGGATTTCTTTCCTTCACTGTCATTCACCATGAATGGTTAGCTGAGTACAGAATTCCATGCTGAGAGTTACTTACTCTCACCGCTTTGAAGATACTGTTTTATTTCTCTCTTTTTTTTTTTGGTGGGGGGGAGGGGCGGACGTGCTTAGTATTAAAAGGCATGTTGTCAATTTATCATTTATAAGACCTTTTAAAAAAAAGATCTCATTACTTTTAAGATCCATCTTTTGGGTTCTGAGGATTCAACAAAACCTTTAGGTATGTAGTTCTTTTTAATCGTCTAATTCAGGCTCACCGTGCTTTCTCACGTTTCATGGGTTCTGGGGAGCAATGCTCCTGCTTTTCTTCAGTAACTCCTAACTGCACCTCAACCTCTGCCACCACTCAGGAGAGATGCTCGGACTTGTGTTCCACTTCACCGATTGTCTCTTCAGCTGAATCTAACCAGCTCTGTAATCAATCAGTCCTTTGAGGTTCTTTTTTTTTTTTTCCCCAAGTTTGCCTTGTTTTTTCCCTGGTGCTATTTTTTCCCCATTATTGGTTTTCAGTACTTTTATACCTCTTAATAGTGTCTCTGGGGGATTTTATCAGTGGTAATCCTGTCTGGTCTGAATTTCAGGCTTGTCTCCAAAGAGCTATTTTATCTCTGCTTCAACAAGGCCTTAGGAGAAAGCAGCAGTGAGGACAGAGTTTTAGCGGCAGCATCATCCCCGGCCAAACATTCCCAGCCTCTCCTGCCTCAGGACAGATCATCTTATCATCTCCACGCCACGCCCCACCCCAACCAGCAGCCCTTTTAGCGCAGGTTTTACACGGGAATATGGAGGAGATTCCGTTCCCCCGATACAGCTCCCACCTGGACGTAAAAGCCAAAGACCCAAGACCCAGACTCTGGATGATGACACCAGCTTACACCACAGGGCCAGCTTGCCTCCGTGTCCCTGCCACTTACCCCCTCCCAGGGGGCTTATGGCCTCTGGCAATCTCTTTTACTACCCTGCAAGCCCAGCTATACTTTTTAGAGAATGCTTATTTGGGCTTCTCCTTGTGGCTCAGCCGGTAAAGAATCCATCTGCAAAGTGGGAGACCTGGGTTCCATCCTTGGGTTGGGAAGATCCCCTGGAGAAGGGAAAGGCTACCCACTCCAGTATTCTGGTCTGGAGAATTCCAAGGACTGCACAGTCCATGGGGTCGCAAAGAGTCAGACACAGCTGAGCAACTTTCACTTTTGGAGAAGGAAATGGCAACACATTCCAGTACTCCTGCCTGGAAAACTCCATGGACGGAGGAGCCTGGTAGGCTACAGTCAATGGGATCACAAAGAGCCGTACACGACTGAGCAACTTCACTTCCCTTATTAACTCCATCTAACATGAAATCTTCAGATCACCTCATCTTAAATTTTAAGGGCAACCTCTAATTCTTTTTTTTTTTTTTTTAAACCCAGAAAAACTAAGAGAAAAATCGGTAACTGAAAGATATATTCAGAAATAATCTATTTCATGTTCTAAGAGGATGGAAATAACTGACTTCCTATTTTCAAGAAACAATGCTATTCATTTTAAAGAAAGCTAAAACACCAAAAATAGAAATGTACTCTATTCCAAGCCTTGGCTTATTCATTGGCCATTTCAGATTCAATTTCTTTGCCTAAGGAAAAATAAATAAATAAATAAATAAATAAACCACTGACATGTTTTTGTGTTTCTCCAGAATAATAGTCTTTGGAAAACTTAGGTACATAAATAGATCTAAATCTTCTTGCCTCATCAGTGAAGACCATACCCCACAAGGTAGGAATCAGGAACCCCGACTCCTCAAGACACACACAGGCTATTCAGACATGCAGAGTTCTTTCTGCAGCGGACACGGGGCTCCCAGGGAGTGGGATCAATGGTTTCCCACTGTGTTCAGTCTAACCCCAGCACATGCATGCTCCTGAGCATCTCTGAATGCAGGTTCTGTTAGGGGAAGCACACTGACTGAAACCGCCCACCCTGGCCAGGCCCTTTAGTAACCATTCACACGAGTCGTTTTATGACAGGAGATCCTGGTAAGGAATATGGAACTAAGCCACCACCATCCAAAAGAGTTCGGGAAAGGTCAAAAGGAGACATTGCGTGTCCGTCCACTTCCCAGAATCCCTCTCGCTAGCATCCATCTTGGCTGAGCGCTGCGTGCGCCACCAGGAAAGACTCTGAATTAGAATGATTGGCCAAAGACCACTCGGAAAACTAATCCCATCACTATAAAACCCAAGACTGCGAGCCATGTAGCAGAGCAGTTCTCCTGGGTTACGTTACCCTACTGCTCTCCACCTGGGTGCCCTTTCCCAATAAAATCTCTTGCTTTGTCAGCACGTTGTCTCCTCAGACAATTCTTTTCCGAGTGTCAGACAAGAGCCGGCTTTTGAGGCCCTGAAGGGGGGGCCTCCCCCTTCCTACAACAGTTCCGCTAAACATCGGTCAGGTGGGAACCATATCACAACAGCACAGGTACCTTGGTCGGGGAAGAGAACGCGTGCCATGCAGTCTTACCGGGGAAAGGTATTTTTTTTTGGTTTTTCCATTTTTACACTATTGCACACATTGCCTCTCTTAAGTTTCCTTCTCTGTTGCTGGTGACACTGACAAGTAATTGATCTCTGGTGATTCTTGCCCACCCCTCCACTCCAGGCAACCTTGCCTGTTTCTACTAAGAGTATAGATTAAAAAATTTTTCGACACATGTAAGCATATTGCCTGTAGATCCTGTTCCTTTCTTTCCCATCTTTCTATCTTCAGCTTCACTTTTCTTGAGTGTTGGCACAGGGCAGGACTGCCAACACTGCATGAGAGGAGTGTCAGCAAGCACCCCATTCTTTCTCATCTCAAAGTGAAATACCTGGGTGTCTTGCTATTTAGTGTGATGCTCAGTATAGAGCTCCTGAAGGCACCCCTTTCATCAGGTTCTTGGTTGTCTTCTTAGCTGTGTTGTTAAATTACGTTTTCCTAGAAATTGACTTATGTTGCTAAAAGTTGCAAAATCATTGCCACGTTGGGATGAAAAAAGATGTCTAGTATGTACAGTGTGGTGCAGCCTCCTCCCCTGGATCCTCCAGGTTCTAATAAACACTTAGGACACTGGTAGACTCTTACTGGCACAAGTTGTTCATGAAAACCACTCATCTTTTCAATGTCACCACATCTGTAGTGAAGTCCCATTTGACACTCAATATTATTTTCCCTTTCCATGACCAGTTTTGCTTGATACGTGTCACCATGACTTATCTTTTTTAAAAATGAAACTCTGGCTTTGTTGATCTTCTCTGCGAGCTTCTCCCGCATTTACAGCAAGGGGCTTCCTTTCTGCTGGGACAGCATTTGCTCGTGGGCAGAAATGCCATGGATAGCGGAGCCTGGTGGGCTACAGTCCTGGGGGTTGCAAGAATCAGACACGACTTAGCAACTAAAACACCACCACTGGTAAAATCTGACCCTTCCACAAGGCTTTTGCAAAGGCTCATCTTTGATGAAGAACTCTGCAGCCAAGGACTGCCACCTCTAGGACAGGGTGAGGGTGGCGGGAGGCAGGGACCTGTCATCAGGAGAAGTGGTAACTCAGCCTCACCTGGTTCCTTTCTGCAGTCAGCCACTGTGGACTACAGTCCAGGCTCTACAACACTGGCAGGGGTACAACAGAGGACCAGCGCTGGGGGGAAAAGTCCGCACTGTCAGTCATCAAAGTCAGGGGCAAGACTACACTTTATAATGTAATTTGTTATATATCGTAACAGAAGCCCCAAGTTGGAAACTACCTGAGTGCCCCTCCAGAGTGACACATGGAGAACACACAATACAGGGATGACCCACCACAGCCCCAGAGCACGGACGGACCTCACGTTCACATGCATTGTCAAGTGGAGACCCAAAGAGCAACACGCGTGTGAGTTCATTCCCCCTGAGTTCACCTGGGGGCGGAGGGACCCGCGAGCTAAAGGTCAGGAGGGCAGTGACCCTCCAGGAGGGGCAACAGCTGAGGGGCACCAGATGAACTGCTGGGGGATCACATTTCTTAGTCTGCTGGTTAAACACGGTGCTGCCCCATGGACCTTTATTAAGCTGTAGACACAGTGGTGCCTTTTGCGATATTTGTATTTTACTTTAGTACAGAGTTTTACTTTAGTAAGGACTTTCTGGTGGCTCAGACGGTAAAGCGTCTGCCTACAATGCGGGAGACCCAGGTTCAATCCCTGAGTCGGGAAGATCTCCTGGAGAAGGAAATGGCAACCCCACTCCAGTATTCTTGCCTGGAAAATCCCATGGACAGAGGAATCTGGTAGGCTACAGTCCACGGGGTCGCAAAGAGTAGGACACGACTGAGTGACTTCACTTTAGTAAAGAGTTAATGCATATAAATATACGTATGCCAATGTGGTAGGAAAATAAGTCCAGGTGACTCTGGAAGGAGCATCTCTGATGCCTTGCGGGTCTGTACCGGCTCAGCCACTCCTATACCACTCAGGTTGCTCACGTGCTCTGACCATGCAGCTCCCATGAGAGGGGAAGTGGAGACCAAGGTCCTGCGGGCGGGTACTTCCTGCCTTAACTCCCCACAGCCCATACTGTCCCTGGTGGCTTCTGACACCAGAATGCTCAGAACAAGGCCTGGGGCTTCCAACCTAAGAGGGAAGAGGTGGCTGGGTCTGGCCGTGGCTACTGCCGGCCCGTCCACGCCCCAACGTGTTGCTGAGACTGCCGGTTCGGCATCGGTCACCCAGTCACTCTCCTGTACTGACCACCTCCCCCGATCACTGTGGTTACTACAAAATTCCCCACAGGATTATCTTTCTTTCTTATGACTACAACTGGTCTAGAATTCCTGGGAAATGAAAACATACTCAACAGAAACAAAGTTACCTTTAATTCCTATGCAGGGTGAGTCTTAATTAAAAAGGAAATCGGTTTTGCTACAGTTGAGTTGAACCTTTTAACCACTGAATGAAAAGTGCCAGGAAAACTTACCACCTGGGCTGAGGGCCAGAACCTGATCTCTCAGGGTTCTGCGTGAAATGAGTGGGCCAGTTCCTCCCATCAGAAGGGGTCGGAGTCTAGGATCAACTGTTTCTCTGCCTAAAAGCAAAGGCAGGAGGAGACGAGGGCTGTGGACTCAGCCTGGAAGGGGCTACGACCAGCCCGACCCCCTGCTCAAGCACCCCCCTCTCAGCTCCCATGCCCCTGCCCCGAGGACGCACGGTTGGGGAGGCAGGAGGTTAGCCTCATCAAGCCCTTGTGCTCCTCGGCCCCACAGAGTTTGTCTAAAAGGAGCGGGGATGGAATGTCAGTTACCCTCCTGCCACTAAGGAACACTCCTGCTCACAAAACATAAAATCCACCTCTTTTCAGAGGCAGCACATTGTTCAAACCAAAAAGAGTGTTTTGGCTCCTAGTAAGGGTACGTCACCGATATGCTCGGCTGCCCCACGAGCCAGTCTAACTCCTCAGCTAGGTCGGGAGGTAAGGATCTCATGGCGAATTCTCCTCCCGGAACGAGCAGAGGCACCTGGGAAGGGCCCAGTCCAGCGAGGCCCCGCATGGGTGACAGACAGCGGAGAACAGGTGGCACCGAGGCCAATCCAATGGCCTGCAGGGCAGGGTGCTGGGGGAACAGCAGATGCCCGAGCCCTCTGCTGAGGGTCACTCCAGAGCCCTGGGCTCTGCTGACCAGAGGACGGCCCACGTGCGGCAGCGTGGCCACGAGTAACTATCAGCTCCCAGCAGGAGCCAGGCTGGAGGGAACCCCACCGTCACTTGGCTTTGGAATTTTATGTTTCATGTTTATATTTGATGCTTAAGCAATCCAGGCTACTTGAGATGGAATTATAATACACTCACAGAACTCACGCACTAGAAAATCACCTCTCCATTAGCCTGGCAGGACAGGCATCTACCATACGTTGCTGTTCTAGGCGCCAGGGCTGCCCGGGGAAACCGAGCAGACACGTCCCTGCACTGGGAGAGCTTATGCTCCAGGGACAGAAGTGACAAAGTCAGTCACACATGCGACACATCAGGTGGTGATCGTGCAGAGAAGTGGGACAGCCCCATGAGCCGACCTGAGGACAGTAGGTAGAGTGGCCACGTGGCCGTCTGGGAACCAGTTCCCCTGGGAGAACCACAGTGCATGCAAAGGCCCTGAGGCCAGAGCACGCCCAGGAAACAGAGGGCAGCGGTGTGACCAGAGCGGAGGGTGGGGCCGGCAGTGCGGCAGAGGGAAGGCGGGGCCTTGGAGGGTCTTAATGCAGGGTGGCTCGACCTGCCCTGGGAACAGACCAGAAGGCGAGGGTGAGGACAGAGCAGGAAGACCATCCAGAGCCAGTGAAATACACCAGGGGATGAGGGTTCCACACCCAGCCAGCCTGGGGGGGACGGGGTGAGTGGACGGAGCTGGTAGGTTTGCCGGCATGAAGAATACACGTATGAGAAAGCACAGAGTGAAGGATAAACCAAGGTGTGTGGCCTGGAAGATGGAGCCACCTGGCCTAGTTCCATTTTACATGAGGAGGAAACTGAAGCCCCGGGAAGGCAAAGTCATGTCCAAGGTCATACCACTTACTCTGGGGATTAGAACCCTTCTCCCGCCACCCCAAGCTGCAGCTCGGGGGAGACCCTGGTGGACTACTCCGGTCACAGGCAGATGCCCTCTGGCTTCTCTGAGCTCTCAGAGGTGGGAGCAGACAGTGCCCCCAGGGACCCAAGCAAGGTATAGTGAGGGGTGGGGGCTGGGAAAAGAGCACAGGCCCTGCTCAGGGAGGCGACTGCAGTCCACTGCTGCCACCAAGAAACAGATCCCGTGGGCCCAAAAATCCCCATTGTCCCCAAGAAAGCTCCAAAATCTAGATTTTTAACAACAGCTTCTCCAATTTTAAAAGGTGGCTCAGTGGTTTAGCAACATGGGGCTGGACAAACCTCATGTGCTGGCCAAGTGCCCTCCATGCAGGTGTGGCCCCAGCCAGGAACCAGTCTCAAGTCAGCCCGAAACACACCTGGTTCACTCACACCTCAGCCAGGGTCAGGGCACAACATTAAAGCCCTGAGTCTAAGATGGTCTTTTATTCCAACTTTGAGGCCAGCCGATGATGTTCACGATCACAATAGCTAGGTGATCACTTCCAGCATGGTCTCTCCGACCAACACGAAGGCAGCTGCCAGTCACTCTGGGATCTCTGTTAACTGGATTGATGCTGCTCTACGTGCAGTACTGACATGAGGCCGCTTGCTCAGAAAAATTCTCTCCAAATACTAACCAACAATCCTTTCGAAGTTACATGGAATATAACAGAGCGTGGCCAATAGCCAGGGCACACCTGATGCCAGTCAAGCAGGCAAACACCAGGACACTGGACTAGGCAGGGTTCAGAGACCGGCTGCTATTGCAGCCTTGCTAAAATAATCCAACGTAGAAATTGCAAAACCTTCTTTATAAATTACAGTTGCTCTGAGTTGCTGAGCAGGTGGGAGAGACACATCACACAGGGCACTTAAAGGAAACAGGCCATGTATGCCTGGCCTTTGGCCATGGGAGTCGGCCTGCCGGTCTCAGGAAACTCACCTGAACTTTTGAGTCTAAGGAAACAGCCTCCAAGGAAGTCCCCAGGTTAATTTTCGGTAATGTCAAATGGCCCTCTTGCCCAGGTTCTCTGACTTAGAATTAAATATTTACGTTCCCATATGCTTTCTGCACAATATCTATTTTCCATGTCTGTTACACTGGGTCATTTTGATGGTGCTGCTTTTAGGCAGGAATCTTTCCAGAGCAGGACCCTGCTTCCTGCTTCTTGCCCTGAACGTGCAATTTGTAAGGTGCACCCGAGTCAGTCCAAAAGTACTTTCTAAGGTGACATCTCAGTAGGTGGACACGCATGAACTGCCATTAGTCAACTGTTCCTGACCTACAGAATGGGCACTTCACAGGGTTCAACGCAACACTGTCTCTAAATGATCAGGAAAAGCAGAGGCATAATGTTCAAGGGGGAGAAGGCATTGGCAACCCACTCCAGTACTCTTGCCTGGAAAATCCCATGGATGGAGGAGCCTGGTAGGCTGCAGTCCATGGGGTCGTGAAGAGTCAGACACAACTGAGCAACTTCACTTTAACTTTTCACTTTCATACATTGGAGAAGGAAATGGCAACCCACTCCAGTATTCTTGCCTGGAGAATCCCAAGGACAGAGGAGCCTGGTGTGCTGCCGTCTATGGGGTCGCACAGAGTCGGACACGATTAACGTGACTTAGCAGCAGCAGCAATGTTCAGGGAACACCAGCCACCTTCAGACCAGCACTGTTCAGGACTCCCTGTGGCAGGGGAACAAATTGAAATCTGCGCTGACCACCACATGGCACTGGGCACTGAAATGTGGCTTTGTGACTAAGAAATGAACTTCCGTTTTATTAAAGTTTAAATACTTCTGTGTGGCTACCCTACTGAACAGTTCTAGACAGGAGCTTTTGCAGACACGCACACACTTGTCTGCGGTATATGAAGGCCCGGCACACAGGAGATGGTGGAGAAAGATGTGAGATGAAAGCATGGTCTTCACACTCACTGCCATGCTTCACACTGACTCCCCACCTTCCTTCCACTGAAACTCTTCATTTTCAGATCGAGGTGCTCCCTTGGAGTGTGGAATTACAAGGCCTGTTGGCGAACATTCAGAAGGCTGTGCCCACATCACCCAGCAGCTGGGCAGCAGGAACTAGCCTAATGACTGCCTGACCTGCTGGGCCTCCATATTCTCACCCATTGGATGGACACCCGAGATGGAGATCAAAGTTGTGAATCTGTTTCTAAACGGTAAACCTTAAAAATCAAGTTGGGCTGAGCTTTAGTTGTCCAGTGAGACAGCTGGAAAAAATGTACCAGGTTGCTGGTCTGCCTCATTTCATCCACATTTACTCTGTTATGTTCAAAGCATTAGTTGCTCAGTTGTGTCCGACTCTTTGTGACCCCATGGACTGTACAGACCAGCAGGCTCCTCTGTCCATGGGATTTTCCAGGCAAGAATACTGGACTGGGTTGCCATGTCCTCCCAGCTACTAAATAAACCAGTATTCCAATCAAATTGTTTGCATTCAACCACTTACAAGGAATTTGGTGCTGTATCATCACTATAGCCTATTGACCCTTTAGCAAAGAACATAATTGCTCAAATGTGACTCAGTGATTCAAGATTTATTTAAAACTCTCCCATCACCAAAAAATATTCATGCACCAAGATACCAATCTAATCCCTTACTCTCTGTAGAGACGTTCAAAGGCAGACTCCTAACTCTGAAAGGAAAGAGTTCTGTTACAGCATGGTACTTCCAGTTCTACACACAGGACACGGTTTCTAGTCCCAGAAACACCTTTCTCATCCCCCTCTCTGGTCCTCCCACCAACCCAATCTCAACTGGCCCAGAAACCCTGCATGGCTCCACCATCTGCCTCCAGCTTTCCTCCTTCACTTAAATAGAGAGGGATGTGGCATGTTTAGGACCTCAGAATTGGAAGCTTCTTCCTGGAAGGAACACGAACTGGCTGTCTGTGGTGGGGCTGACCTGTGGAGAGCTCACAAAGGAATGGAGACGTCACCAGAGAGCAGCTCACTGCAGGGTCACCAGAACTTCCCAGTGTCAGGTTAAACGGAAGGCAAGACGACCCAGCACAGTGGACAGCATCAGGGGACTCGAGGTGCTCCCCAGCCACGCGGGTCGTGAGTAAAGCACACAGCTGCCCTTCTGGACAAAAGACCTGGACCAAAGACCTGAGTCTCGGGACATTCAACAGTCAAAAAGCTCCAATAAGCTCTCTGGCTGTCCCCAACTCCAGAAAATGCCCGGACAGTTTCAGCACACAAGGCAAAACCTGGGAGGTTCCCAAGAGCCTGCAAAGTTTCATTTCCTTGGTGCTTCCTAGGCTGATGACCTCTGACCTCCAGGAGTTATTGCCAAACTGCCTTGGTTTGCACAAGGTCCCCATATGTCCCAGCACCTACCAGGAGCCTGCCTGACCCCATTGTGAGTGGGTGGTTCTATCACCAGGCCACAGATAAGGAAATCCGAGTTCAGAGAAGTTGAGAACCCTGAGCAAAGGGTCTGTGGCGTGGCAGGGGGTGGGACCCAGATTCTGGGACGTGGCAAGGCTGCGTCTGCAGCGGGCTGGCTGGAGGCAAACCCAGACCCCACCTCCCTTCAGGCCTCTGAACACTCTAGAAACTCATGCAACAGTAACCTCTCACACCTGTGGCCCACTCCCACGAGTGCTGGGTCTCCACGGCTTCTCTCTTCAGCAGCCCCTCTTTCCGACGTGGACCCGCACCCCGGAGTTTAAACAGCCTGGCTGACTCTCCACAATGCGGGCTTGCGGAAGTCAAACCCTTGACCATGATACCACCCAAGCTACCGATTTTTATCTGCCATCTGGGGAGGGCTCCCCGAGGCTTCCCAGATGCTGCACTGGAAAGCGCGGACCCCAGCCCGCCCTTCCCAGCCCAGAGCGAGGCTGGGTGCCCCGGGCAAGAGCCAGACCGTGTGCCAGCGCCGGGCGGCCGCGCCAGGGATGCCGCTTCCTCCTGGCCTGGCACTGCCGGCCCATTCATCGTCCCCGGCCGGGCGCCCTCGCGCCGGGTCCTCGCGGCCAGCCAGGAAAACGGCGCTCCCCGGCCCCGCCGCCAGGGGGAGCAGGGAGTCGCCTGCCACCCCTCCGGGAAGTTGCCATCGCGGCCCGCCGGGCGTCTGGCCCTGGACGGTCCAGGTCCCCGCACGGCGGGCCACCCCACCTCCGCGGCCCCGGGCCCGCCCCGCCCCGTCGGCGCCGATCGGCCCCGCGGAGCCGGGGCCGCAGCCCGAAGTGGGCGCGCTCAGCCCCGGCCCCCATTCAATCCCGCCCCCTCTCCCCGCCGGCCTCCGCCGCCTTCCGCCACCACCCCCCCAGCCCGGCCCGGACTCCAGCCCGGCAACGTCATCCGGCCGCTTCCCGAAGCTTAACCCCTTCCTCTGCCAGCTGCGCGCCGCCCCGCCCCGCCGCCAACTTTCTTCGCCCAACTTCGGAGCTCGCAGGCCGGCCCGACGGCCAGGCGGAGACGGAGGGAGGGAGGGACCGGCGGCCACGTCGCGCCGCGGGGCCGCGGCCGGACCCGCCGACGGCGAGGACGTGGGGTTCACACCGCGGGCGCGCTCGGCCGACGCCCCCCGGCATGGGGTTCGGGCCCGGCACACGCCCCCCCCCAACCCCGGGGCCCACCGGGACACCCCCACCTCGCCCAGGTCCGCGACCGCGGCGACGGCGGGCGGCACCGCCGCCGGGGGAGGGGCCGCCAAGGAGACGTGTCACTCCCGGCGCGGCCCGGCCCGGCCCGGCCCGGCCCCGGCGCCCCGACGGCCCAGCCCGCGCGCGCCGCCGCCGCCGCCGCCGCCGCCGCTGTTGCAGGGCCCGGCCAAGTTTCTTACCTGCAGCCGGAGACGCGGGAGGGAGAGCGAGAGGGCAGGAGCCGCCGCCGCCGCCGCGGAAGCGGGAGAGAGAGGAGCCGGCCAAGCCTCCGCCGAGAAGCCGCCCCCTAAGCAGCTGCAGGCGCCTCGATCCCGACGCTGCCCGCCCCGTCCGCCGTCCGCTCCGGCCGCTCGCTGGCTGCGTGCGCGCGTGTGGAGTCGTGGCACTTTCTGCCTCGGAGCTGGCGAACGGCCCCCTCCGCAGGGATCGCCGCCTCCTGCCTTCCCCACCCGGGCCAGCCATTCATCGAGCCGCCTTTCTCCATTGGCTCGCACCCCGCCACTCCGCCGGCCGCTGGCCAGTCAGAGCGCCGGCGGCCGAGCCGCGGCGGCGCCCATTGGGCTGGGAGGCGGGCCTCCACCTCGGCCAATGGGAGAGGGGAGGCGCTGCGGGGGCGGGGCCGGGGTAGGGGGCGGGACGGGGGGCGGGGCCGCGTGGTGCGGCGCTCGGCCCCTGCGCTGGGCCGGGGCGGGGCGGGGCCGGGACGCTCGGCCACACGCAAGGGAGGGGGCCCCGGCCGGCCCCGCCCACTCCGGGCGCCTGCTTCGCGCGCCGGCGCCGACCCGGGCCAGGCTCTGGGTCGGCGGGGCCGCGGAGGTTCGAATCCAGGCGGCGCTCCGCCCGCGCCCCTGGCCCGCTCCGGGCTGATGTGGCGGTGGGTGTCGCCCTGAGCAGATGGTTGCGCAACACGGGAACCGTAGGGAGAAATGCTTCGTCTAAAAACCAGCTAACTTACCCCCGCAGCAGCGCCCCCTCCGGGCGCTGGATGAGAGGACAAGTCTTGCCGGCGGTCAGTCCCGAGAGGGCTCGTCCCTATGTTCATTGCAATCGGCCCCAGAAAGAATTTTCTCGAGTAAATGTTGGATCGAGGGCGGAAAGGGCGGAAAGTTCAGACGACGCGCAGAGGAATGGAGGGCGGGCTTCACTTGCACCCATTTTCAGGGTGGTTACATCGAGGCACAGTCCAGACCTCAACTGGCAGCAGGGCCGCAATTGCAGTTCTCTGTATGACTGCAAGGAGATCCAACCAGTCCATCCTAAAGGAAAGCAGTCCTGAATATTCGTTGGAAGGACTGATACTGAAGCTGAAACTCCAATCCTTGGCTATCTGATGCAAAGAACTGACTGATTAGAAAAGACCCTGATGCGGGGAAAGATTAAAGGCAGGAGGAGAAGGGGACGACAGAAGATGAGATGGTTGGATGGCATCACCGACTCGATGGACATGAGTTTGAGCAAACTCCGGGAGTTGGTGCTGAACAGGGAAGCCTGGCGTGCTGCAGTCCATGGGGTCGCAAAGAGTCGGACACGACTGAGCGACTGAACTGAACTTATGGCATTTACGCCGCGCTGTGGGGAGGAGAGAGGTCTGAGCCAAATAAACTCGCCCACTTCCCAGAAAACTGAGCAAACGGTTTCCTTTCGGGACTTCCTCCCTGACCCCCATCCTAGCCCCATATAAGCCAACACTCTCTCTTCATACCAAATTAATCTTTCAATTAAGATAATTTTAGGCCTGGTGTTTAACCATGATATCAGTGCCGCGTAAAAGCTAGCTCTTTAAACTTGAGCCAAAGCCAATTTCTTTGAAATTAAGGTTTCTGAGAGGCCAAGGGGTCTGCTGGAGGCTGTTCTGCCCCACACCGCTTCCCCTGCCTCCCCCACCCCTGCGTGGCCACCGCATCCTCTTCACAATATCTGTTTCTTGGACAATTCACATACTCCCTCCCCCTTTGTCACTGGTACTGTACACGTTGTTAGAAAGATGTGCAAAGATAAGCCATCAGAGAATAAAGAGGGATTGGGTTGAAGTTAAACCGTTCATTCCTATTTTTAATCTCAGCAGTTCCCTAGCACATTAATGATTAATCAAGGGGAATTAACCTGGATTAGCTTTGGACAGTCAGTCTTTTTTCCAGTGGTGAACTCCAGCTCCACATAAAAGTAAAAAATTCCAGTTTCCTGCTGTTGTATGTTACCAGCTAGTTCTAGTTGACCATGGGTAAACCAGTTAAGCTCTCTGAACATGGGTGTATCTTGTAAGACAATCACTACCCACTCTGGGTTTTGGAGGTTCATTCTTCCATTGTTCTGTTCATTCATTCATTCATTGGTGTTTGTTGAGTGCCTGGAATTCATTACCAGGCTGGCAAACAGCCAGGAGTGATACACAGACCCGGTAAAGACCCCATTACCCTGGGAAGCCTTGCTGTGGGCAGAGATCTCCTTCTTAAGACTCATTCATACTGTTCAGATTTTCCCAGAAGCAGATCCTGAATGGGAGGGTTTGGATGCAAGGGACTCACCTGGGGGATGATCCCAGGAAACACTAGTAGGGACAGCAGGATGGGAAGGGCTGATGAAAAGTAGTGTCAAGCAAGTGACCTCTGCAGGCAAGCAGGGCTCAGCTGGGCACATGGGTGCCATGTGGAACTTGCCCAGGGGTGTCCCACCTACAGGGTGGGACTCCCACCAGTCCTTGTGAGTGGAGGGCTTCTTCTGGAAGGACTTTAACTCACCCAGAGTTAAAGCCAGAGACAGCCTTTCAGCAGAGAGAAGCAGCTGTTTGCAGCAAGAAGCCCTTGGCAGAGTCTGAGTGCCTGGGGCATCTGGGGTCCAGACGAGCGTCTTCTACTAGCTGTGGCCCCAAGGCTGAGACAGCGCCTGCACAGAGTGGGGGCTCCGTAAGTGCATGTTCCATAAATGTTGTTAAATGAATCACAGGGTTACAAAGTTCCTGCGAGTGAAGGGTGTTTACAAATAAAGGAGCTTTCTGTCTGCTCCCTCCTGTGATTGATGTCTGGTTTGGCCCCAGTGCAACATATGGTTCGGCATGGACGAGTGGCCCTGCCTTTGCCTTCTCCTTTCTTCAGTCCCTGCCCCTTGTCCAACCTCCATAAGGAGGTCACCCCAAAGCCCCAATGCACCCCTAGTCCAGCCTGACCTTCCCTCACGGCCACTGCTGTGCCCATGGACCTAGCCTCAGCCTGGTCCCGCCTCCTCAGTATATCTCAGCCCAGTGGCATGTCTGCGGAAAAACAGGAACTGAGCCAGAACTTGATGGATGGGGGTGCTTATGAGGGAGCCAGGGGCTTCCCCAGGCTCAGAACCCCTGGCCCTGCAGCAAACCCAGAACTATCAAGTCACGTGGGAGGAGACAGTCGATCGCACAGCACAGCCTCCGGGGCCTATCTGCTCAGGGCCAGCACCAGGCCAGAGCTCAGGAATCAGGTACCTGCCACCCCCTAGGATGACAGTCCAGTGAGGGGCTGTCACATGCAAGCAAGTCAGAGAGATGTCAAGGTGCACTCAGACAGAAGAGCAGAGGGTGACAGCCGTAGCTTGAAAGAGAACGGAAAGCCAGCCCGACCAGAAGGTGGGAAAACAGGACAGAGGCCTGTGATCTAGCCTGGCACAGTGCACAAGGGGTCCCGCGAGCTGTGGTGTTTTGCCAAAGCCTGGAGGGTGAAGGAGAGGGTCAAGAGAGATGCATCTCAAAAGGGAGCATCACAGGCCCAAGGGACCCATTTAGAGGTGATTCGGACATGCTGCACCTTGGTGATGGTGACAGTTATGCCATCAAATTATGAGCTCCTGAAGAGGGTGAATTTGGTTTGTAAGCAAATTGTTCTGCCATCAGCCTAACTCTAGGAAAAAAAAAAAAAAGATGTCCTTTTGGATCTTAGTTGTATATTAAAAACAAACATTCTTATTAGGAAAAACTAAACATACAAGAATAATAATCTTGTATGGCCCATTAACTCACCAGGGCTTTGCTTTCTAACTTGCAAGGAATTATTTTTTTAAGAGTAGGCAGAAAGAGAAGAAGATACCTTACAGTGTAAAAAGAGGTTTTTCCTTTATCAACAACTATAAAAGGGTGATAAATGACAAACAGAAGGAAAATGTCACATAAAAAAGAAAAAAAATGTGGCAGAGCACAGTGTCTAAGGGCATTCGGGCTTCAGGAGTTGCTGTTTCTGGGCTCTAGAATACAGGCTCAATAGCTGTGGCACATGGGCTTTGTTGCTCCACGGCACATGGGATCTTTCTGGACCAGGGGTGGAACCCTTATCGCCTGCATTGGCAGGCAGATTGTTAAATACTGGACCACTAGGGAGGTCCTCCGGTTCCTTATTAGAGCTCACATGTCTATGGGTCAGCTGAGGCTTGGCTAGTCTTGGCTGGTTCCTGCGTAGGGTGGGCTGGGGGGAGCGGTACACCTCTTGTCTGGGTTTGACTGGAGCATTTCAGATGCTGCTCCACTTGGCTCACTCCTTTTCTGGGATATCAGAGGCTAGAGAGGGGGTTCACTTCCATAAGGTCCCTGGAAGGCTTAGAGCTGTTTTGTTTTCTACCTCATTCTGTTGGTCAAAGCACCTCACATGGACAAACCCAGGTTCAAGGGAGGAATAAATACGAACAGGGTGAAGAAAAGGTGCCGCTGGTGCAACCTACCACTGAGTCCAAGAAACATGAGGAAAAGGTGAATCAGGAGAAGGAGGGGTTGCGGAAGAGAGAGTTTTAAAAAGTGAAGAATGGTTAATGCAGCCTGGAGATTCAGCAAGATGAAGACTGAAGTGTGTATCAAACGTGGAAACTCAGGAATCATGAGGGACCTTCACAGAACAGCTTTAGAGGAAGGGGCAGGTGAAAAGGTGGCCACCAAACTGTGGGGGCTGAGAAACCAAAGTGAGGATGAAACATGATCCATTCATCCAACAGATGAATTCAACTCGGTACCTACTACATGTCAGTCCTATTCCAGGTGCTGGGGAGACAGCCTTGAATATGGCAAAGGGTTCTTTTCATGGAGTCCGCATTCTAGTGGGAAAAGAAAAAGACAACTGATAAATAAGCAAGGTGAACAGAGATGGTGCCAAAGGCTGCAAGGAACGAGAGGGGGCTCATGTAGTAGAGGGGTGGGCCTTTGGGAGTTGGGGTGCCGAGGATGCAAAAGGGTGGTCAGAGAAAATGCTTCTGGGGAGATGATGGCTGAGTTGAAAAGAAGCTGATCTTATGTAAAGAAGGAAGAATGAGTGAAAAAAGTCAGTTTTGTGCCCTGAAACAGGAGCTTGGCAGCTGTTTCAGGGGACAAAAAGAAGGCTGTGTGGGGACTTCCCTGGTGGTCCAGTGGCTGAGATTCTGTGCTCCCAGTGCAGGGGTCCCGGGTTCAGGCCCTGGTCAGGGAACTAGATCCCACGTGCTGCAAGTAAGACCCAGTGCAGCCAGATAAATACATACATACATATATTTAAGGCTGTGTGACTAAAGCTCAAGGAGGAAGGGAGAGGAAGGCAAAGGCCATGAGGCAGAAAGGTGCTAGATAGGATAAGGGGCCTCAGGATCCATCCAGCCAGGGGGAGTGGGAACCTGGAGCAGAAGAGTAAGGTCATCTGATCTGTATTTTAAAAGGAACTTTCCTCGAAGTCCTGGAGGTTAAGACTTTGTACTTCCAGTGCAGGGGGTGCTGGCTCAATCCCTCGTTGTGGAGCTAGGATCCCACATGCCTCTTGACCAAAAGCCAAAATATAAAACAGAAGCAGCAATACCATAACAAATTCAGTAAAGACTTTTTAAAAGGTCCACGTTAAAAAAAAAAACACTCTAAAAAAAAAAGATCTACTTCAGCCCTGGAGGGCAGAATCATTAGGATGTGTGATAGAGGATTCAAGGACCAGTTTGAAGGCTTTTGTGAGATTCCAGGCAAGATACGGTTGATGTGCTGGTAAATATTTAACAGTTGGCTATGGGAGGTGGTGGGTAGGGAAGCATTCCTAATTTGTAGCATTTGGCAGTTTCTGGGGTGTGAATACTCCCATTGGATTTGATCTGAAGCTACTGAGTAATGGAACACAAAAGTGGAAAGAAATTCGAGGTAAAGTACTATTATAAATCACATAATCTCATAAATAATCTTAAAGGCAGATATAATAATAAAATGCAGTCAGATAATTAGGATGTGATGAGGATAGGTATCTATTACTTTTGTTTTTAATATAATCTATGTCATTGTAAGTTTACATGATAAAAATGTTTAATAATGACTGTATTTAATGAACTGCTTAAAAATTTCTGAAAATGCAACAAACAACTCTTACCAGGCAGCTGACTCCTTCACACCACTGCATATAACAGTAACCTGGGGACTTCCCTGGAGATCCAGTGGTTAAGCCCTCACCTGCCAGTGCAGGCGGTGCTGGTTTGATCCCTGGTGGGGGAGTTAAGATTCCCACAGGCCTCCTGCCCCACCCTACAAAAGAAACAGAACAGAAACAACAGAAGTAAAATTGTAACAAATTCAGTAAAGACTTTAAAAATGGTCCACAAAAAAAAAAAAAAAAAAATCTGAAAAAGAAACGAGTCACCTGGACTGGAATGGAGGGTGTGTGTGTGTGTTTGTGTGTGTGTAAGACAGACTCAACAAGATTTGAAAATGTCAGGAAATGAAATAAGGCATGTGCTTATGGTGACATTTCAACACACATCTCACACCCTCTCTGAGCAGTGGACTTGTTGGAGGCAATAGCTTGTTCTGATGGATTCTTGTGTTCCCTGAACCCCTAACCCAATGCCTTGATTCTAGTATTTAAAAAAAAAAAAACCACTTTAGATTGGCTCTCCTCCAAAGAAGACCTTAAGAAGAAGATGCGAGTGAAAGCATTTTATGTGGAAGGTGATCCCAGGAATCAGTAGGAAGTATGTGGAGAAGTGAGCTGGTGGAGGAAGACAGCCGGTAAACAGTGTGTCACCAGCAAATTTCCACCCCTGGCATCTGAAGCTTAATCCTGCTGAACAGCCCTGGGAGACAGGAAGCTTTATGCCTCAGAGGTACCCAATCTGAGAACTGAGGAAGCCAGAATACTTATTCACCAGCTCCCACCCATCGCTGGTTGAAGACTGCTCCTGGCATTTCCAGCCCATGCCCCTAGAGAAAAACCTGAGAAAGGTTGCTGGCGTTTGCAATCAGAGGCTATGAATATACAAAGGAATGGCAGAGGAGATGTGAACAGCATACCAACTGAGTTGATCCAAAACTGATAAATATTTCTTGAATGAACAAATGAATGAATGAATGTAGCTCCTTTAAACATGAATTTAGAATTTAAAGGTTTTGAAACAGTAACACTCCACAGTCAGCACATTTATCTTATAGTTTTGCAAAATCTCGAGCAGGGGACCTACGACATCCCAGACGATTTAAATTCTGCAGCAGCATTACTCAAAATCAGAATAATGTTGTTATACACTTACCAAAAAAACCTCAATAGATAGATTATGTGAGCATACTCAGTCGCTTCAGTCATGTCTGACTCTTTGTGACCCTATGGATTATAGCCCGCCAGGTTCCTCTATCCATGGGATTCTCCAGGCAAGAATACAGGAGTGGGTTGCCATTTCTTCCTCCAGGGGATCTTTCTGACCCAGGGATCAAATCTGCATCTCTTACATCTCCTGCATTGCACGTGTACTCTTTACCACTGAGCCTCCAGGGAAGCCCATAGATAAATTATAGTAACTGGCAAAAGAAAACTTACACAAAGAAAATATATGGCAAGAGAGATCCCAAATTACTAATTTTTATGCTGGCTAGTGGTAGTAAAAGATAACTTGAGTCAAAAATGTTTGGTTTGTTGTGTGGCTGATGTTGGAAGTGAGCTTAGAGATAGAAGCTTTTGTGAAAATGAGGACTGTTCTGATGCTGGCTTAATCCCCAAAGAAAATATGGAGGGGAAATAGATGAATAATATTTGCCTGGTACTTTCCTATTTCCAAAGTGCTTTGCAAGCGATCTTTACTAGAACCACGAGAAGGAAGCGTTACTATTACTATCTGCTTACAGTAAGGCAGCTCGTGTTCAGAGATGTGTTAAGTAGCTCACTCAGGACATCGCACTTATAAATGACAAATTTATTGCTGTGGAAAAGCCAGGGGGATAATGAGCAGGTATAACAGACCCTACAGGAATTAATGAAACCTTCCTCCTGTCAACTATTCTTCTGGGATTCCATGCATTCCCCGTTAAGCTTGCTCCTCAGGTAACAGCAAGCATTTGGTGAACAGCAAACATTGCCCTACTGAGCTGCTCAGGTCCGTTGTCCTAGGAATCCTGGAATCACACCCCTCTGTCTCAGGTGGGATGCACCAATCATAAGCAATACCTCGTGGCTGTGAGGTCACCTGGCTTGACTAGATGCCTCACACTGGACATGCAGATTCACAATCTGAGGCCCGTCAAGTCGAAAGGCTCTCCCTGAGCAGAAAGCCTCCTTAACTAGCCTAGCTCGTTAGACACCTTGATTCTTTTCTTCTAAGATTACCAGTGACAAAGAGCTCAGGATGTCAGAACTTTGTCCCCACCACCTGATTTTATTCCTTTGATAAACATTTACCGAGCCCTGCTGCTCAGGGCTGAGAACTCAATGGAGAACAAGAAAAGCAGGATCCTATGCTCAGTGAGCTTGTGGTAGGCGTGGGGCAGGCAATCAATAATTCATTAGACTAACGTCCAGCTTGAGGTAGATGCTCCAAAGTAAACAGCATGAAGTGTGTACAGAGCCATGAGAGGTCCAACTGTGTTCTCTCTTGCTCTCTCTCTCTCTTTCCAATCCATCCCCTCACTTTGAGCAAACGCAACCTTCTGAAACCACTGTCTCCATCTCACACCTGCTTCACCTTCGGGAGACTCAGATGGTTCCCATGATGTCAGGTCTTCCTTTCTCTGCCTGACTGGTGTGGATTCCCCAAAGCCGGGTGCCCCAGACATTCAGCAGGCCCTGCCCCTTACTGCCTGTGCCCACGCCGTGCCTCTGCACAGTCTCACACCCTCCCCTCCTGCCCCCTTTCAAAGGCTGTCTTTACTCCTTCATTCTGGAGCCATCACTGCATTCTCCAGACCTTGCTTCATGGTGGGAGCCGAGCTGGGTCAACTCTGGTTTCTCTCTTCCTTTGAACAGTTCATGGAACTACTTCCTCCACCAAACTTCTGAATACATTTTTCCCTCTCACTGGCCCCCTGGAGAGGCTGCCCCAACACAACTGAGCGCTAGTTTGCTGGCAGATTCTGTGTACAGGAATCTTTACTGTTAGTATAACTTATAAAAGGCCTGAGTCATGTATTAGTCCTGCTGAATCCACTGTGATCTCTGATTCTGCCAAGGATCTGCTTTTTGCTTTGGGAAGTCCTTTCTCGTGTCTGTCTTAAATCCCTTCTACGTACTTTTGTCTGAAGTCTTATTCATCTTGGCTTTAGGGCACAGCTAAGGCATGCCAACGCGACTCCAGTGTCTGTTCAGTGTTCATGGAGTGCATATTGGTTGATTAGTGACTTCCTGGCCCTTAGTAATCATTATTCCATCCCCTCCTCTGGGTTCTTTTCTCCAGGCCTAAAAACTGCAGCTCCTTAAGCCTGTTCTCCCCTGTGTTTTTTCCTGAATCTCTTAATCATCACGTGGCTCTTCTTGAACTCTGTTAATCAGCTTCTTCTCCTTTTTTAATCATTAGTGAGAGTTTTGAAAAACGTCTTTAAACCAGAAGCAAAAAAGAAAAGAAAATCCAGAAAGGGCCTATGAGGGTGACTGGGCTCGGCTCTCTGCCTCTGGCCTGGCAGGCCCTTCCACCAGCTAATAGATGAAGCAGACTGTCTCAGATCAGCCCAAGCATACAGTCTCCAATCTGAATGTGAGCAGCAGACAAATTAGATCTGAAGGGATGAGAACAGAGCCTGTGGCCCCATTGACACTCTTCTTTAGACTGCTGCTGGCCCCTGAGGGCAGAAAAATCCAGTCCTCAGCAGAATTTCGTTAGCCAGTTTAATTTAAGCAACTTTTATTCCTTCTTCCATTGTAAGTTCACAGACTCTCACAAGAGTTCTGGGTGCCACCTGTGGCATGTGTGTCTGTGTGTATGCCTGTGTGTGAGAGAGAGAAAAAGAGAAGGAGATGAACTCAGAGTAATTCACACTAAAGTATTACTGGCTTACCATGCAATGCCCCTAAAGGCAGAGGAAAGTGAAGGCAGGCAGTGAGAATGGGGCACCAGCCTCTAACCCATCTGCATCAGGAAGGCATTCAAGTTTATATTAAAGATCCATGTGATTTTTGCATTCTTCTTCTCCACAACATATACACAAAGGCAGATTTTCTAAACAAGAATATTGTTTCATTGAATGCTTAAAAAATCACCTGAAGGGACTTCCCTAGTGGTCCAATGGTAAAGAACCTGCTTGCCAATGCAGAGGGCACGGGTTCGATCCCAGATCTGGGAAGATGCCACATGCCATGGGACAAATGAGCCCACGTGCCCTCACTACAGGAACCTGGGCGCCCTGGAGCCCGTGCTCCACGACAAAAGAAGCCACTGCAGTGAGAAGCCCACACACCTCAACTAGAGAGTAGCCCTCGCTCTCCACAACTACAAAAAGCCGTGCACAGCAATGAAGACCCAGTGCAGCCAGAAGTTAAAATAACTAATTAATTAAAAATAAAGCTAGGCACTTAGGAATCTTCTATTAAAAAAAAAAAAATCACCTGAATTCCCAAAAAAATCACCTGAATACACAACCCTCCCTGTGTGACATTGTCCACTTTTTCCCTTCTACACTATTTTCTTTTATTTTTAAAATTTTATTTATGTTATTTATTTTGGGCAGTGCTGGGTCTTCATTGCAGTGGCTTCTCCTGCTGCAGGGCCCAGGCTCTAGGGCACTCGGACTTAAGTAGTTACGATGCATGCATGGGCTTAGTTACTCCATGGCACGTGGGGGATCTTCCTGGATCAGGGATCAAACCCATGTCCCCTGCATTGGCAGGCAGATTGTTTACCACTGAGCCACCAGGGAAGCTATCCTATTTTCTATTAATGAATACAGATAGTTTGTTTCAATACATATTAAATATTTAACATTATAATATACATTTCATCTATATATAAATAAAATAAAGTTTTACATTATTTTCTGCTATGTAAAAAGATCCTGGCAATTCACACAGTGGTGTTAGGTCCAGGCAGGGGAGATGGCTCACCTGACCTCAGGTGTGAGCCTTCCAGGAATTGTGCACATTTTAGAAGGGGACGGAAGAGAGGGCAGAGGACTTTCTGGAAATGCACTAGGTGGGCACTTGCTCAAGGCCATCAGGCCACTGCAGGGGGCAGCCTCTGGTATGGACAATGCCCGGCGCTGGCCAGCCTGTGAGCTCTGTGGGTCCGCTGCGTTTTTCCCTCGAATGACCCACCTACAAACCTAGATTCATCTCCCTTGCAGAAACGTCTCACTCTCTAGCAGAAAGCAAAATCCGCCAATTCCTAAAGAAGTGTTTTCTTGCAGGCACGAAAGTTAATGAGCTCCATCTTTGGCCTGGGTTAGAAAATTTCACCGTGGCCTTGGCAAGGCTCGCGCCAACACCAAGACGTAAAAGAGAGCCCACGTTGAGAGCCGGGAGGAACAAAGGTAAGGCTGGCTGGCCTGGTTTCCTCGCTCACAGTCGGGAGACAAAAAAGAGAGAGGAACAAAGCACCTGGCTACAGAGGTGCTTCCCCAAGCTGTTCTGGAACCATCCGTCTCTGCAGGCAGCACAATGCCCTCCTTATTCCCTGGTCATCACCACAGCTGACGTGGAGCCTCCCCGGCAAATGTTCAGACCTGCGGCCGCCAGCACGTCTCAGGCAGATTCCTTCAGCCACTGGGGTGGTTCCCACTCTCAGCAGAGGAGGAAAAAGCCATGTTTGCCTCACAGTCTTTGGTTTTCGGAAAACAGTTGGCAGACTGACTGAATAAACACAACGTGTGGCCTAGTTATCAATAAGTATTTGTTCATTCTCAGTATGTGGTTTTTGAGCACCACCTATGCTCCAGAGGCTGGAGACAGCTGTGAACAGAACAGACACAGACCCTCCATGAAAGGAAGTTTGGGATGGCAGGGGTGACCATCGGCATTAAACAACCAAAATAATTTCAGGTACTAATAGCACAAGACAGTGAGACAGAGGGTGTGTGGGGGGAGCTTGTCTTAGGATTCTCAGTGGAAGCTTCCAGTGACACTGTCATTAAAATCAGAATCACCTGAAGGAGCAGCGGAGGGAAGAAACGGGCACACCAGTTTTCCAGGCAGAGGTTGTGCAAAAGCCCTGAGGCAGCAACATGTTTGACAACTTCAGGGAACTGAGTGAGAGCTGATGAGGAAATGGTGGTGATGAGCACCAGGCAGAGACCAGGTTTATTAGAGGAATCATCACGTCTAACATTGTAGAGTGTGTTACAGTTTGCAGAGGGCTTTAAACATATGCTATCTCCATTCAGTCATTTTCCTTATTAATATTCCTTACCAAACAGATGAAGAAACTGATGCTGAGGAGGTAACTTCCTCACGGTCACAAACTAGGAAGTGGTGGGACAGAATTCTGACCAAGGACTCTGTTGCACGACTCCAAAGGAGCTATCCACGCAGCCGGGGGAGCCGTTTGTATCTGCTTGGAGCTTGCACAATGCAGGCCTGTGCCACTGTATACTGTGACCCTGTGTCAGCTCAGGTCTGTTTTCTCCAAATTTCTTTTTTTTTTTTTCTGTGCTGATGCTATTGAAAATACAAAGAATAAAAAATATTATTTTAGCTGTTGATGAGCACAGGATGTAGTTGAAGAGAAAAAACATATAAAAAGGTAGTGGGTAATAGACAGTATTTGTTCCAGCAAAGACATTATGGATGATTTGGTAGGGGCTGTGAGGTTTGTACCTGGTTTGAAGATTTTGATTGGTGGACATATAGGCAAAAAAAAATCACAGGACTTCACCACATGAACATGCAATGAAATCTCGGTCTGTTGCAGACCTTCACGAGAGCTGGTCTCTAGCAGCTGCCAATTTTTTTTAAATGAGCATTTATTATTCTATCAAGTAAAAAATGAACCATACAGGCAAAATTTTGGCAAACCTAAGAAGAGGAAAGAGTCGGACATGACTGAGCAACTGAACTGAACTGAACTGAAGAAGAGGAAAAAAAATCATCTATAATCTCATTCATGAAACAACTACTTTTCACATTTTAGTATAGTTCCTTCTGATTTTTTGCCCAGGGAAGTGATTTGTGTGTGTGTGTTTATGTATTTATACATATAGAGAGAACACCTATATATGAATGTGTGTATGTGTGTGTGTGTGTGTGTGTATTTATGTATTTATACATATATAGAGAGAATACCTATATATGAACGTGTGTATGTGTGTGTGTGTGTGTGTGTGTGTGTGTGTGGTATGGGCTTCCCTGCTGCATCAGATGGTAAAGAATCCACCTGCAATGCAGGGGACCTGAGTTCAATCCCTGAGTTAGGAAGATCTCCTGGAGGAGGGCATGGCAACCCACTCCAATATTCTTACCTGGAGAATCCCATGGACAGAGGACCCTGGCAGGCCACAGTCCATGGGGTCGCAAACAGTCGGACACGACTGAGTGACTACGCACATTATATGTAATATGTGTTGTATATACACACACTACGAGTACAAATACACACATAGGCTCACCTTTATTGATGTATAATTTATGTACTTTAAAATTCACATATTTTAAGTGTGCAGGTTGATAAGTTTTGCCTTTGTCAAGTATGCACCTGAGTAACCACTGCTGTGCTAAAGACTGGAGAGCTTTCCTTCCCCCCAAAGGTCCTTTTACCCTTTAGCCCATTCCCCCCGGGGCTCCCTCCCTCCTTCAGGTAATCACTGACTCACATCTATAGCCTTGAACTAGTTTGGCCTGTTCCAGAACTCCACATAAATGCAGTCAAGTGTGTGCTCTTCTGTCTCTGGCTTCTGTCACTCAGGGTGTTCTTGAGGATTATCATGTTAGCATGTATGCACCAGCAGTTTATTCCTTTGTATTGCTGGTTAACATTCTGTTTAAAGAATACATAAGAATTTGTTTATTCATTCACCTGACATGTGGGTTGTTTTTGGTTTCTGGTCTGGAGATATTTTGAATCTAGCAGCTATGAACTTCTTGTGCCAGTCTCTTTGTGATGCTTTCCTTTCCCTTGGGGAAACACCTGGGAGTGGAACTGCTGGGACATAGAGTAGGCCTGTATGTATCACTTTGTGGAAAACTACCCAACAATTTTCTAACTGGTGCAGCATCTTCAATGGATGGAATCTAAGCGCCCCACATCCTCACCAGCACTTAGTATGGCTACTTTTTGATTTTAGCTCTTTCTTGGAGTTTGTGGTGATGCTGGTTTAGTTGCTAAGTCGTGTCCAACTCTTGCAACACCATGGACTGTAGCCCGCCAGGCTCCTCTGTCCTTGGGATTCTCCAGACAAGAATACTGGAGTGGGTTGCCATTTCCTTCTCTAGGGGATCTTCCCGACCCAGGTATCAAACCTGGGTCTCCTACATTGCAGGCGGATTCTTTACTGACTAAGCTACAAAGGAAGCCCCCTTGGAGTGTGTGGTAGTTTTAATTTGCATTTCCCTGATCACTAATGATGTTGAGCGTTGTTTCACAGGCATGTGTTTTCATAGTTGTAATTCTTTCTGTTTGCTGTTTTTTAAATTTACACTTAATATTATCATTCTTTTCTGCTACCTTATAGTGTTCATGATCACTGTATTAATGGCTTCTAATATTTCAACTTTACTAGCATGTGAGATGAGTGCAGTTGTGCGGTACTTTGAGCATTCTTTGGCATTGCCTTTCTTTGGGATCGAAATGAAAACTGACCTTTTCCACTCCTGTGGCCTGATGTTCAAGCTGGTTTTAGAAAAGGCAGAGGAACCAGAGATCAAATTCCAACATCCGCTGGATCATGGAAAAAGCAAGAGAGTTCCAGAAAAACATCTATTTCTGCTTTATTGACTATGCCAAAGCCTTTGACTGTGTGGATCACAATAAACTGTGGGAAATTCTGAAAGAGATGGGAATACCAGACCACCTGACCTGCCTCTTGAGAAATCTGTATGCAGGTCAGGAAGCAACAGTTAGAAATGGACACGGAACAACCGACTGGTTCCAAATAGGAAAAGGAGTACATCAAGGCTGTATATTGTCACCCTGCTTATTTAACTTGTATGCAGAGTACATCATGAGAAACGCTGGACTGGAAGAAACACAAGCTGGAATCAAGATTGCCGGGAGAAATATCAATTACCTCAGATATGCAGATGACACCACCCTTATGGCAGAAAATGAAGAGGAACTAAAAAAGTCTCTTGATGAAAGTGAAAGTGGAGAGTGAAAAAGTTGGCTTAAAGCTCAACATTCAGAAAACGAAGATCATGGCATCCGGTCCCATCACTTCATGGGAAATAGATGGGGAAACAGTGGAAACAGTGTCAGACTTTATTTTTTGGGGCTCCAAAATCACTGCAGATGGTGACTGCAGCCATGAAATTAAAAGACGCTTACTCCTTGGAAGGAAAGTTATGACCAACCTAGATACCATATTGAAAAGCAGAGACATTACTTTGCCAACAAAGGTCCATCTAGTCAAGGCTATGGTTTTTCCTACGGTCATGTATGGATGTGAGAGTTGGACTGTTAAGAAGGCTGAGTGCCGAAGAATTGATGCTTTTGAACTGTGGTGTTGGAGAAGACTCTTGAGAGTCCCTTGGACTGCAAGGACATCCAACCAGTCCATTCTGAAGGAGATCAGCCCTGGGATTTCTTTGGAAGGAATTATGCTAAAGCTGAAACTCCAGTACTTTGGCCACCTCATGTGAAGAGCTGACTCATTGGGAAAGACTCTGATGCTGGGAGGGATTGGGGGCAGGAGGAGAAGGGACGACAGAGGATGAGATGGCTGGATGGCATCACTGACTCGATGGACGTGAGTCTGAGTGAACTCCAGGAGTTTTTGATGGACAGGGAGGCCTGGAGTGTTGTGATTCATGGGGTCGAAAAGAGTCGGACACGACTGAGCGACTGAACTGAACTGAACTGATCACTAATGATGTTGAGCGTTGTTTCACAGGCATGTGTTTTCATAGTTGTAATTCTTTGTGTTCGCTGCTTTTTAACTTTACACTTAATATTACCATTCTTTTCTGCTACCTTATAGTGTTCATGATCACTGTATTAATGGCTTCTAATATTTCAACAAGGGAATTTTATACAGCTTATTTAAACATTCCTCTATTAGACATTTATGGACTTTCCTAGTAGCTCAGTTGGTAAAAAATCTGCCTGCGATGCAGGAGACCCCAGTTCAGTTCCTGGGTGGGGAAGATTCGCTGGAGAAGGAATAGGCTAACCCACTCCAGTATTCTTGGGCTTCCCTGTGGCTCAGCTGGTAAAGAATCCACCTGCAATGCGGGAGACCTGGGTTTGATCCCTGGGTTGGGAAGATCCCCTGGAAAAGGAAAAGGCCACCCACTCCAGTATTCTAGTCTGGAGAATTCCATGGACTATACAGACCATGGGATCACAAAGAGTAGGACATGACTGAACAACTTTCACTTTCTATTAGACATTTATAGGACTTCCAGCTTCCCACATTTCTGAATAACACTGAAATTAATGTGTGAGTACATAGATTTTCTCCATATTATAATTATTTATTTTATATTAATAAAAAAATAAAATGACCAGGTCCAAGGCATTTTTGTGGCTTTGGGAGTGTAAAATATGAACTGAACATCAAGACCAGTGTCTTCAAAGGTACAAGCTAAGCCCCCTTCCCATCTCAGCTCTGGGCTGGGGTCTCAGAAGGGGGCCCCTTTCATGAATGCAATCCTTCTGTCGAAAGGCAGAGCTGATGGCAGCTTTGTAGCCATTTTTTTTTTTTTTTAATTGGAGGATAATTGCTTTACAATACTGTGCTGGTTTCTGCCATACATCAACATGAATCAGCCACAGGTATACACATGTCCCCTCCCTCTTGAAACTCCCTCCCATCTCCCACCCCGTCCCAGCCTTCTAGGTTGTCACAGAGCCCTGGATTGAGCTCCCTGTGTCACACAGCAAATTCCCACCAGCTACAGAGAACAGTGTGAAGATTCCCTAAAAAACTAGGAATAGAAATACCATATGACCCAACAATTCCACTATCGGGCACATACCCTGAGAAAGCCATAATCGAAAGAGACACATGTATCCCAATGCTCATTACAGCACGTTTTACAATAGCTAGGATATGGGAGGAACCTAGACATCCATCGACAGATGAATGCACACTGAATTTATGGTACATATATACAATGGAATATTACTCAGCTATAGAAAAAGAATGTGAGTCAGTCCAATGAGGTAGATGAAACTAGAGCCTATTCAGTTCAGTTCAGTTCAGTCGCTCAGTCGTGTCCAACTCTTTGCGACCCCATGAATCGCAGCACGCCAGGCCTCCCTGTCCATCAAAAACTCCTGGAGTTCACTCAGACTCACGTCCATCGAGTCAGTGATGCCATCCAGCCATCTCATCCTCTGTCGTCCCTTCTCCTCCTGCCCCCAATCCCTCCCAGCATCAGAGTCTTTCCCAATGAGTCAGCTCTTCACATGAGGTGGCCAAAGTACTGGAGTTTCAGCTTTAGCATAATTCCTTCCAAAGAAATCCCAGGGCTGATCTCCTTCAGAATGGACTGGTTGGATGTCCTTGCAGTCCAAGGGACTCTCAAGAGTCTTCTCCAACACCACAGTTCAAAAGCATCAATTCTTCGGCACTCAGCCTTCTTAACAGTCCAACTCTCACATCCATACATGACCGTAGGAAAAACCATAGCCTTGACTAGATGGACCTTTGTTGGCAAAGTAATGTCTCTGCTTTTCAATATGGTATCTAGGTTGGTCATAACTTTCCTTCCAAGGAGTAAGCGTCTTTTAATTTCATGGCTGCAGTCACCATCTGCAGTGATTTTGGAGCCCCCAAAAATAAAGTCTGACACTGTTTCCACTGTTTCCCCATCTATTTCCCATGAAGTGATGGGACCGGATGCCATGATCTTCGTTTTCTGAATGTTGAGCTTTAAGCCAACTTTTTCACTCTCCACTTTCACTTTCATCAAGAGACTTTTTAGTTCCTCTTCATTTTCTGCCATAAGGGTGGTGTCATCTGCATATCTGAGGTAATTGATATTTCTCCCGGCAATCTTGATTCCAGCTTGTGTTTCTTCCAGTCCAGCGTTTCTCATGATGTACTCTGCATACAAGTTAAATAAGCAGGGTGACAATATACAGCCTTGATGTACTCCTTTTCCTATTTGGAACCAGTCGGTTGTTCCGTGTCCATTTCTAACTGTTGCTTCCTGACCTGCATACAGATTTCTCAAGAGGCAGGTCAGGTGGTCTGGTATTCCCATCTCTTTCAGAATTTCCCACAGTTTATTGTGATCCACACAGTCAAAGGCTTTGGCATAGTCAATAAAGCAGAAATAGATGTTTTTCTGGAACTCTCTTGCTTTTTCCATGATCCAGCGGATGTTGGAATTTGATCTCTGGTTCCTCTGCCTTTTCTAAAACCAGCTTGAACATCAGGAAGTTCACGATTCACGTATTGCTGAAGCCTGGCTTGGAGAATTTTGAGCATTACTTTACTAGCGTGTGAGATGAGTGCAATTGTGTGGTAGTTTGTGCAGTCTTTGGCATTGCCTTTCTTTGGGATTGGAATGAAAACTGACCTTTTCCAGTCCTGTGGCCACTGCTGAGTTTTCCAAATTTGCTGGCATATTGAGTGCAGCACTTTCACAGCATCATCTTTCAGGATTTGAAGTAGCTCAACTGGAATTCCATCACCTCCACTAGCTTTGCTCGTAGTGAGCCTATTATACAGAGCCTATTATCAGAAAGAGAAAGTCAATTACGTTTTGAGTCCTGGGTGATGCTGAGAAGGTGCAGACTCATTGACCCCACGTGGCAGTACAATGGGCTTCGTTCTCTCTCCAGCCACAAGGAAATGTGAGACAAGAAGAACTCTGGGTGCCTCGTCCCCTAAGAACCATCTGTGCAGTTGCCCAGCCAAACGGCCACTGGGCTCCTCAGTGGGAGTTCCAGAATTTCCATACGTGAAGTGTTCGAGTGAGGGGGTGAGAACTTGCATCGAAGGGTATTTTGATGCCAGGCACAGTGTTTTCATTCAGGCTACATGTTTGTTTGGGGGACCCTGGGAGGACTGGTAACAATGCGGAGGGGTGAGAGAAAGGAACTGGGGGGACCACAGCCCCCTGCAAAAACAGTTGGTTGATCCTGCCTCAGTGTCGGCATGAGGTGGGCACCCAGGAAAGCATATTCATCCCATTGGGTCAGCAGAGACTCTTATCAACTCCCCTCCAAGCATCTGAAAGGTGTCCAAGCCTAACAAGAGCCATATTTAATATGGTTCCAGGTCCCCTTCCAAATTCTTCTTTCAGGAAGAATTGTCTAGGAAGGTGAAAAGCAGGAGGAATTTACACAGCAACTCAGTCCCCTGCGGGTACCACATTCAGCCCCCTGGGCGGAAAAAAAGACCTCAGGCCAGGTTGCCGAGTCCCCTTGTCCCCACTGGCCTCCCTCGGAGAGTCTCAGCTGAGCTCCTGCGCTTCCTCAGGGCACCCTCATGACGCCCCAAAGGGCCACCAGCAGACCACCTGCCTCTGCCCTGAGACCCGACACCTGCCAACAATTCCCAAAAACTCCCGGTGCTACTCAGCCAGTTTGTCTTTCCTCCTCTCAATGTGACCTTATCAAGGACAAAAACCATTTCTTGTTCATGATGTCCTAGTCTGGGTTCCCCTCAAGCAGATCTTGAAATGAGGATTCAAGGGCAAGTCATTTATTTAGGGGGCTGGTCCTGATGGGGGAGGGTGGAAGTGAGCCAGGAGAGGGAGCAAAAAGACAGGATGTATAGTCAAAGTGGTTCCCTGTAGGCTGTAGGCACCAGGGGCTTCATCCTGGGGGACCTGTGGAGGATGGTACACAGCAGTCCTCCAAATGACCACACCTGAGCAGAAGGGTACCAACCGCCAACAGTCTTTGGTTAAGAATGTCCCCAGGGAGACTTTAATCCCTGGCCTTGCAGCTGCATCGCCTGCAGGCAGGGTGGGCTCCAGGAGCTGGAGAAAGCCACCCATCAAAGAGACACAGGTGCTAGCAGCTGGAGGTCAGGCTCCCTCAGACACTGAAGGAGTAGAACCAGGAGGCCACGTGGTGCTGTGCCTCCCTAGTACAGCTCAGCACCAGTGAGGAAGAGGTCCTCATCGGGGCAGGGTGGCTGAGTCCAGAGGTCTGAAGGCTATGTGTGCTGTGCTGTGCTTAGTCTCTCTGTCGTGTCCAACTCTTTGCGACCCCGTGGACTGTGGCCTGCCAGGCTCCTCTGTCCAT
This sequence comes from Bos mutus, assembly GCF_027580195.1. Taxonomy (NCBI): domain Eukaryota; kingdom Metazoa; phylum Chordata; class Mammalia; order Artiodactyla; family Bovidae; genus Bos; species Bos mutus. The sequence continues at coordinate 23,025,831 of NC_091629.1, forward strand.
GGAATTCTCCAGGCCAGAACACTGGAGTGGGTAGCCATTCCCTTCTCCAGGGGATCTTCCCAACACAGGGATGGAACCCAGGTCTCCTATATTACAGGCAGATTTTTTTTACCATCTGAGCCACCACAGAAGCCCAGGAAGCCCATGAAAACTGGAGTGGGTAGTCTATCCCTTTCTCCAAGTGATCTTCCCAACCCAGGAATCGAACCGGGGTCTCCTGCATTGCAGGCGGATTCTTTAGCAGCTGAACCACCAGGGAAGCCCCTCAAAGCTATAGCTCCTGTCCATTCTCCTGCAGCCCCTCAGTATGGCCATCAGCCAGCAGCACTACTTTAGGACCAGACCCCAGAGATCAGTACCCTTTACGTTTTTGAGCAATTGATTCTTAAAGTGTAGTTCCTGGACTGCCAGCAACACCCGGGAACTTGTTAAAAATGCAGATTCTTCAGTCCTACCCCAGCCCTGCTGCATCAGGATCGTCAGGGGTGGGGCCCAGGAATCTGTATTTAACAAGCCCTCCACCAGGGCTTCCCTGGTGGCTCAGAGGTTAAAGGGTCTGCCTGCAATGTGGGAGACTGGGGTTCGATCCCTGAGTTGGGAAGATCCCCTGAAGAAGGAAAAGGCAACCCACTCCAGTATTCTTGCCTGGAGAATCACATGGAGAGAGGAGCCTGGTAGGCTACAGTCCATGGGGTCGCAAAGAGTTGGACACGACTGAGAGACTTTACTTTCACTGCTGATTTGATTCCACTCCCCACCCCCCAGTTTTGAAATCTACCATTTGAGACTCTAACATCGAGGACAGTCTCTAAGGCAAGGCCATTTGCCCTTTGGTTAGACTGTTCCCCACTCCCAGCCTCCAGCAGCAGAGGCAGAAGGAGATGGAACCACTAGAAAACTTGGAGACTTCGGCCCCTTTTTTGTGTGTTTTCCTTTTCTCTTTGGGCTTATCAGACAGAAGTTTTACCTGATTACCAGTGACCTCGAAAGGAAAGCGGTGAAGGCGTATGTACTATGCAAGCCAAAGGTCTGTGCTGGATTTAACGAGAGACAGAGAGGGTGGGGGATGCCTCTGCTTCTGTTTGTTTTCCTGAGCTAATATTTAAATTCCTCTGCTTGTCCTCTGAACACACCAGGTGGGCAGTTGGGGGAAAAAACCAGGAGTTGGCTCTGTATATTTAAATCAATCAGACAGGACACGAAAAGTGAAGAGGTAAAGGTGGGAGGTACCCCCTGCAGTCAGTTTATGTGGGAAATTTTATGTATAAAGGAAGAACTTGGTCTAACCGTGTTGGGAAATTGGTCTAACTTTGTTGACCCTGGCCCGGAGAACACGTGGTGTCGGAAGGTTTAAAGCTGCTCCCAAGCTTGAGGGGCAGACACCTCACTGCTTCTCAGCAGAGCTGGCCTAGGACGGCACCCAGATGGCGTTCAGTTCTAGGTGGGGTTGAGGAGAATCTTCTGACACCAGTGGGGACAGCAGGTCGGGTGGAGGCTGCCCCAGGGTGTGACATCACAATGTAGTCCATTCAGGGTCTGGGGGTTGACTTGCCCCTGGGCTGGGGTATAAGCTGACCCTGCCCAGGGCTGGCCCACACTTACAGGCCAGGCCACCCAGATACACTGACCTTCAGCACCGAGTTCCAGGCACCCTTGGTGAGTACCGGGTGGGCAGGGTGGGCCAGGCACTGGGGGGGTCTCGCAGGGTCACAACAGCATCATCCACCCTGGGGACCCTTCCTGGGAAGCTGCTTGCCCAACCCCTCACCCCCTTTCCAGCCTCTGCCTGCGGGGTTACCAGCTGCAGGAAGTGATATTCTAATTACCTCCAGGCCGCTCTGCCACCTGCCCCAGCTCCCTGGGCAAAGGCCAGCCGTGTCTTAATAGACGCCAGGGGCAGGGAGGCAGGCTGTCAGATGGCAGGTCCACCATTGGATGGCAGCACCCCTTGACCTCCCGGTCCTGGTGAACGGAGGTCATAGGCCATCTTCGGTCAAGGACATACCTCATGGGCGCTGAGCAGATGGAGCCTTGGGTGTGCACCGGATGCCAAAACCACTGCCCCGCCAGAAACACGCACCAAGGCCCTTCCTCTCTGAACACTCTGAGTCTCTGAATTTTTTTAAATTAATTAATTTATTATTCTTGGCTGCACTGGGTCTTCCTTGGTGCTCAAGGACTTTTCTGTAGTTGAGGAGAGCTGTGATGCACACTTCTCACTGGGGTGGCTTCTCTTGTTCTCTTGTTTCGGAGTGTGGGCTCTAGACACAGGCTTAGCAGTTGCGGTGCACAGGCTCAGTGGCCCCACGGCACGTGGATTCCTCCCAGACCAGGGATGGATCCCGGGTCCGCTGCATTAGCAGGCAGATTCTTAACCACTGGACCACCAGGGAAGCCCTCTGCAGGCTTTAAATCCAACTCGCCACAGCCCTCGGCTGTGTCAGGTCTCCTCCTCCCCTTCCAGGACAATGAGGGAGATCTGAGACAGTGGTCAGAAGAGGGTGGATGGCTCAGCACACCAGGAGAGCAAGCAAATCAGAGGAAGGTGATGGGGACTGGAGCCACCTCTCCAAGGGGACCCTGGCTCTTCCAGCTGGGCCACCAGCCCTTGGCTGAGGATGGTCTGCAGCCAAGAGCCAGACTCCATGCAGGGACCCCAGAGCACAGGGCCAGCCTCGCCGTGCCACCCCACGCTTTCGCTCTGCCCCCAATCCATCAGTTTCAGGCATCAAGACGGCCACTCGCCTTCTCTGACGGGTGCCCGTGGGCCGGTTGTTCTGGGGACCGTGGTTTTCAGTGGCTTCTGGCTTTACCTGAGTGTGTCAGGCAGTAAGCGAGGAGAGTTGATGGAGAGACCTTTGACCTTGAGGCTTTGCCATCCCGCCTTCCTCTTCCTGGGATGGCTGACCCAGATCTTGATGTTCACCTCTCACACTTGGGTCCCAGGTGTCAGTTGTCAACAGTCTGCTGAGAACGCTATCTCCACCCGAGGCCCACCGAACGGGAAGTATAGTCTAGAGGCCAGAGGGCCCCGGGGGCCACCTGTATCCCCAACTCCCAGTTGGAGAGGAGGGCGGGAACACGTATGAGGCACCCATTGTGTATGAGACCTGCCGCCCCATGTCCTTGCTTTAAATCCTGCCACCAGGAAGGTAAAGCTTGTAGACACGGAAACCAGGAACGATGTTTTAAGAGGGGTTTTAACCTAGATTTTATATATACTCCATGTACAGGCAAGCTGTCCAGCATGAGAGAGCTCTGAAAATAGAATGAGCTGCTTTGCAAAGCAGCCATTGGAAGCGTCTAGACAAGCTGGGTGCCTTCCGCCAGCAGGGCTGGGGTGGGACCCTTGTGATCAATCGGGAGCTGGACCAAAAAGATCTTGAAAGGCCGATCTGTATCTTGGATTCAGGATCTGGGTCTCAGCACCTGGCTAACCTTCCATGTTTCAGTCCAACTGGGTCAGGCCTCCCAGGGTGGCTGCAAACATGGTTAGCGGGGAGAGCTTGAAGGAACCTGAGGGATCAACTCCACTGGGCCCCAGGTAGGAAACTGGGGCCCCAGGCTGGTTAAGGGGAGAGGTCGCAGACAGTCTGCAGAATGAATGCTTGTTGAATGAATGAAGGAGTGACAGCGCCAGGTTGGAACCAGCTGCACATGAATCGAACATCCCGCAGCCCGACTCTCCTCTCCCAAGACTCTTGCCTGTCAAATCATGATTCGGCCGACACTCACTGAGCACCTCCTGGATATCAAGTGTGTGCACAGACATTATTTCATGCAATCCTCCCTAGCCCATCAGGTGGGTGTCCCCACCCTTTCTCAGAGGAGGATGGTTGGGTGCCTGCCCAGAGTGGGGTGACCCTGCGGAGACGTCACAGACGCTAAGGGCCGTGCAGTCCTCTAACTCGAGGGAAGGCCTGCTCTCCTCTTGCATCTCCGCCTGCATCTCCACCTGCTGCTCCCCAGGTTGGGCAAGGAAGCACGGTTCTTCCTACCCTTCCAAATAACAAACTGCTCCCAACTTGCCCGGTTCCTCCAGGGCTATCTTAGCCCCGGCCTCCAACTCTGAGCTGGCTGACATTGGGCCCCCCATGGACCCGCCTGGTTCACTGCCTGTGCGTCTGGCTCTGATGGGACCCCAGCAGATGTTTTGTGCTGAGGAAGAAAATATGGCTAATCGAAAACAGCTCCAACTAATTGTAGCAATTTCCCTTCTGCTAGTTGCCCTGAAATAGTAGCCACACTCTGTTTTGTTTTTTTGTTTTTGTTTTTTTTCACATCAGGGAGCCCCAAACTGGCAGCTTCAATGAGCTTGCAAAGAAGGCTACTAAACAGCCTCTTTGCTGCCAGTTACCTGGGATAAAGCCTAGAATGTGCTCTCCAGGCGACACCCCGGCTCCGCTATCCATGGGCTTGGCTCTTGCTGGGGGTCATAGGGCTGGAGGAACCTCATTGAAACCCATTGAAACCCAGAACCTCACAGGAGATAATGAGATACCAAGCCCCAGAACACCCAGTATGAGCTTGAGCAAACTCCAGGAGATGGTGAAGGATAGGGAAGCCTGGAATGCTGTGGTTCCTGGTATCGAAAAGAGTCGGACACCACTGAGTGACTGAACTAAACACCCTAATCACCTCCCAGAGGCCCCACATCCTAACACCATCACATGGGGTTAGGATTTCAACCAGTGAATTTGGAGGTGACACAAACCAGATACCCTACATTGGGTTTGTGTGTTCTCCTGTCTATTGCTGTTCCTGGACAAGAATGTCAGTCCTGCCAGAGCAGGGTGCTATCTGCGCTCACCTCTCCTCCCTACATCTGGAATGGCACCTGGCAAACAGGAAGTGCTCAGCACAGTGTCTAGGGCAAGAGAAACCCTGCAGAAGGCTGGGCAGCCATTCCTCAGCTAAATAACAAAATAACCCCTAACTTAGTGGCTTGCTGTTGTTGTTCAGTTGCTCAGTCATGTCTGACTCTTTTTGACCCCATGGACTGCAGCACTCCAGGTTTCCGTGTCCTTCACTATCTCCCAGAGTTTGCTCAAACACATGTCCACTGAGTCAGTGATGCCATCGAACCCTCTCATCCTCTGTCACCGCCTTCTTCTCCTGCTGTCAAACTTACCCAGCATTAGAGTTTTTTCCAATGAGTCAGCTCTTTGCATCAGATGGCCAAAGTATTGGAGCTTCAGTTTCAGCATCAGTTCTTCCAATGAATATTCAGGGTTGGTTTTCTTTAGGATTGACTGGTGGCTTACAACAGCAATAATTAGCTATTTCACCTGATTCTGTGGGTCAGCTATTTGGGCAAGGCTCCACTCCATGTGGGATTTGTGTGTGTGTGTGTGTGGCGACTGTGGCACTGTGCAAAGGTGGCCACCTCTCAGCCACCAGCCACACTGCAGCTGGCTTCTGCTGGAGGAAGCAAAGCCACCAGACCACTGGAGAGCCAAGCATAGCCCAGCAGCGCCACTTTCAGCACATCCTGTTGGCCCAAGCAAGTCAGGATGCAGCCTGAATAAAAGAGAGGAGGCCACATGGCCATAATCCCATGTGGCCCTTGTAGGCTGGAATCTGTACCCAGACCACATGGGGTCTTGTTAAAACGCAGATCCTGATCCAGTGGGTCTAGGGAGTGTCCTGAAACTCTACATTCCTCTACAAACTCCCAGGAGGTGCCAAGTCTGTGCAGGTCCACACCCACATGTGGAGTAGCAAAACTCTCTTTGAGTACAGCCCAGCAGGGTACAGGCAAGGGCTTCAGGAATGGCTGGATCCAGGCCCTCAGAGATGCCAGAAAATTGTCCACATCTTCAGATCTGCCTCTCCTGAGATCTCACTGGCAGACTCCAAAATAAGGGAGAGATGCCCCCCTCCCCTCGCCTTGCTTTGCCCCTACAGCAGGAAGGAGGCCCCACTTCTTCCCTGATCTTTCTGGCTAATGTTCCAGAGTTCTTTCTGGTTGACCTCATGGGGTCCCCATAATCATGGCCAGGAGGCTGTGTCACCTCGCAACCAGGCCTGGGTTCCATGTTGGCCCTTGGAGCCAGGCGGTGAGGCCCAGTCCCCTTGAGCTACGTGGGGTGAGGGCAGGAAAGGGGAGATTCTTCGTGGAAAACTAGAAAGGAGGGAACACTGCTAGAAAGCCAAGACATTAGCATGGTTGGCAAGAGACAGGTGTTCTGTGATGGCTGGGGAAGCAGAGGGCAGGCCCCCTATCAGTTCTGGAGAACTACCCAGGCCTCCTGTCTCCCAGCATGGACTCAGAGGGGCTGCAGATTTAAAGAACTTAAACTCCAGAAGAGACTTGAAAAATAGCCATGGCAGTTTCCTCATAACCTAACAGTTAACAGGGATGCTAACTGACATTATTTCAAAGGCCGAGTGGTCCAGGAGAGTCAGGAGACAGTGGGTTAGGCCACGTCAGCTGTTCCCTCTCTGTGCAGGACTTGTCAGGGCCTTGAATAAGCTGGCGGACACTGAGAATCTCTAAGGGTTGGGGGAAGATTAGATGCCATAGTCCTGTTAAGCGCACTTTGGAAAATTAACCTAACTCCATCCCTCTCACCTGATGGACGAAGCAGCTGAGGAAGGGAAGTGACTTGGACAAGGTCACGTTGCTGTTTAATTTCAGGCTGAGTCCCAGCTGCTGTCTCAGTGACCTAAGTGACGCTGTATAGAAGCATCACCTTGTACCTTGGGGAGCCCTGTCTCCAGCCCTGGGGTTTTTCCTTCCACTGGAGAGTGTTCTTTTTCCTCCCAGACATCCCTGCACAAAGGTGCTTTGAGGGGCGGTAGGCGCCCAGAGGACCTCCTGTGCCTGGGACCGACCCTAGCATTGCAGACCTGGACGACTGCAGAAACTGCAGGAAGCCTGTGGCCACCTGACCAGCAAGACGCCCACATTGTGAGGCCGAAGAGGCTTGATGCCTGGGCAGATGTAGAAGAGTTGGCCACCACCAGCAGTGCCAAGTGAGCCAGGCAGGAGGGCCCTGAGGGAAGGTCACGCTCCGGAAACAAGCATGCACTCTAAATCCAGAAGTGGCTGTGCGTCACGGCCGAGGAGCGCTGACATGCGTGACAGCTACAACGACGTCGTTGTTGAGGACCTGGTCCCGGCCCTTCTCCAAGACTCATGTTTATCAAGAAGAGAACACAGCCGTTGGTTAGTTGGTGGGGCTCGCAAATATTAGCCACACAAGAAGGAGCCATGCTTTTCTCCCTGCTGAGCATACCATCTTGGCTGTGTTATTAGGCTCTCTAAGCCTCAGTTTCTTCATCTGTTAAATGGAGCTGAAATGCATTCCTGCCTCCCAGTTTTTTTGGGAGGATTCAATAAGATTTCGGGCATGCTAAGTCACTTCAGTTGTAGTCACACTTTTTACAACCATTTGGATTGTAGCCCACCGAGATCCTTTGCCCATGAGAGTCTCCAGGCAAGAATACTGGAATGGGTTGCCATGCCCTCCTCCAGGTGGATCTTCCTGACCCAGGGACAGAACCTGCATTTCCCGAGGCTCCTGCATTGCAGGCAGATTTCTTTACCGCTGAACTACAGGGGAAGCCCTTAGTAAGATTACGCCTGTGAAACAGGAACGCTCCTGGTCCATCCACAGCAAGGGCTCCTGAAGGGATGGCGGGAACAGAGAGGTGGGATCAGGGCCAGCTTCCCAGGTGCTAAGGGGCAAAGCTAAGATCAGACCACGTCCAGCCAAAGCCTTGGTGTGGCTCCCTCCTGCCCTGGCATGGCTACTCAGAGAGGAGCAGCATTCACGAGAAGATGGCAATGGCTTGGAGCCCAGAAAGGACAAAGGGCTGATCTGAGTCTTTTTCTGTATACGGGGCGGGGTGCGGGGGGTGGAATATGTGTCTCTGGTCACTTCGAAGTGATCTGGTCCAAAGGCCAGGCAGAGAAGCAGATGCCGTGAACAGAGTAGGGAGTTTGTATCTGACCTCTTAGAGCAGAGCCAAGTACCAAGTATGGCTTAATGGGCTTTGGCCATCAGCACTCAAGGCTGCCCAGAGGGCCATGCCTTAGCATTTCAGGCCTGGTTTGCAAGCCCAGGAAGTCAAGGCTTCACTGGTGGATGCTTTCGGGTGAAAGTCGCAGTGGGGTTGAAGGGGAGGTGCTGGGAGCATCTAGCCATTGAGTGGAGAAGGGAGTAGAGGCAGGCACGGTGGTTACCTGCTTGAGGATACACTGCTTGGGGAAGGTCAGACATGTCCCCAGGAAGCCACGTCCAAAGTTGAAGATGAATGCCATTCTCGTAAGATCTGAGACATGGCAGCAGAGGTGCCCAGTCTGGGACACTGGTTCCCAAACCCTGAAAATGGACATCAAGTTTTCTTTCTATGTGCAAGTGGGGCATTTTTCTGGAAGGAAAGTCTATAGCAGGAGAGGCAAGCTGGTGGCACGGCTCAGCCTTGTTGGGTCCTCACTGTGTTTCAGTGATGTGAATTCAGGTCCAACTTAAAAATTAGGAACCTGTACATAAAAATAAAAATTTTGGTGTCTCTCGAAATAACTCCCAAGCTCTGGCCACCTGGGACCCACACCCCTGAGAGGGGCTCCCTGGTTGAGGTGGGGGTGGGGTCCCTGGTGGGGCATCTGCACCTTCTGTGGCCTCCCCAATCAACCCCAAGCATCAGCCCACACTTACGTCACCCTCACCTTGCTTTTTCTCACGGGTTTATTATGTTCACTTGCTTGGATCCTCTGGCTTTTGCATTTGTAACCTCAGTATGAACTTGGAATAGAGGCTCCACATGGTGTCTGTTTTCAAACAGATCTCAGTTTCAACTGAGATCGCTTCCAGCCGAAACTCTTCCCTGATGATCCAGGATGAAGACTGACACTTAGTAGGGGCAGATTACAGCCCTGCCAGGGCATTCAGAATCTCTTCTCTTTAAGGAATGTGTGTTTACAAACGGGCAGGCTTATCTCGGGATGCCTACGAAACACCCAAAGGTGTCCAGAAATTCCTGAAACTAGTCTCTGCAAGGGTCCTATTTACAAGATAGGTAGTTCATGTTCTACTCAGATAATCAAGCAGTGAGTGAAACCAATGGTAACTTTTGGGCAATCCTTTCTTTATGACTTTTGAAAGCGGACAGATCGGAAAGCGAACAGAACTCTCTGGCTGAGAGCAGCTTTCTGAAGCCAGAGTTAACAAGACTCTGAGTCTTGAGCATGCATGCTGTCACTTCTTCAGTTGTGTCTGACTCTTTGCGACCCTATGGACTTATAGCCCACCAGGCTCCTCTGTCCATGGGATTCTCCAGGCAAGAATACTGAAGTGGGTTGCCACGCCCTTCTCCAGCGGATCTTCCCAACCCAGGGATTGAACCCGAGTCTCATAAGTCTCCTGCAAGTTCTTTATCAGTAACGCCACCTGGGAAGCCCTGAGTCTTAAGCAGGACTTTGCATTTGGGAAGATGGAGCGAGTCACTCACAGCTAATTTCACACTGAGACTCACAGGAGCATAGACCCCTCACAGCTAATTTCACCCAGGCTCGCAGCCCTTGGAAGGGGCTGGACCTGCAGTGCTGAGGACCAGACATGGGCAGGAGCACACATGTGAGCCAAGGGATAAAGAGGAGTCTTGGACCAGAACCTGGACTAGAATCTAGGAATCTTGCCAAAGGGCAAGTGGAAGACGCATACATACGGGCTTTGCGTGTCTTAGAATGGACTGACTATACGGCTCCCAACGCAGCACATCACTGCTTCCCTCCTATACCATGGCTGACTGCTGCAGACCTCACTGGTATGTATCTGCACCCAAGCAGAGGAATTCAGTCCAGAGCTGGGGGGTAGAGAGTGACTGTCCAAGAATGCAGCAGAAGCCTTTCTTGATGACTCAGTGTTTGGGAACCAGATGTTAGCTTGAGCACACGTGGCTTTGAGGCCTCTCGGTGCCCAGGGCCAGTTCATGCATTCTTATCTATAAAAGGGGATCATTGTAGACCCTACCTCCACACCCTGACAAGGAGATTAAGTGAGATGATATAGGAGAAGAGTTTCAAACACTGGAAGCCAGCTGTTAGTTAGCAGTCACTGAATCTGATTTAAATGCCATAAGCCATTTGGGAGGGGATGCGGGATGAGGAGTGAGGGCAGAGGCGCCCGGGAAGGGAGGGTAGAAGGCTTGTATGCTTGCTCAGTCATGTGCGACTCTCTGCGGCCCCATGGACTGTAGCCCGCCGGGCTCCTCTGTCCATGGAATTTTTCAGGCAAGAATACTGGAGTGAGTGGCCATTTCCTACTCTAGGGGATCTTCTCGACCTAGGGATTGAACACACGTCTCCTACTTTGGCAGATGGATTCTTTACTGCTAGTGCCACCTGGGAAGCCCACGGAAGGTGGAGCTGCGTTCAGAGCAGGTGGCTGCCTGGGGCTGTCCACCTGCGGTGGTTGGGGGGTGGGGTGGGGGTGGGGAATTGGGTGTTTATCTACCTGCAGGTCCCTGCTGTGGAAGCTTCGAGCCCCAGGGGATGTGGGTGGGGCAGGGACTGCTTCTGAGAAAATTGCCTTCATGGTTCTGATTCCTCGAATTCCGATCCTGGAGCAGCAGACCTCAGCTCACATCCCCTCCCAGCCCTTCACTGGCTTCGTGACCCTCTTTGCCTCTCTGGGCCGCAGTTTCCCCATCGCTCAGAAGGGGAAGAGTTCTCTAGTGCTGCCAGGTTAATTCTGAGGATTAAGTGTGACCATGACCGTGAAGAGGCAGCAGGTGCCCAGCAAACATGAGTCCCTGGGTTCTGTGTCCCTCACTTGCCCACCGCGGACACTCTGTTCCCGCCCCAGGGGAAGCTGGGCTGGCACTGACCGTCTCTCCAGATGAGCAGGACAAGCTAAATCCAGACTCGTGTTTGCCTCCGAGGCGACTTCTAAGTGATGGGTCATCTGTGTGCTCAACTGCAATTATCTCCCCAGCCATGTATTATCAGCTGGCTTCCCCTCCAGCTCCGTGGTCTATGGCTTTCAGATGCAGAGAGAGAGGCAGAATGCTGGCCCAAGGGAGGCCAAGCCAGGAGCGAAATTCCAGCCAGAAGAATTCCTGACTCTGCAGCTCACTGGGCAGCTCAGGGGCCAGAGTGTGGGCGGATGGAGGGGTTTCCGTGGAGTCAGAGGTGGGGAGAGGGCAGCTCAGAGACATGTGGGAGGCACCGGTAGAATCTGACTTTCAGATAAACTACACATAAGTTCTTTAGAGTAAGTATACCTTGTGAAATTCTTGGATCAGGCTTATGCTAACAAGTTACTTGTTTATTTGGAGTTTAAATTAAACTAGGCACCTGTGTCTTTGTTTCCTAAACCTGGCCACCCTCGTCAGGGGGGCACAAACCCTCACCGATGGTTTGAGTTTGAGATCAGCCCAGCAACCATCTAGTTAGCCCTGTAGACTGAGGCAGGTGGAGAAGGGTCATCGGCCGCCTGACAGCGTCTCTGTCTCCAGGGGCCTCACCCAGGGCCTATGAACCCCTCAACCGGGTCACCGTGACCGTATTGTCGTGTGCCTGGTGTGCTGCAGTCCATGGGGCACAAAGAGTTGGACACTACTGAGCGACTGAACTGAACTGTCGGTCACAAACGCACTCCACTGCACTAGATGTTCAGAGAAAATGCACTTTGTTCTTCCACAGTGGGATCCAGGCAAACAGGCTAGAGGTCAGTTCCGGGAAGCCGACCTGAGACCAGGATGCAGGTGCACCTGGCCCAGGGGAGGAGGAGGGGGAGGAGTGAGCAGGGCTGGGAGGCTGACCTCGCAAGAGCCCTGGAGTGGGAGCCATGCCAGTGAGCCGGCCCCGCCCCAGAACGAGGGCACCGGGCTTTGTACTCAGTGTCAGGGTCGCTGCTGCCCTCAGCCTCCCTGCTGCCCTCAGCCTCCCAGGCGTCTCTGGGTGTGGTACATCCTCTGCGGGCAGATAACCCCGGGAGAGCCTCTGCTGAGTGTTGGAGACAGCACTTTTAGCAGCTGGGCCGGTCCAGGGGATCTGGGCCTGGCGCCAACTGCACCTAAGGCACATTCTCTGTTCAAATTCAGGCTGTGTCCCTTCAGTGTGGGCAGTCCACTGTTCAGGCCAATTTAAAGGGTCTCTTTTCGGAGACAGTCTTCTTACGACTGCTCTCCACCTCTCCAGCCTCCCTAAGGAGTTCCGGGCTGTGGGGCTGGGATGACACTTACAGGTCTTGATGGCGGTGGTTGCGGGGCTGGGGAGCTCTGAGTCCTCGTGGTATCTGCAGGATGATGGCCTGACCCCTGAGGTCTGCAGGGGTGACCAGCCCCTTCTGGTCTTCTAGGGATATTTTGGCACCCAGTGCTGTAGTCTATAGCTTGGCCATTCGCCCTAGTTGTTAGGTCCCTGATCCTGGGAATGCTTCATCCTGACGCCAGGCTTTGGCTCACCCATCAGCTATTATGGGATCTTCTGCCTGGTGCTCAGGCTCACCTACCCAGCCCTTGCTCTTGGCTGCTGCACCCCTGCCCTGACCCTTGGGAGTGGCCTGTTCTCGTCATCTGCTGGGAAGCCCAGGGAAGCAGGCCACTGGGTCTCATGCAGTATCACCATGGCCCGGCCAGCGAGCCAGAACTTTCCCTCTGGAATCCAGTGTGTCTGCCCACTTTGAGAATTTTGTCCCTTATTACCTGTTTCTCAAACATCCCGTTTCCTCTGGTGAATAATGGGGTGAGCTCTCTTTTTCCTCTTTCTAAAATCTTCTTCCACCTGGGGAAGCTCCTCCCCAGAAAGCATTGCTGCCCCCTCCTCTCTGGGGTTATTTATAGTGGCAGTGAGAGGAGGAATCTGAAAGCTCTATCCATAAGGGGGTATAAATTAAGAAGTTAAAACAATGTGTCTGTTACAGGACACCCATGTTCATAGCAGAATTATCCACAATGGCTTGAAGGCGGAATCAACCCAGAAGTCCATCAACAGGTGAATGATTCTAAAGTGTGGTCCATGCACACAATGAAATATTGTGATTCAACGTTAAATTCTAACACATGATACAGCATGTGTGCATACGTGCTAAGTCACTTAGTCGTGTCCAACTCTGCGACCCCATGGACTGTAGGCCACCAGGCTCCTCTGTCCATGGGATTCTCCAGGCAAGAATACTGGAGTGGGTTGCCAGGCTCTCTTCCAAGGGATCTTTCTCACCAAGTATCGAGTCTGTTATGTCTCCATTGGCAGGTGGGTTCTGTACCACTAGAGCCAACTATTTGGGAAACCCAAATAGATGAACTTAAGGACATTAGTTGAGTTGAGTTCAGTCACTCAGTGTCCGACTCTTTTTGACCCCAGGGACTGCAGCATGCCAGGCCTCCCTATCCGTTACCAATTCCTAGAGCTTGCTCAAACTCATGCCCATAGAGTTGGTGATGCCATCCAACCATCTCATCCTCTGCCATCCCCTTCTTCTCCTGCCTTCAATCTTTCCCAGCATCAGGGTCTTTTCAAATGAGTCAGCTCTTCGCATCAGGTGGCCAAAGTATTGAGCTTCAGCTTCAGCATCAGTCCTTCCAATGAATATTCAGGACTGATTTCCTTTAGGATTGACTGGTTTGATCTCCTTGCAGTCTTTTCCAACACCACAGTTCAAAAGCATCAATTCTTCGATACTCAGCTTTCTTTATAGTCCAGCTCTCACATCCATACATGACTACTGGAAAAGCCATAGCTTTGACTAGACGGACCTTTGTGGGCAGTAAGGACATTATGCTAAGTGAATTAAGGCAGCCACAAATACTGTTCGATTCCACTTCTGTGAGGTCCCTAGAGTAGTCACATTCTTAGAGACAGAAACTAACACGGTGGTTGCCAGGGCCCAGGAGCTGTTGTTTAATGGATACGAAAAAGATTTGAGAATGGGTCACACAACAATGTGAATAGACTTAACACCACAGAATTGTACACTTGAAAATTGGCTAGGATGGTAAATTTTACTTTTTTTTTTTTTTAACCATAATTAAAAATTAAAAGTGAAGGAAAAAAGGCATCTGTAGCCAAAGCAGATGTCTTGTCCATGGAGGGTAACTAATATACTCATCTATTCATTAGGTGATTTTTTTTTATTAGATTATCCCTGGATCCTTTGCAGAGAACAGGCCCCCAAAGAAGAGGAAATATTTTCATGAAAGAAAAGTGTAGCCAGGAACAGTCCCAGCTAGAACCACCCCCAGACAAAGGTTGTGTGGCAGACAGGATTTCAGACAAAGGGGCAAGTATTTTTAGGGAAAGGGGGTTAGAAGGCTGAGAGTCATGGACAAGAGAGGTGATGTCTGGGTGGGCCGGGGAGATAGGTGTCTTCACCAGGGGACTATTGCAGGTGGTCTGGGCTGCAGGCAGTGATCTTAGCTCAGGGTCTGTAAAGCCTTTCTCAGAACCACTGCAGGTGGAAGTTTTGGGGGATTCAGATTTTTTTTTTGGATTTTAGAAAAGCAATACAGTGCCTATTCTGTGCGTCCGAGACCGTTCTCAGTGGAGTCTGGCTCAGTACACTGTAAACAAAGCCATTAATATGCCTGTGGCAAAATGTATAAATATTCACACTAAGTGGCATAATAAAGACTATAAATAGCCTCATGTCAGTTCAGACTAGGTTTTGCTGCCAAGAAATTAAAAAAAAAAAAATCTAGTTTCCAGAGCCTTTTGGATTTGGGATTTGAAAATGGCAGAATAGGGATTGGAAACCTGTGTGAATTCTGTACCATCCGCAGACTGTAAATTAACAAAGACACACCATGCTGGAAGGGACCAGAATGGTGTGTTTCAGTGAACCCAACATTCTGATTATATAAATATGAAATGAAAGTTTCTTGCTCAGGCTCACACTGCTGCTCATGGGCAGAGCTGGGCTGAGACTCAAGTAAGTCTCTGACACCCAACCAGGGTGCCCAGAAGGGGGCTAGCCATGGTCTTCGGACCCAGATTGCCTTTGGAGTGGGGTCTGCAATCCATGGAGCCAACCCTCCTCCTCCTCTCTAGTTCCTTTAAGAGGGGCCCTCTTACCTCGGGGAACAGCCTCTCTTATTGCTAAATTCACCTTGTTACACCTCCCGATGGGCCAGTCAAGTTTCCTCTGGGCAAGGTACCTACAGGAGGACTTGTCCTACAGGTTCATAGACAACTCACAGAGCCTTGCATACACATGGTGCTCAGTAAAGACCTGCGAAATCACTGAAGTTATTTGGGTATCCAGAGAAAGAGCTATAATTAAAAGGTCATGTGTAAGACAGCCACCAAAGATGTTTGCTATTGTAGAATTAGAGCTAAGGGCGAGGCTTTTAAACTTTTTTTTTTTAAGATCTGTTTTTGACCTGGACCCTTTTTAAAGTCTTTATTGAATCTGTTACAACATTGCTTCTGTTACAATATTGCTTCTGCTGTTTGTTTTGGTTTTTTTTTTGGCCCCAAAGCATGCGGGATCTTAGCTCCCCAACCAGGGATTGAACCCACACCCCCTGCATTGGAAGGTGAAGTCTTAACCACTGAACAACCAGGGAAGCTCCTCACCATTATTTTTGAATGATGAACATTAATGGTCATTGAAAATGATCTTTCCATCCCTGATGCCTAAGTCATGGGACTGATTCTGCCCTAAGACTGGGCAGAATGAAGATGCTTTCATTATAGTAGTACATAGCACATAGTAAAGTGAAAAAGTGAAAGTGCCAGTCACTCAGTCACATCCAACTCTTTTGCAATCCCATAGTCTATCGCCTGCCAGGCTCCTCTGTCTGTGGAATTCTTCAGACAAGAATAACTGGAGTGGGTAGCCATTCCGGTCTCCGGGAATGCAACCCAGGTCTCCTGCATTGCAGGCGGATTCCTTACCATCTGAACCACCAGGGAAGCCCCTGCTGCTGCTGCTAAGTCGCTTCAGTCGTGTCCGACTCTGTGCGACCCCAGAGACGGCAGCCTACCAGGCTCCCCCGTCCCTGGGATTCTCCAGGCAAGAACACTGGAGAGGGTTGCCATTTCCTTCTCCGGGGGAAATTCCCAATCCAGGGGTTGAACGTGCGTCTCCTTCTTGGCACACAGGTTCTTTACCACTGAGCCACCAGGGAAGCCCATTCCTGCCTTGTGTCCTCCCCAAGCACTTGGAGATTCAGAATGAAGTCACTGGAAAGAACACCCTGTAACACAGGAGTCTTTGATGGGACGGGGTTTTGTTAAGGCATTTGCAGTGGTTTTGTCACATGATCGTCTAGCTCTTAATCAGACCCTACTGGAGCCTCCACTCCTGACCTCCCCCTCCACCCCTCCCCACTGCCCAGAAATACCACTGACTAGAAGGGGATGCTCTTCTGGGGACCAGAGCCAGCCGTGCTCTGCTGGGTGCGTGGTCTTGAGCTGGCTGCATGCATTTTGGGGCCTCTATGTTCTCATGAATTGGAGAAGGAAATGGCAACCCACTCCAGTGTTCTTGCCTGGAGAATCCCATGGACAGAGAAGCCTGGTAGGCTGCAGTCCATGGGGTCGCACAGAGTCGGACACAACTGAAGCGACTCGGCAGCAGCATGTTCTCACGAGTGAGATGAGGGGTTTAGGCTGGACAAGAGAGGGACCGGGGGCAGCACCAGGGGGCCAGGCCATGGATCCGTGTTTGGGGCAGGTGTTGGTGTTCTCGGCTTGTTCCCAAGTCAACAGAGTAATTCTGCCTTGATCTATTTTATATAAAAAGGATTCCAGATAAAATTTCCTTTCAAGTAAAGATCCCCCCTTTTTTTAAGTTTGAAAAAGGGGGTATAGGTCATTATTGAGATCTGCTTGCTCTGGAATTCTCTGACATCAAAGCCGTCAGTGAAAGTCACTCAGTCATGTCCAACTCTTTGTGATCCCATGGACTGTAGCCAGCCAGGCTCCTCTGTCCATGGAATTCTCCAGGCGAAAATGCTGAAGTGGGTAGCCATCCCCTGTCTCCAGGGATCCCCTGTCCCGACCCAGGGATCAAACCCGGGTCTCCTGCATTGCAAGTAATTTTGTACCCTTTGAGCCACTGGGGAAGCCCTTCAAAGCTGTCAGGGTCACAGTTAAATCTTCCTGTTGATGGCTAATGAGGATATGATGTCTGGTGGTTGGGGCAGGGTGTAGACACTGCCATCGTGTCTTCGCTCTTAGGCCATCTAGCGACACAGATGATTCAGAGACGTTGGCAAAGCCTCTTAGCTGGAACCCCATCCTCCTAGAAAACCTGCTTATAATTTTATGAGAAAGAAGCCAATGACAAGGCAGCAGTGATTCTCAAACTTTGCAGTATACTGAAATCACCTGGGGAGTTTTTAAAAATTCCAACATTCAGGGTACACTTCATGCCAATTAATTCAAATGTGGAAGGAGGGGCCCAAGCATCAGTAATGTGTCAATTTCCCAATGTGATCTAATGTGCTGCCAAGTTTAAGAATAAATGCCATTGGTATAGCCAATATGGAAGACAGGATGATGGTTCTTCAAAATATTAGACATAAAATCACCATGGAATCCAAAACTCCCACTTCTGGGGACATACCCAAAAGAACTAAAGCAGGGTCTTGAGACGCTTGTATACTTGTATTCATAGCAGTGTTGTTCACAATAGCCAAAAGGCAGAAACAACCAAAGTGCCCATCAAGGGGCACACCCTACTTGCACATGAAATAAAACTTGAACAGACTCACCCCCAAAAAAAGAATTTCAGTTTTGCAAGATAAGAGACTTCTGGAAATCGGCCACACAACAACATAAACGTACTTAACCCTACTGAACCCTTAAAAATGGTTGAGATGGTAAATTTTATGCTTTGTGTATTTTGCCATGATTAAACATCAAATAACATGAAAAGGGTAAGTGGCATCACGTCATGCCTTGCTGCTCAGTGTGACGTGTGGGCCCCTGTATCAACATCTTCCAGGAACCAGTTAGAGATACAGCATCTCATATCCACCCCAGACCTGCCGCATCCAAACCTGCAATTCTCAACAAGACCCCCCATGTGACTGGTGTGTACATTAGTTGGTGTGACTATTAGTCCAGGGTTTAGAATATGGAGCCAACAAGGTCATTCGTCTACCTGGGTCCCACCTCTTCCCTCTCTACTTCCTGGAGAACACAGCGTTCTCCAAGGGGCCACATGCTCGGGAGGCTGACCTCATCCCCTTCTTGGGGTCCCCCTCCCCTGGCCAGTGACTGGTTCAGGGCTGGCATGTGGTCTGGTTCTGGCCAACAACAGGAAGGGAAGTTCTGCTGCAGAGGTGCTATGGACATCCAAGCAGACATGGACCCTCTTTCCTTTGGATTCTCTCATGTCAGGATGGGTCCCAAGCAAGTTCTGTAGGCATCCTGGGACCTTGGGGCCAAGCTAGCCTAGTTCTTGAGAAACAGAGCCTGGGTCCACCTCACCGTGGGTTTCTTGGTTATGAGATCAGAAATGTACTTATTGTTTAAGACCGTTCAAGTCAGGGTTCTCTGCTCCTCGATGCTGTGGACATTTGGGGCTGGATAATCCTTTGTTGTGGACAGGCTCTGCAAGCATTACAGGGTGTGTGGCAGCAACCTTGACCTCTACCGTCAGATGCTGACCTCTACCGTCAGACTCCAGTGGCGCTTCCCCCCTCAGCTGTGACAGTGTCTCCAGACACATTGCCAAGTGTTGGGCGAGGAGACAATTCACCCCCAGTTGAGAACCCCTGTTGCAGACAAAGCCTCCCTAACAAATGAAAGGACGTTTTCTCAGTGAGCCTGCTGCTGCTGCTGCTGCTGCTAAGTCGCTTCAGTCGTGTCCGACTCTGTGCAACCCCAGAGACGGCAGCCCACCAGGCTCCCCCGTCCCTGGGATTCTCCAGGCAAGAACACTGGAGTAGGTTGCCATTTCCTTCTCCAATGCATGAAAGCGAAAAGTGAAAGTGAAGTCGCTCAGTCGTTTCCGACTCTTAGCGACCCCATGGACTGCAGCCTACCAGGCTCCTCTGTCCATGGATTTTCCAGGGAAGAGTACTGGAGTGGGGTGCCATTGCCTTCTCCGCTCAGAGAGCCTGGGGAGGGTAAAAACCACCACCTATGCACCAGTGTCTTGAGGATCAAAGTGGAATCAGGTGTGCGAGAAAAGCAAACACACAGGTACTGCTCCTCACTGGCTCTTTCATGCCGCTGGGGCTCTGATAACAATGTTGTACTTTCTGTGTATTCTTTAAATAGGCAGAGATGTTTAACTTAACAGATGGCCAGTGCAGACAGTGAGTGGAATTTTCCCTGGGCAAAGTGGCTGACCCGGCCTGCACTCTTGGGCTCCTCCTCCTGCTCGGAAATTCTGTGTCTCTCTGCCCTCAGATGAGAAGAACAGCAACCCTCATGGAGCAAAGCAGCAGGTTCTGGTGGGCCCGCTTCACCCTGTATGAAGACCTGACCCCTGGAGATCTGATGGGGTACTCAGGATGCTGGCTACCTCTGCATCCTCACTGAGACCCTGGAGGCTCACATTCAGGGGAAGGTGGCCCATTGGAAAATGCAGAGAGATGAAAACGCAGTTTTGTTAGGAGAGGGCCTTTCTACCTGTGACCTGAGCACGTCCTGTTGGGTTGGGAAAGGTGATGTAACCGACTAAAGTTAGAACACGAGGGACAAGTCAGGTGACTCAGCAAGAGAAAGGATGGGGGAGCCCAGAAGAACATTGCCCCCCCGTTCCCAAGTCTGTCCTGAGAAATCTTGTCTGAAGGAGGTCACGCTTGATAAATGGGCCACTTGCCTTCCTGTGAAGATGCCCCCTAGGATGCAGGGGGGTGAGGAGGAAATCTGGGGTGCCTCCCCACCTCAGAGATGTGGTCAGATGCCACGAGTCTGAGGAGCAGGATAGCAGGCAAGGCACAGAGCGAGGAAACAGACCTGTCAAGACCTCCACCTCAACCACCAGCCATGGCTTTGGACAGAAGAAACCCAGTTAATGAAGGGAGCTGAGATGCCAAAGGAAGTGGCCAACTCGTGACCTCAGATGGCCTGTCCCTCGGGCCAGTCTCTGAGCTCGTGCCCACAGAAGCAGAGTGCTACCGCAGTGGCTCTCCTTGGGCAGCATCGACCCCAAGCCCATTAGGACGTTAACCAGGCAGTGGACGCGGGAAATCCACCAACATCCAAACCTGGGGGCTGCCCTCTTGTCTGATGGAGGAGCTGCCTTTACTGTCAGGGCAAGCAACCTCCAGTATCAGAGATGCTATTGACCAGTGGCAATGGAGTATGTCTCCCGTCTTCTCCTTCTCCAAAGGGAGAATTCTCCCCAGAAATCTTTGGTGCAGATAGCTTGGTTTTCCCCAACACTGCTGACTATGTTGATGACTGTGAACTTCAGAACTTAGTTCATAGGTTACCATCCTGTGAGTAGATACTTCCAGACATGATGGGGAGTCTGATGCACCTCCCAGAAAATATGAACTCGAATCTGAATGCAGTAACTGAATGAATCAGGAGTTTCACCCTTTGGGGGAGGGGGTAAGTCTATTTAAATACCCAAGTGTGGGTATTTCTGATGCTTATGTAAGGGAAAGTGAGGGTACCAACATTAGTTTATCAAAGGGATGGATCATATGGGACATTAAGGCTACAGCCTTCACACCACCTGCCCCTCTATCCGTAATAATCCTGATTTTGTGCAGGTAGCTATACTTGAACTCACAGCTCATACAGCTTAGGGAAAGCTGACTCCACCCCCAGATCTAGGACGGGGAGTTCAGCTGGATGAAGCTTGCTCGGAACTCCTAAGAAACACGTCCCCTCTCTTTTGAAAATTCTTCTTTTGGAGCAGAGATGTTGGTGGGGATGGTGAAAATCTGAGTGCTGGAGAAGCCATTTCACCACCATGAGGGGAACCAACTCCAACTGAAACCAAATTGAAAAACTCAGAGAAATGGATCCACAATCCTGATTGTACCAGACCCAATCTCACTCTTGGGCTTCTGCCTTATATAATGTCTCTTTTAATATTTGAGCCAGTTAGAGTTTTCTGTTCCTTGCAACCAAACAACCAGCTATTATAGAGTGTGGTAAAGGCTAAAATAAAAATATGAAAAAAATGTTGGAGAACATAGATTAATTAGCTCAGAGAAGCAAGCTGTTTCTTCAAGCATTTAGGGTGGGAAGGTTGGAAAGGAACCCAGCAGAGTTCTTAGCATCAGGGGTCCCCGACCGCCGGGATCTAATGCCCAATAATCTGAGGTGGAACAGATGTAATAATAATAGAAATAAAGTACACAATAAATGTAATGCCCTTGAATCATCCCGAAAACATCCCCTTTCCTCCCCCAGTCTGTGAAAAAATTGTCTTCCATGAAACAGGTCCCTGGTGCCAAACAGGTTGTGGACCCCTGCTTAGCATCCAGCCCACCCTTTTCATGGGGAGTTACTGGACTCATCTGAGGCCACTGCTACCCCTCTCTTAGTCCACGCAGGTGGGGATGGGTATGGAAAGGCTTGTGAACAGGGCATTGCTCCTGGCATCTAAAAATTTCCAGTAAATGCTGGATGGTGGGAGGACACCCACCATCACTGGCCCCAGCCCCCCGCCCTCGGAAGTCTGAGGGTGTTCCCCAGCCTCCTAATGCCCCTGCCTCCACTGCTGTTACAGGAGGACATGGACCACATGTCTCCCAGGCTGAGAGCTTTCCTGTCTGAACCCATCGGAGAAAAGGATGTTGCCTGGGTGGACGGGATCAGCCATGAGCTGGCAATCAACTTGGTCACCAAAGGTTTCAACAAGGTAATCCCTCTTTTCCAGTTTCTCCACCTTCTCCTCCCAACCCATCTCCCCCAACCTGCCAGGTGGCAGCGGCTGCCACGCGTCCCTGCCAGCGGCCATCAGAGAGCAGAGCTGCCACTTGGCCAGGTGCCACAGGCTTCAGCGTCACTGACCTGTGTGCTTAGGCAGCCACCAGGGTCCACAGAAAATGTGCAAACTGAATCACTGTGACTCGGAGCAGCTGGGCTGTGCAAGGTTCACGTGGCATTCACACACCCAGGGGTCGACAGAGGCGAGCCGGCCACAGAGTCTGGGGCCAAGATGTCAGGATGGGTGACCTGGGTGATCTCCCCACCCACCTTGAAGAAATTCGGATTGGGGAAGCGGGTCCCTCGCCTCCTATTAGGCCTTGGCAGGTGGAGTAATAGCAGCCTGGCATCTACACCCGAGTAAGAGGAAATGAGTTGTTGTAAGATGTCACTAGCTGTCCAGGTACGGCCTCGAGGGTGGCCGATGGAATCAGAAAGGTCTATGTATGAATAATTGTTTCTCTGATGCTGTTACAAGGCTGTGTGAGCCTTAGGAAGGACAGGGAGCTCTTCCCAAAGAAAGTGGGCAGGCGGGAATCCACAGGCTCTCGGTCAACAGAGGCCCCACCAGCAGGGCCGCAACTGATCATTCCCTTTAGCTCTGAAAGTCGGTCCACGGCCAGGGCAGGAAGAGGCTGCAGAGACACCCAGGGACACTGGCACCACTGTGTGTGTGACTAACAGTCTGGTTTGCACCGGCCCAGTGCATGGCTGTGTCCAGGGACAGTGGGACGGCTGGTTCTGTAGTTTTCTAATTGACACGCGGCCCTGAGCCATTCGTTAAACACTCTGAATGCCACCCCAGTCTGCCACAATTTAATGTCTTTTAGATGGGATTGTCAGGAAGGTGGAGAGAGGTGAATTTGCTTCTTTCCTTCCTGATAAAGGTGGGAAGGGCATTTGGGAGCAGGAATAAAAGCAGGCAAGTCTGACTAGGGGAGACATTTGAAATTATAAGTTATTTTTTAGAAGAAATTATTATCCCTTTGACTTTTCTATTGTGGGGTATCACATCCACACTGATGTGATGGTTCAGCTGAGTGAGTTTTCACAATAACACACCTGCACAGCCCCACCACCCTCATCCAGTGATCAGGCTCCTCCACAATTCCAGACAGTTGCCCCCCGTGTCTTCCAGGTCAACGCCACCTCCCCACTCCCACAAATAACTGCTATTCTGGCTTCTACCACCATTGGCTTAATGTCTCCATAATTGTGAGGTTTTGTTCTTGTTCAGCCATACTCGGTTCAAAAAATATTTAAATTTACATGTGGTAAATTTCACCCTTTTTAGTACCCAGTTCTGCAATTTTTGACAAATGCTCACAGTTGTGTAGCTATGACCAAAATCAAGATCTGCAGCAATCCCACCGCGTTAAAATATTTCCCCTTACCTTTCACATTTCTCACCCTCAGTCCCTGGCAACTACAGATTTGTTGTCTGTCCCTATCGTTTTGCCTTTTCCAACTTGTTTCAACTGAGATAGATAGGATGACAGGCATATTAAAGACAAAGGAATGAATGAATAATGGGAATTTTCCAGGTATCTGAGAGCTTGATACACAGAGTTAGGGCTACAGGGGAGACGGAACTGGCTAGGTCTCTGGAGACCTGCTCCTCTGTGTCCTGGCTTGCTGTGACCGGCTCTCCACATCTACTCACTGCAAGGGCCACTGATTCCAGGCACTAACGCCAGGGGTTTCACCTTCTGCCTTAGTTTTGAGCCCCTCAGCCAGCCATGAATGAGATGAGAGGTTGCTATCTTCACTTTACAGGAGGAGACAGAGGCCCTGGAGACTGAGTGCCTTGATCAAGGTCCTGAGTGAGGACAGAACGGCCATGTGTTATTTCATAAAAAATCACACAAGAAGATTGCTGCCAGGAAGTTATCCCAACAGGGAG
The DNA here is from genome assembly GCF_027580195.1 of Bos mutus. Lineage (NCBI taxonomy): Eukaryota > Metazoa > Chordata > Mammalia > Artiodactyla > Bovidae > Bos > Bos mutus. The sequence goes on from NC_091629.1 coordinate 23,049,536, forward strand.
GGTACTTATGCTGGGATTTGGTGGTGAGACCCTGTATCACCTCCTTGAGCCTGGCTGAGCCTCTAAGAGGATCCAGGAGGTGACCCCAATGTAGCATCTACAAGATGAGCAGGTGCTTCGGGGGCGGGGAGGCCAGGTCTGTGGGTGGGGCCACAGGTCTGTAGAGGGGAGGGGGCTGTGGGCAGCCAGCTCAGATGCAGCAGCAGAAAGTCAGACTCCTGCAGTGCTTTCCACAGGCTTTATCTTTTTAGAGCAGTTTTAGGTTCACAGCGAAATAGAGCAGAAAGTTCAGAGTGGTTCCAAATACCCCTGTGCCCATCCAGCCTCCCCCATCATCAGCATCCCCTTCAGAGTGGTAGCTTTGTTACAGGAGAACCTAGATGGACATGAACCCTCCCAGGCGCACAGTTCACAGCAGGGCTCGCTCTGTGTCATGCATTCTATGGGTTTGGACACACGTGTGATGACCTGTATCTACCATGAAATGAAAGAGTTGCTCAGTCAGTCCGACTCTTTGTGAGCCTAGGGACTGTAGTCTGCCAGGCTCCTCTGTCCATGGCATTCTCCAGACAGGAATACTGAAGAGTGTTGCCAGTCCCTTCTCCAGGGGATCTTCTGGACCCAGGAGTCGAACCCAGGTCACCAGCATTGCCGGTGGATTCTTTACCATCTAAGCCATTGGGGAAGGCTAGTATCTACCATGGTGATGTCCCACAGAGTCATTCTTCTGCCCCACAATCCTCTGAGCTCCTGGGTTTCTGTGTCCTGCCCACAGGAGGCCTGGGCATGGCAGCCCCTTCCCCAAGCTGGGGATCCCCAAGGTTCCTTGGCTGTGAACAGAAACCCTCTCAATTTCTACCTCTGCTCGTGGCAGCTTCCTCAGCCATGTCCTGTGTGAGAGTTGGGCCATAAAGGAGGCTGAGCACCGAAGAATTTATGCTTTCAAACTGGTGCTGGAGAAGACTCTTAAGTTCCTTGGACTGCAAGGAGATCCAACCAGTCAGTCCTAAAGGAAATCAACCCTGAATATTCATTGGAAAGACTGATGCTGAAACAGAAGCTCCAATACTTTGGCCACTTGATGCAAAGAGTCGAATTATTGGAAAAGACCCTGAGGGTGGGAAGGATTGAAGGCAGGAGGAGAAGGGGGAGACAGAAGATGAAATGGTTAGATAACATCACTGACTCAATGGACATGAATTTGTGCTAACTCTGGGAGATGGTGAAGGACAGGGGAGCCTGGCGTGCTGCAGTCCATGTAGCCGCAAAGAGTCGGACGTGACAGTGACTTAACAGCAACAGCATAAATGTAGCATTTAGTTAGAGAAAAAGTTTTTGGTTACACACAGTGCCTGGTGCTGTGAAATGCATTCACCACAGGCGCTGAGGAGCTGGGAGCTGGCAGGGGAGTCAGGCAGACAGAGGCTGAGACTGCATGTCTGTACTTGAGAAGTCTGGGTGTTCTTGTGGAGACTGAAACATTGAATGAACGTTGACCAGGACCAGCTGCTAATTTGCCGGGCCCAGTGCAGGGTGAGGATGGGAGGGCCCTGCTGCAAGTTCATTAGGAATTTCAAGATGGCGCCAGCACAACAGGAAAGCAAGTGGGGCCTCGGAGTACAGGACCTGTGTGCCAACGAGGGTCACCTGCAGGGACCCCAGACTCAAATATCACTGCTGTTGAGCAAGGAATGGGCATGCAAGCTAGAGCCTGGTCCAGACCTGCTCACGGTTGGGATGAGGCATTGAGGGGACATCTTCCCTGGAGCCACCATCCCGCCATGTGGGCAAAGGCTGGCGTGGGAGAGATGGTGGGAAATCAGGGTGCCCGCATCCCTTTCCCTGCAGTCAGTTTCCTGTGCTCCCAAGGAGGCAGAGGGCAGCTCCCTGGGTAGGAATTCACCCTCTGGAGCCCGGAGAGAAACCAAGAAGGCTTGGTTTCTATTAGGGCCATGATGAGGGCCCACGACTCCAGCTTCCTTTGGGAGCAGAGAGAAGCACGCTGACTTCCCCAGCTCCAAAGGCCCTCCTGCCTGCAGGCTTTCTGGAAAGTTCGCCTCTGGTCCTGAGAGCCACACACTCCCTGGCATCCTGGCTGCCGAACACGGAGGGACCTGGAGACTCTGAGGACCAGAGCAGCAATGGATGCCAGCAGATGGCAGAGGCGCCAGGCCAGGCGGCAGACAGTCGCGTTGTGCTGGAATGGGGCCGAGGACAGGAGTCCTAACCTTCTGGGTTCTAAGTGAGTCCATTCAGAGGATGGATGAGATGCAGGAAACCATGTCAGGAGCCTGCTGATGAAGTTCAAAAGGGCCTCTTACTATTATCATCGAGTTCTCTTTCCTGGGGCAAAGCTCTGTGTTTCCCAGTCTTGCACCGCCCACACTCATTGAAGCAACGGGCTCAATCAATATTCAGTAAATGTTCATTTTTTTAAAAAGTTGAATTAAAAAAAAAAACTCAGTAAAATCACCCTTGAAAAGATGAGGATACTGATAAAATAAAATGAGGTGATTCTAAGCAATAACACTACTTTTTACAAAAGATGATTAAAGTACCAGATAAAATGACCATGAAATGCTGGCCTTTGTTTCTTGTGAGAAACTGGATCTAGGCTAAAAAAAAAACAACAAAAAACCAAACTCCAATGCTTGGGTATAGTTTACGACTGGAATTCAGCTTTTATTTAATGTCTTTTAAAAAATTCATCCCTTTAATAGTCCAAATGAAGTTTGCTTGGTTTTATGTAAGTGAAATACCCAGACACCAGCAGGTTTTCCTGGAGAGGGCCCAGGACTTACGGCCTCGACACTGGTTCCCATTCACTCCAGGCCGGAAAGCTGGGCACTGGATGTGGCCTTAAATCTCCGGCCTTCCCTGTTCAGTGGCTCGGCCAGTCTGTGGATCTCAGATGTCTCTTTCTCCATGTGGTCCTCTCCCCTCAGTAGGAACAGTGATGAAACAGAGTGAGAGGAATGAGAAGCTGTGGGACCAGGACTCAGAAAAACAGAGAACACCCTAGAACTTTGTCTAGTGCATTTTTCATCCATCCACAGAGACTCCTCAGGGTGGGAAGAGGGGCAAGGCTCAGCGTGCTCCATTCCTTGTATGTTCCTCCCATGGACGAAAAGGAGTTTGCATTTCTCCATTGGTCTCACTGGGGCTTCCCAGGTGGCTCTAGTGGTAAAGAACCCGCCTGCCAATGCAGGAGACAGAAGAGACGTGGGTCTATCCCTGGGTCCGAAAGATCCTCTGGAGGAGGAAATGGCAACCCACTCCAGTGTTCTTGCCTGGAGAGTCCCTTGGACAGAGGAGCCTGGCGGGCTACAGTCCAGAGGGTCGCACAGAGTCGAACACGACTGAGCACGCATGCAGGCACCTCTCACCCAGGGCCAGCCTCTGGTCAGGATCGAGTCCCCATGGCCTAGGTCAGGATTTCAGGGACGGCCACTGCCCCTTGGATCTGACCTGTGTCCACTCCTTGGTTTTCTCCGGTGTCCTCGCACTGCCCCCATAGCTGAGTACTTTCCTGTGTCCTCCCCACAGGCTTACGTCCTGTTGGGACAGTTCCTCCTGATGCACAAGAGGGAAGCCGAGTTTCAGAAGTGGCTCATCTGTTGCTGCGGAGCCACCGAGTTTGAGGCCCGGGAGTGTTCCAACTGTCTGAAGGAATGGTGCTCCTGCTTCCTGTAGACCCAGCCTGGCCCTGAGCCGCCTTCCGGAAAACAATGCCACTGCATCGACCCCGGGCTCCAAGTCGTTATTTCTCTTTTCCACTTTATTGACACAGGTTTGTTATAAAAAGCAGCTCAAGAGAATAAAAGAGGACAAACACAAGCACGGTGACCTCCGGATTCCACCCAGAAACATTCGCCTTATGCCGATATCATGCCAGCTGTCTCTTAGCATACGCTCATCTCCAGGAATGGATAATTTTATTTTAAAATGGGAATTCAATTTTAAGTCAGTGTAGTAGTTATCAACTGCTGCAGAACAAAGGAACCCAAAATGCAGCCGCTTAACAGGAACAATCATTTTATCTCACTCAGTTTCTGAGGGTTGGGAACTGAGAGTTGCATGGCTGGGTGGGTCTATCTCAGGGCCCCTGTGAGATTATAGACTGTGGGCCAGGGAGCAGGTTGGCCTGGGCTGGAGAACCCACATGGTTTCTCATGTAGCTGGTGGCCTGAGACCTCGGCTGCTCTCTGAGGTGGGGCCTCTCTCAGGCTTTGATGACCTGGCTTCTAGGGTCGCCCAGAGCAGGTGACCCAGGAAGGAATAAGAGGGCAGGAGGCCACCGTCTTTCATGACCTCAACTCTCACACAACCTCACTTCTGCCTTGATTTGTTTTTAGAACCAAGTCCCTACATCCTCAAGGGAGAATTAAACTTTTCTTGAAATAGCAAATAGTTCAGTTCAGTCACTCAGTCGTGTCTGATTCTCTGCGACCCCATGAACTGCAGCAAGCCAGGCCTCCCGGAACTCCCGGAGTCCACCCAAACCCATGTCCATTGAGTCAGTGATGCCATCCAGCCATCTCATCCTCTGTCGTCCCCTTCACCTCCTGCCCTCAATGTTTCTCAGCACCAGGGTCTTTTCAAATGAGTCAGGTCTTCGCATGAGGTGGCCAAAGTATTGGAGTTTCAGCTTCAACATCAGTCCTTTCAATGAACACCCAGGACTGATCTCCTTTAGGATGGACTGGTTGGATCTCCTTGCAGTCCAAGGGACTCTCAAGAGTCTTCTCCAACACCACAGTTCAAAAGCATCAATTCTTCGGCACTTAGCTTTCTTTATAGTCCAACTCTCACATCCATCCATGACTACTGGAAAAACCGTAGCCTTGACTAGATGGACCTTTGTTGGCAAAGTAATGTCTCTGCTTTTTAATATGCTGTCTAGGTTGGTCATAACTTTCCTTCCAAGGAGTAAGTGTCTTTTAATTTCATGGCTGCAGTCACCATCTGCAGTGATTTCGGAGCCCCCCCAAAATAAAGTCATCCACTGTTTCCACTATTTCCCCATCTATTTGCCATGAAGTGATGGGACCGGATGTCTAGTATGCAAACATTTTTAAGAGCATCACAGACAGGTTTTCGAGATACAATTTACATATGGTTTAACTTGTCCTTCTCAGGTGTGTAGTCCTATGAATGCTGACAAATGTGCTGTCCTGGACCACCACATCTTCATCCACCCCCAGAGAGTTCCCTTTAATCACCCCTCACCCCTCCCCAGCCCTTGGCAACCAAGGATCTGTTTTCTGTCCTCAGAGTTTTGACCTTTCCAGAAAACCGTGTAAATGGAATTGCACAATATGTAGCTTTCTGAGATTGGCGTCTTTCACTTGGCATAATTCAGCAGGGGTGGATCCATGATACAGGTTTCTTCAATTTAAGAAACTCAGCAGCTGCTGTTGGTGTCCAGCTATATCCTGTGGACAATCACTGTCCTCGGGGAGTCCCGAACTTCCCTCAAAATCACCGAAATCTCCTCGGCCAGAGGGGGCCTCTGGCTGCAGGAGAGGGTCACCCCATGCACAGGGAAGAGAAGAAATGCCAGGAAGGTAACACCAGGGGAGCCCTCAGTCTTGATGGAAGTTGAAGGTCGAATGCCCCAGGTCCTCTCCCCATGGGTGGGGCAGTTCTGAGGAGGTTCCCCCAGTTCCCCAGTGGGGCTGAGCCAGGTTCCCCACAAAGAGCGGTCCCCTCTCTTTGACACCTAGACCCACTTCCTCCCCCCTACATCCTGCGTTTCCAATCCCCTTGCCCAGGCTTCCTGTAACTCCCCCTCCAGCCCGACACACACACACACACACACACACACACACACACTGAAATACTCAAATTTAGAGTCTGCTTCCAGAAGAACCCAAACTAAGACAACCGTGTTAAGACTTAATTTTAACAGAAGAAAAAAGGTGGAACAGAGCTGAAAGAATTGCTGAACTTTACTGAATTTTTTCTTCATCACTAGATATAGTCATTTCTAAGTTCATTTCTTCTGAGTTTAAAGAATAATGTGAGGCAAACAGTTAGAGAGAGGTTAGCATCCTTAGGTTTATTTTAAACTCTGTTTTTCAATATTAGACAGTATAAACTTCCACTGGGTGGGAGGGAAAAGGAAATCAACACTCTCACTTCTTCCCTTTCATTTTTGAATTGGTTTTATTGTTGCTTTAAAAAAATTTTTTTAATTGTGGTATAGTTATTTTACAACGTGTTAGTTTCTGCTGCTGCTAAGTCGCTTCCGACTTAGCATGTCCGACTCTGTGAGACCCCGTAGACGGCAGCCCACCAGGCTCCCCCGTCTCTGGGATTTTCCAGGCAAGAACACTGGAGTGGGTTGCCATTTCCTTCTCCAATGCGTGAAAGTGAAAAGTGAAAGTGAAGTCACTCAGTTGTGTCTGACTCTTTGCGACCCCATGGACTGAAGCCCACCAGGCTCCTCCATCCATGGGAGTTTCGAGGCAAGAGTGCTGGAGTGGGGTGCCATTGCCTTCTCCGGTGTTAGTTTCTATTGTATAGCAAAGTAGAACAGCTATGTGTTTACATATATCCTCCTTTTTCTGAATGTCCTTTCCATTAGGTCACCACAGAGCACTGAGCAGAGTTCCCTGTGTTGTACAGCAGGCTCTCATTCTGTTTTATGCATTGCTGTATATTTGTGTCAATCCCAGTCTCCCAATTCATCGCACCTCCCTTTCTCCCCTTGGTGTCTGTGTTTGTTCTCTGTGTCTATGTCTATTTCTGCTTTGCAAATAGGTTCATCTGTACCATTTTCTAGGTTTCACATTTATGTGTTAATATAAGATATTTGTTTTTCTCTTTCTGACTTCACTCTCTATGACAGTCTCTGGGTCCTTTTAATTTCTCAAGGTTTAGAATGCATATATGTCCTTCCCATAAGCATAACTCCTATAATTATTTAGTCTTAGTTTTATATTTAAGAGCTTATCATCAATCTTTTTTAGTATCATCATTTTAAAAATCATAGCCTTGTCATTCTCAAATTCTTTATTTTGATACATTTTTTTGTTGGTTGAGGTGGACAGAATCAATCCACCTCAATTGGAAAAGGTCACAGTACGCTGTGGGCTTTGTAGGTGGCGCTAATGGTAAAGAACTTGCCTGCCAATGCAAGAGACATAAGAGACATGGGTTCGATCCCTGGGTTGGGAAGATCCCCTAGAAGAGGGCATGGCAACCCACTCCAGTATTCTTGCCTGAAGAATTCCATGGACAGAGGAGCCTGGAGGGCTACAGTCCATAGCGTCACAAAGTTGGACAGGACTAGCGTCAGGAGAGCTCTGATCGCGGTACTCAGGTACGTGGGAACTCCCTTTCAATGCCTGCTCCTGTGAGGACCATGGCCATGGAATGGAGACCTGGTGAATCACTCCCTGTATTTCAAAGTCTCTGCCCAAAGTGGTACATTCCACGGATGCTCACATTTCATTGGTCAAAGCAAGTAACATCATCCCTAACTCCAAGGGGCCAGAATTCTTCTGCATTCAGAAGAAGCAGAACTATTTGGTGACAGTAACAACCAAGATCACCCTCATTCAATGAAGCTCATTATTGTTTCTCTGGATGCCTCCCGAGTGTTATGTTTCCTAAATTCGTAACATGATTGGGGTCTTTCTATTGCGGTCTGAGTAGCTCCTTCTAACTCTGCTTCTCTAGTTGTCCTCAAGGAGAGGCCAAGGAGGATTCCAAGTAAGCCAACGGGTTGGTCCAAAGACAAACAGCTGTATCTCCTGGGAGCTCAGGTTCTGACTGCCCAGAGTCTGTCCCTGTTGCCGCCTACACAGCCCACCCTGAGATCAAGTCTCTGCTGAAATAGTCACGGTGTTTAGAAGTCACCTCCCTGCCCAGGATGGGAGCTGGTTGGCTCCAGGGAAGGAAGAGGGAAGTAGCTTACCTCTCACTCCCTCCCACTCTCCTCTGACACTGATGAAATTCATCCCTTTCACCAGGTTGGTGTCCAGGATCCTGTAGGAAGGTTGGGAGCTGAGAAGCCTAGAGGAGATGAGCCCCAGGCCAGAGGAGACTCTGCAGAAGGACCTAGCCCAGTAGACTCGAGTAGCTGTTCCCTGTGTGGTATCATTGGTGGGACATCTGGATGAACCCTGTCCCCTCAGATCTTCCCCATGAACACCAGGGATGCTCTGCATCAACCATTCGATTCCTTCCGTTCAGTTTTGTCTTCCTTGTAGGTAAAATTACTGGCTTCAGTTCTTCACTTATCTCGGTATTTCTACCCCCATTATGTGATCTTGCAGCCTCCCTATTAGAGGAAGAGTAACTCCCAGCCCCCTTGGGAGTTATTCTCCCCAAATTTGTAACTCTCCCCGCAAAACTACCATCCAGTGTTTTATTGTATTTCTTTCTACTCTTTCTTCACTTGAATAGGTGTCCATTTGTTAACAACAGGTTTATTGAAATATATTTCACACATCATCAAATTCACTCTTTCAAAGTGTACAATTCAGTGGCCTTTCGTGTATTCCCAGAGTTGTGCAGCCACCACTGCTATTCAATTTCAGAATATATTCATCACCCCCAAAAGGATCTCCCATTAGCAGTTCCATTAGCCATCACCCCTCCCTGCCCTCCGGCCAGCCCCTGGCAACCTCTAATCTACTTTCTGTCTCTATAGATTTGCCTATTCTGGACATTTCATAAAAATAGTATCATACATTCTGCAGGCTTTTGTGACTGGCTTCTTTCAGTGAACATAAGGTATTCAAGGCTCATCATGGTACAGTAAGTGAGGGTGTCCATTTAAACAATAATGGAGATCTCATCAAACATCAGGAGACATCTTACTTCCTTCATTTATACGTTTAAAATTTTTTTCCTCATTATTAATCTTTGAAAAATACTCTTTAGCAGTTATATAACAATTCATCAGATCTATATGCAATAATGTATTGAATTGTTCCTAGTTTTGGACTTCTAGGGTTTCTATGAGCAGGTAATCGTGTTTTATTGAATGGGTGAATGATTTATTGGATGAATGCATGAATGAATGGATGAATGAATGGAGGCTTAAACATGAATCTTTGCAGCATTTCCTATTTCTCCTTTAGCAAGATGCTGAGAAAAAGATCTACAGTAGAAAAACAAACATTATAAAATTTTTCATTCTTACTGCAACTGCTTTTCTAGAAAGTTCGACCCAATCCACTGAACAAGGCTTTGAGTTCGTCTGACCACATCTCACTCCATGCTGCTACTGCTGCTAAGTCACGTCAGTCGTGTCCGACTCTATGCGACCCCATAGACTGGACTATGCAGCCCACCAGGCTCCCCTGTCCCTGGGATTCTCCAGGCAAGAACACTGGAGTGGGCTGCCAATTCCTTCTCCAATGCATGAAAGTGAAAAATGAAAGTGAAGTCGCTCAGTCGTGTCCAACTCTTAGCGACCCCATGGACTGTAGCCTACCAGGCTCCTCCGTCCATGAGATTCTCCAGGCAAGAGTACTGGAGTGGGGTGCCATTGCCTTCTCCATCTCACTCCATGAGTAAAACTGAATTCCTTATCGTGGCCCAGGAGGCCCTGCAGTCTGGCCTGTCCCCTGCCTAATCCCTTCTGTGTCTGCCCCCAGCCCCCACCCCAGCCAGGTTGGCCTCCCTTTTGGTCACACCCACTTGCTGGCAGTGGGGCTGGTGGCCTCTGCATATCTGTCACCTGTGCCTGGAGCCCTTCCCCAGGCCCTCAAGGCTCATTGCTACCCTTCAAGGCTCTGCTTAAGAGACACTTCTGTGCAAGTTCCTCCTGTTCAAAACATCACCCCCAGCAGCCCTTGTCTCCTTCCCCAGCTTAATTTTCTTTTTCTCCATAGCACTTACCACCATCTAATATACTGCATAATGTGCTTATTTTGTTTATTGTTTCAACCCCCTAAAATGAACAATTTGGGCCTGGCCCAGTGTCTGGCATGGGGAGGTGTTCAATAAATAAGTGTGAAATTGAGTTGGCTGTCAGCATGGAGGGCTCTTCCTATTAAATCAGGGGCCTCTTCCCCTGGAGGCTCTGTCTTCCACCAAGTCCTAGTCAATGTTCTTTCTTGACTCAGCTCTGGAGCCAACTGGCCCGGCCACTGCCTTCAGGACTGTGGATTCTGTCCTGTAGTGAAACCTGGAGGAGGCGGCCCCTGACAGACATGCCCCAGGGACTGGAGAGCACTAAGGCGTGTTACTGGCAGGAGCCCAAACCTTCCTGGGGCCCACACAGAACAGAGAGCACCAGTGACCACACAGCCCCCTGGCCTTGGAGCCGCCTATCAGGGCCTGGTGTCCTCACCAGCCTCCAGAGAGCAGCTCCAACCCAGACACAGATGGGAGCTTCCAGTCTCTGCAGAGCAGGTGGCTTCCTGGTGCACACAGCATGTTAAGGGCGGGGAAAGGAAGCCCCCGCAGTTAGCTGGGACTCCCCTCTCGGCCAGACTGGCAAGGCAGCAGGGCATTCCTCAGGGGCCTCCCATTGTGGGCCACTTCCGGCCAGGCTCCCAGGGGCTTCCAGGGCAGCCAGAGGATCAAAATCCCCAAATCCGCACGGTGATGTTTTTAAAGGACCCACGAGTCAGTGAACGCCTGACGCTGCATCATTTATGGACTCGGGGTTGGTCCTGAGCCAAGGAAGCACATTCAGAAATGGCCCCAACCCCACAGGTGCCCCCAGCTCACCCCTGCCAGCAGGATGGCCCACCAGGAGGGCCAAAGGGCTTCCCTCCTGATCTGCCCCATAAATCCACTGCCCACCCAGACCCCGCTGCCCAGCCCCAGGACCCAGCCACTGTGGAGGGGGCCGCTTGGTCCTTACTGGGAACATTTCTGGAATTCGACCTTCAGAATGACTATTAACCCTCAAGATATACTCTTAAACATTCCCAGTGGATCAACTCTGCATCTTCTGAAGGTCCATTTGAATTTGGGGGAAAATAAAGTTATTTAGAGCAGAGTCTGGTGAATAGGATGAGTGATTGAGTTGTGGAACACGATTGCTTAGAATTCCCCATTTAAGTGTGTAATGTACACACAGAAAGACACACAAATTATAAATAGGCAGCTTGGTGAGTTTTAGGGAATGGAATGCAGCCCAGGTGGAGAACAGGTTTCTACCGGCAGCCAGGAGGCCCTTCAAGCCCCTTCAGACAGGTCTACCTTCCACAGGCTATCCTGACTTCTAGCAGTAGAGACAGTTTAGCTTGCTCTTGAACTTGATGCAATGGGAGCCTGCAATGTGTACACCTCTGTGCCTGGCTCTTTCCATGTTTGTTTGCAGGATTCATGCATGCTAGTGAAGACACAACTCTTTCTTTTTCGTGACTATATACTATTCTGTTGCGCAACTGGACTAGCTTGTTTATTGATAAATAGTGCTGCAGAGAACATTCTTGTACCTGTCTTTTGATGGATGTATTCTCATTTGTCTTGGGCATATACCCAGAGCGGAATTGCTGGCTCACAGGGCATATGTGTTTTTAGCTTTCCCAGACACTGCAAAACATTTCATTGTGAGACACAGTAACATAAACATTTCTTGAGAGACTGGGACCTTGGGATGGGCACAATGTACCTCTCATGCTGGCATTTCAGGGTCCCTACAAATAATTTCAAACTCCCTATCTCTCCCTAAATGCCAAGATTCCAGAGCACCCATCCAGGGAAGTCTTCATTTAAAGTTTTAGCTCTTTACTCATCATGGATTTTTTGCATCACTTTTGAATTTTTAAAAAATCATGTTAAAATGTTATTTATCCAGACTCCTGAGGTTCTAGGTGCCCCTTCAAAGTGGAGCTCAAGGCAAGTGCCTCCCTGCTTCCCAGCGGCCACAGCCCTGGCCTTGTCTTCTTGTCAAGGTCCCTCTTAGCAAACAGCCTGGCCTTGGGGTGGTGTCCCCCACCAAGTGAGGCTGAGTGAGAGGAGAGGAGGGGTCCCATCATTGTGGCCCAGAGAACTCCACAGTCCCTTCCCTCTCCCCCACTCCCTGAGGCCTGCCGGGCTGGGAGGCGCTGTTGAAGAAGCATGGCCCTGGGCAGGAGGCTGGAAGTTCCCAGCTCACCCTCCCACCCCTCCCTGAGGCTGCCCTCCTCCTCCTCCCGCCAAGCCTCCTGCCACCTTTGAAATCCGCCCGGGGACCCGATTCATCTCACTTTCCTGGAGTAATTCTGAGCTGAGTCCTGTGAATCTTCCAAATTGAAGGCACGTTTCACAACAGTTTGGGAGAAAAACACAATCGTCGCCCATTTGAAGCTAATGATTTTTCCCCAGAGCTGTTCGGTTTCACTTCACTGTCCCCAGGTTCCAGGTTTCATTCCTTTTTGCTCTACAGCTGCTTTTCTCTGTCTCTCCCCACCCAACCCCTGCAGGTGCTGCTGCCCAGGGCTCAGTTGGGAGGGGCTCTGGCAGTTTCTGTGGAGGTCAAGGTGTCAAGGGAGGCAACAGCTTTCTTTAAAATGAAAATGAGACTATTTCCCAGCCTAGTAAGACAGCTTGCACCCCGACAAAGACCAAATGCCTCAGAAAACTGTATACTGCTGCTCCCCTAAGTAAACAAGCCCTGTTCTATGAATTCGTGGAAGCTGACCTACTCCTTGACCCCTCACCCCATGGCCCCACAGTCCCCTCCCAGATGCATGCTGAAGGGGAAAGCATGAATCACAGCCCCCACACTGGAAACCACTCAGATGTCCATCAGTGGTAAAATGGTATGTTTTGTTGCTCGTCGCGTTCAGCTCTTTACAACCCCATGGACTGTAGCCCACCAGGCTCCTCTGTCCATGGGATTCTCCAGTCAAGAATACTGGAGTGGGTTGCCATTTCCTTCTCCAGGTAAAATTTTTTTTTTTTTAAAGGCAAAAATAAATAATCATCAATAATAACCGTAACAAATAAAAAGAAGTAACAGCTCAGTAGTGTCCGACTCTTTTCAACTCCGTGGACTGTAGCTGGCCAGGCTCCTCTGTCCATCGGATTCTCCAGCCAAGTAAATAAATGGATGAATAAATGCCATCCAATGGAATATCCTACAGCAGTGAGAATGAACAACTGTGACTATATACACAGAACGTTATGCTGAACAAAAGAAGCCAGGCACGGACCATGTGCTGGGTGATTCCGTGCCCATGGGGCACTGCCATCCGCCAGTAGGGGCTGCCTCGCGGGGACAGGCTGCAGGCGGTGCAGGGCTCTGGGGCAGGTGTGGTCGTGGCTCTTGAGCTGGGCTGCTCTGTTTGTGAAAATGCATCAACCTGTACATTTAAACACCTGTGCACGTTTCTATGTATCTGTTACATTTAAATGAGTCAGGAGCAACAGGCAGCTGTCTCCCCTCCCAACTGCCCTCTTGAATCTGATGAGCAGTGAGGTGGCATGGGAGTAGAGAGGTGCAGCTAGGCTCCTGAACACCCCCCAGGAGAGGGGAGAGCCCTCAGAGCTGCCCCCATCTGCCCCATCCCAGAGTGGCTCAGCAGGGCGGTCACCTGGATTGGGACTCCCTTCTTGCCCCCAGGACTCCAGTCCAGTCCAGTGGATGCCAGGGCCAGGGAGGTGGGCCCACTTCTCCAAGGAGGAGAGCCTAAGCCCTCTGAAGCAGAGCTGAGACAGGATCGCTGTCACCTGCCTGCAGGGCTGTGACAAGGACAATGGTATCCTTCAGCTGAGTCAACTCAGCCCCCCGTGAATACACAGCCCCTCCAGAGGCTGGCAGTTCAGGGGGCAGCTCACGTGATACAGTCATCACGTGTGTCTTGAGAACCTCTTATTGGCCAGACGCTCTGCTGGGTGCTGGCAGTCCACCCCTGGCTGTGGCTCACTGACAGATGAAGATCAAATGTGAAAATAAACAAGGCAATCAATTCAACAGGAAAGTGGACAGCAGACTCACCCCTAATATCTACCAGCTCCAGACAAGAGTTTGCGTGAAAGCCACCAGCCTAGAGGCATAGGCAACCTGGGCTCAGCTACCTGGCACTTTTGGGCAACCACTGATGGTCACTGGATCCATGCCTCCCAGTATGGAGTGTGGGACACGGCAAGCCTCCCCTACACCTAAAAAAATCTGGAAACCCAGCCGCATGTGTGCTTCCCGTAGAGACCAGTTAAAATCGGCAGATCATCTGTTCAGCAAGACTAATTGGAAATGAGTCACTTTTATTACTTACCTGGTGGGAGTGAGGACTATTGGGGTCTCTGGGGGTGTCAAGGCAGGGTATCCCCAGGACTATTTGAGATAGGGACAGAAATCTAGTTCCAATTGGGTTAAACAGCAGTATAGCAAATTCATTGGTTTATGTACCTGAGAAGTCTTGGGGGTTGGCTTCAGGAATAGCAGGCTCCTGGTGCTCCAGTTTTATTCTAGTCCCTAAGTTTTAAGTATATTGATCCAAGTCAGATGGATCCATTCAGAATTTTTAAGTGTGGGTGGAGCAGAAGGAACCACTCACTGCTCAGGGTTCTCTGGTTCTGCAGATCCCAGGCGCTGGGAGGTCTCACCGCCTGGAAGGAGAGCAGTAGGGTCTTGCCCTCCATCCAGCAATCTGGAGGTCTGCACTCTGCATCCCAGGAGCTCAGCTTGTTTCGTTTGGCTCTAGTTTCTTTTGCCGACACATCAATTAGGAGGTTTTGAATAAAAATCCCCTGGAGGCCAACCCAGCAGCTTCTCTCTGCAGCCTCCAGCAGCGCAGGCTGGAACTCAACCCCGCTCCCTCCCTAGGAGACATTGACCAGTGACAAGGATGCTGGCAGAATAAATCCCCAGAATCCTTGCCCTCAGTGGCGACTCTAAAGGATGCTCCATGCTCCACGTCAGCTCCCTGGGCCTCAGCACCCTGGTTTACACTCTGACCAGCATCTTCCCATCCTCCTTCTCCCCTAACCACTCGCACCCCCCCCATTTGTGCTTCCAGGAGTCACCTCCCAATCCTCTGCTGGCAACAAGTCCTGTCTGCCTCTGCATTTCAATCCAACCCTCAGCCCACTCCTCCCAGTGAAGCCCTCTGCCCTGCTGGGTGGATTCCTCTGGAGCTGGCTGGACTCAGTCCTGATGCAAGAGCCACGGACCTCCCAGAGGCCTCTGCATTTGGAGATAGACTATGCCCAAGAGCCTGTCATTTCAGAGAAACCTCCAGCACAGCCTTCCTGGAGTTCTGCAGTTCCAGCCTTTTCTATGCTCTCTGTAAAAGCTGTGCAAGCGGCTATTTGCTTTCCAGCCTGGAGCACTGAGGGGCTCCTTCTAAATATATCTTGACACACTCACAACTCTCCGCTGCCCGGATGCATGTTTGTCAGTCGCCCTTGAGCCTGTGGTCAAGCAGCTTTGTAGGACCCAGCCAAGTGCCGAGACTGTGGTTCAAAGCACTTCGCCTGCTCTGTGGACACCCACCCTCCTGGAGAGAAACATCAGGGCAGTGGGAATCATCATGAGGCTGGCTCCGAGGGCAGGGGCTTCGTAGAGCTTGACAACAGGCCTGGCACTTAAAATATGCACCAATAAATATTTGTTAGACAGAAATTCTGAAGCCATCTGGGTGGCTTTCTCTCCCTCTCTTTCAGAACAAAGTCCACACACAGAGGGTGTCGTTGTCGGTAGCAAGGAACAACTGGAACTGACCGTGCGTCCTGGATGTCGGAGGGTTAATTTCTATGCTCTCACACCTAATGGAATATTCAAGGCCTTTCATAGGGCGAGTGTGATGCTCTGAGCTGGA
Organism: Bos mutus; assembly: GCF_027580195.1. NCBI lineage: Eukaryota > Metazoa > Chordata > Mammalia > Artiodactyla > Bovidae > Bos > Bos mutus. Next base: position 23,065,255 of record NC_091629.1, read on the forward strand.
AGTACCTCCACGATGCTGTATTGTTAAGTGGAAGAGGAGCAGGCCAAAGACCACTTGTGAGAAAAGGAAATATTGCTCATAGCTGTGTGAAACACCTCTAGAAAGATAAAACACTGAAATCAGGGGCTCCTGATGCGGAGAGGTTGAATGTGGAGGGTCAAGGTGAGCAAGAAACTTCACTTTGTATATTTTATAATGTATACACTATAAAAAATACACACACACACATTTATGACTTACTTCAGTTCAGTTCAGTTCAGTCACTCAGTCGTGTCCGACTCTTTGCGACCCCATGAATCGCAGCACGCCAGGCCTCCCTGTCCATCACCAACTCCAGGAGTTCACTCAGACTCACGTCCATCGAGTCAGTGATGCCATCCAGCCATCTCATCCTCTGCCGTCCCCTTTTCCTCCTGCCCCCAATCCCTCCCAGCATCAGAGTCTTTTCCAATGAGTCAACTCTTCTCATGAGGTGGCCAAAGTACTGGAGTTTCAGCTTTAGCATCATTTCTTCCAAAGAAATCCCAGGGCTGATGTCCTTCAGAATGGACTGGTTGGATGTCCTTGCAGTCCAAGGTACTCTCAAGAGTCTTCTCCAATACCACAGTTCAAAAGCATCAATTCTTCGGCACTCAGCCTTCTTCATAGTCCAACTCTCACATCCATACATGACCACAGGAAAAACCATAGCCTTGACTAGACGGACCTTTGTTGGCAAAGTAATGTCTCTGCTTTTCAATATGCTATCTAGGTTGGTCATAACTTTCCTGCCCTCTCCCCTGTAGAACCCATTTCAGGTCCCATGGGACAGGGGAGAGGGCAGGGTACAAGGGTGATGGGTTGTCTTTCCTGAACATGAATCTGGGCAGCCATTCCTGGGGGTGACTCTCTTCAATGTCTTGGCTTCGTCTCCTTGCCATGGTTTCCAGGGCCTTCCAGGCCTGACCATGTGGCCTTGCCTCTCACCATGGCCCTCTCCCTCTTCCCCTCCTCTCTCTTCCCCACAGAGCCCACATGGGATTCCCCAAGCAGGGCCCCTGGCTCCCTCTCACCCCTGGGAACAGTGCCTCCAAGGGTACCTTCCACACTCTGTGACTGTGCCCTCACCCTGCCCCCCCATCCCCAAGCTCTCACATCCTCCTTTCAGACTCTCCTGCGGTTGAAGTGTCTCCATCTCCTGCCACAAGAAGCCCAAGAGGCAGCCCCAGCCACCAACACCTGGTCCAGCTCAAGCATACACCCAACAACGCATGATGGATGGATAAACAGATGGGTGGATAAATGGATGGGTGGATGGATGAACAGATGGGTGGATGGAAAGATGGGTGGATGGATGAACAGGTAGGTGGATGAACAGATGGGTGGATGGAGGGATGGGTAGATGGATGAGCAGGTATGTGGATGGAGAAATGGGTGGATGGATGAACAGGCGGGTAGATGAACAGGTGGGTGGATGGATGAACAGATGGTTGAATGAACGGATGGGTAGATGAACGGATAGGTGGATGGATCTATTTGGAAGGGGCTGTAGCAGTCCAGACCCACCCAGACTCACTGGCTGTTACCACCTCCCTTTGCAGTATCTGCCTCTCTTTGCTCAAAGGCAGTAGCTGAAGCCTCTGGAGGATGCTTTGCCTGTGAACAGGTCAGGATGGAAGGGCCCTGGGAATTAGCTCCAGTGCCTCAGCCAATGACCCATGGGCACAAACCCACTCTCTTCTCTTGGGGTGCTGGGGCATCATCCTGAGGAGTGGGCACTGCAGCCTCACAGAGCATCCCCACACAGGTACCCGGCTCTATGACACACCAGTACCAGCTCCTCCCTTTCCCTTCTGACCCGCACCCAACCCTTATCAACATCTCCTGGTCCCCTCCCAAATAAACGACTTGCCCGTGAATCCTTGCCTTAAGGTCCAACGGCAGCACTTCTTGTATGTACACCATCTGATGGTGCACGAAGCTAAACTGGGGCTGCGGAGGCCAGGCCCTGGACCTTCGCTGGCCCCTCCGCAGAGCATACATGGGTGGACACAGGAAAGGACAGAGGCCAGTGAGGATTCAGAAAAGGGGGCTACGACTGCCAAGCTGACAGAAGCAGCCAGGATTCCAGGCGTAGAGGAAAACACAAGGCCCCCGGGGCAGAGAGCAGGATGGAGGCAAAAGGCCTTCCATAGGGCAGCACAACAGGATGCCTGGGGTCGAGGTAGGGGGGTGGGCTCCCCCCAGTCCTGCCGTGAGCAGGGCCACGGTGCTCAGGGAGGGAGGCTGAAGCCCATGACCATGTCCCATCCAGCCCTGGGAGGGAGGCCCAGGCAGCCCATGATCAACCATGAAGCGACATACGGCAGGCTGGGTGAGGCCGGAGCTCAGGTCTACCTGCAGGGCCACCTGAGGGGTAAAGTGGGCCCTGAATGAACATTCCCAGGTTTCCGACTGAAGAATCCACACCTCTGACACCCTGGGGGCCAAGGCACAGATTTGAGGGGGAGGACTAAGGTCTCTTGTGGGTCTTGAACTTGCACGTTCAGGATCCCAAATTAAAGATGGCTTCTGGCCTTGGGTAGGGGGATAGCACATGTGGCTGACAAGGACAGACACGGACTCCACACGTGAAGCGGGGGCCACCAGGAAGGGCAGCCAGGAGTCTGGACGATGTGGACCCTCCCTACAGCCCAGATCTGCCGCCTCTGTTCTCTGTGGTTCTGGGGTCAGGCAGGTGGGTCCCAAGCTCCAGACACAGTCAGGAAGGGACCTCTACACATGCCACCTGCTGCAGCAGAGGGACCCGGCTCCTCTCTGAAAGCCAGATGCCAGAGCCACACCTGGCACATAGTAGCTGCTCAATGAGTATATGGCAAATAGAGGAAGAGATCCCAGGTCCAGTCTAGGAGCTGACCTAACAGTGAACACATGGAATCTGCCCTTTAGGGAGGAGTTTACCATAAGGTGATGTTCAATACTAAGTGCTCTGAAGCAAATGGACAGGGCTGTAGCCTGATGGCGGGAAGTGGATGTGGTGTGGGGCTTGGGAAGCTGCTCTGAGCTGATACCCAAAGAATGTGAAGGTGCAAGCTTTGGGCAGGTGAGGAGCTATGTCCCCAACAGAGGGCGTGGCCAACACACACCACACACACACACACACACACACACACAATTTAAAACTAGAGAAAGAAGGCTGAGGTTAGAACAGGCCTTGCTTATGCCAGAGTAAAGCAAATAATAAGTGATGTCATGGAATAAAGGGTAAGGCATGTGGTTAGGGGTTCAGCTTTGCCGCTAACTCCCCGTGTGGCCCTGAGGGTCATTCTCTCTGGGCTTCCTTCCTTCTTGCTGCAAAATGAGGGAGATTGCTAGCATCTGGAGGCGAGGGGGAGGTGTTGCTAGCACCATGCACACCACGTCTGAGAACAGACTGTGTGGATCTCTTTCCGGCTCCACGGTCAGTGACATCACACAGGTGGGATGAGATGGGCCATCGAGGGACTGTTTATACCATGGACATCGGCAAACGCTGCAAATCAGATTTTTTTTTTTTTTTTGAGAGCTAGTTCCTAAATATTTACCAGCACACTGGCCTAGACAATACTCCCCAGCACTTGCTAAAGTCTCCTAAATGTAGACGAGAGCTTGTCCCTATCCCAGAGGCCAGGGAACTCAGCATCTCAGGAGAACTCTCTTTAAATCCTCCTACTGTCATTTCTGGGCTTCCCTTGTGGCTTCCCTTGCAGCTGGTAAAGAATCTGCCTGCAATGCGGGAGACCTGAGTTCGAGCCCTGGGTTGGAAAGATCTCCTGGAGAAGGGAAAGGCTATCCACTCCAGTATTCTGGCCTGGAGAGTTCCATGGTCTGTATGGTCCATGGGGTCACAAAGAGTCGGACACAACCGAGCGACTTTCACTTTTACTGTCATTTTAAAATTCAGTTTTACATTCTGTGCCTTAAGGGAGCTCTGCGTCTTGCTTCCTCACACATTGCAAAATAAAAAAATTGTACTTTCCTGACTTCAGGGACATGCCTGTTGTTAGTGCTGTGGGTTTGTTAACATCACACACACACATCTGTTCTTCCTGCCTGGGTGTCCCCTGTGCTCAAGGCCGGCATCATTCAGTCCCTCCAGGTGTAAGGCCTCCCCCTCCATCCTCTCTCCCTCCCTTATCTCTGTTCCTTCCAAACCCCAGGCCCTGGACTTGGACTTGGGCCCTGGTGCGTGGGCGAGGAAGCCAGCCCCGTTGGCCCACTGATGAATGCATGGGTGCCCCGGGGCTCAGGACAGAAGCAGGCAGAATGCCCAGGACAGCGGCACCCAGGCCCGGCCAGTAGACTGCTCCCACTTCTTGAGATCAAGCAGCCTCCTGGCTCCTTCCAGAGGGCCCCACAAACGTTGCCAGCACCCACGGGGTGTGTCTCCGTAGACAGAAAGGAACAGGACTTCCCTTTCCTCCTCCTGCCTCTCTGGAAGCATGTGAGCTTAGCCCTTCACGCCGCGGCTGGGCCAGGAGATCTGTTCTCTGGCCCAGACTTGCGGATGCCCTGGGCTTCCTGGCTGACCTTGGACAGACACTTGTGTTTTGTCTGTCCCTCTTTTTCCACCATTGGCTGCCACTAACCTCACTGTTGGGGGTGGCTGGGACGGGGAGGATTCTCCGTGGCGGCCTCGAAAAACAGACAATAGTTCCACACACAGAGCTGGGCATGTGGGCTGAGGGTCCATATCACTGAGAGAGGGGCTGAGACCCCTCTGCATGGATGCCAGCCCCTAGGGTGTGAGAATGTCCATCACGGAAAATTCCAGAACATTCCAAAGCAATGCCATGCCCTAAAGGGGACCTGAGACCTCTGTGGAAGGGAGCAGAATGTGATGGGGGGGATGGCTGGGAACCGTTACACAGTAAAGGGGCCCTGTCCTCCCCCCTCCTCTGAGCTTCGTGCCGTTTCCACCTCCTACCCTCAGGACTGCCTCCCCCATCACTCCATCAAACTGGCCCCCAAAGATGCCACCTCTTCATTGTGGATCCAACGGCCACTCCCCAGAATGCAGCCCACCACCCATATTGTGATATTTGGACAACCTTTGACCACCTTCACTTAAACATTCTTCTCTATAGGGGTCTTAGCTGGGGCTCAGCAGAGCAGAGCCCATGACTTGGGTGCAGAGAGTTCACTTGGGAGGAGGCCCAGGAGGCAGGAGTAAGGTCAGAGGAGGGAGGCCGGGACAGAGCTCCTGTTCTGGCACCTGGGGTTCGCTCCCTCCTTGGCCCCCCTCCAGGAATGTACAGGACGCGCCCGAGGGTTGTCTCTGCAGAGGACCAAAGCTGGGGCTTGAGCTGTGCCCCACGGTTACTTCCTAGGGGCATGAGCCCCCCGAGGCAGTGAGAGCCACCGTGGTGGGTGCTCATGCTGGGAACGCACCTGCATGCACATGAAGTGTCTTCGTTGCAGCCATGGTCAGCGGTGGATGGAGGGATGAGGTGGGGGATGCCAGGATGTCCCCTGGACTTGACTTCCCCAACAGCTCCCCTGTGGCCCGCCTCCTTCCCCAGGACACGTCTCTCCACCTGTTTCCAGGGCCTCTGAGCCCTGCCCTGCGCAAAGCTCCTCACCCACCCTGCTTCCCGCAGACCCCTCACCCCTGCCCTTCCACCCAAAGCCTTTGGCTTGTCTCCTGCACTGCACTAAGCCCATTGTGAGAACACTCTTCTGTTTGCGCTTCTTCCTCCCCCAAGAAGCTTCTAAAAAGCAGAGACAGGTGGCCTGTCACCTACCACAGAGCTGGGCACACAGCTGGAGCAGCTCCACGCGGTGCCCAGGGAGGTCACCGGACGGCATCTGCGGGGAGCTGGGCTGGTCTACGGCTCGTGGTGCTTGCTGACACGTTTGGCACTTTGACGGGATTCAGCTGGGCCCGCCAACCAGAGCGTCCATAGGGTGCCTCTCCAGCATGGTGGTCTCAGACAGGGGGATACGGAGGCTCAGAAGTCCTGCCATCTAGGACGAGGCCACTGGAAGTCACAGAGCAACTGCATGCCCCACTGGTGGAAGTAGACATGAGCCCACCCAGATTCAGGGAGAGGGACATAGACTCCACCCCTCCAAGGGAGGAGTGCCCAAGAGTTTGTGATCTCCCATGGCCTGTGGTGGAGAAGGAATATAAGAAGAGGGGAGAGGGGATAAAATAAAATAAATAAGAAATTCTATGTTGGATGGTGGCTCCATCAGCATGACTAACTCCAGGAACCTGTGAACGTGACCTTATTTGGCAAAAAATTAAAATCTTTGCAGAAGAAATTAACTTAAGGATCCTAAGATGACATCATCTGGGATTAACTGGTGGGCCCTAAATCCAACAGCAGGTGAGCTCATAAGAGTGAGACAGAGGGTGATCAGACAGAAGAGGAAAGGCGGCGAGGATAGGGTTATGTAGCCACCAGCCAAGGGGCGCCCGGAGCTGCCCATAGCAGGACAAACCAGGCAGGATCCTCACCTAGAGCCTATAGAAGGAGTGGGGCCTGGCAACACCTCGGTTTTGGCCTTCTAGTCTGAGGATCTGTGGGATGATAAACTTCTGATTTAAAAAATGTTTTTTATTTTATGGAGGTATAGTGGATTTACAACTGTGTTAATTTCTACTATACAGCAAAATGAGTCAGTCATACACATATATGCTTTCTTTGGCATATTCTTTTCCATTATGGTTTATTACAGGAGACCGAGTATAGTTTGCTGCGCTACACAGTAGGACATTGCTATTTATCCATCTTCTATACCCTAGTTTGCATCTGCTGACGCCCACTCCCACTCCATCCCTTCTGCACTCCTCTCCCCCTGGGCAATCACAAGTCTGTTCTCACGGACTCTACGTCTGTGGGTCTGTTCTGCAAGTCAGTTCATTTGTGTCATTTTTAGACTCCATGTATAAGTGATATCGTATGGTACTTGTCTTCTTCTGTCTGATTTGCTTCACTTAGTATGACAATCTCTAAATCCATCCATATTGCTTGCTGCAAATGGCTTTGTTTCATTCTTTTCATGGCTGAGTAGTATACAGTGGAAGTGAGAAATAGATTTAAGGTACTAGATCTGATAGACAGAGTGCCTGATGAACTACGGACGGAGGTTCGTGACATTGTACAGGAGACCGGGATCAAGACCATCCCCATGGAAAACAAACGCAGAAAAGCAAAATGGCTATCTGAGGAGGCCTTACAAATAGCTGTGAAAAGAAGAGAAATGAAAAGCAAAGGAGAAAAGGAAAGATATTCCCATTTGAATGTAGAATTCCAAAGAATAGCAAGGAGAGATAAGAAAGCCTTCCTCAGTGATCAATGCAAAGAAATAGAGGAAAACAACAGAATGGGAAAGACTAGAGATCTCTTCAAGAAAATTAGAGATACCAAGGGAACATTTCATGCAAAGATGGGCTCAAAAAAGGACAGAAATGGTATGGACCTAACCGAAGCAGAAGATGTTAAGAAGAGATGGCAAGAATACACAGAAGAACTGTATGAAAAAGAGCTTCACGACCCAGACAATCACAATGGTGTGATCACTCAGCTAGAGCCAGACATCCTGGAATGTGAAGTCAAGTGGGCCTTAGAAAGCATCACTACGAACAAAGCTAGTGGAGGTGATGGAATTCTAGTTGAGCTATTTCAAATCCTGAAAGATGATGCTGTGAAAGTGCTGCACTCAATATGCCAGCAAATTTGGGAAACTCCAGTGGCCACAGGACTGGAAAAGGTCAGTTTTCATTCCAATCCCAAAGAAAGGCAATGCCAAAGAATGCTCAAACTACCACACAATTGCACTCATCTCACACGCTAGTAAAGTAATGCTCAAAATTCTCCAAGTTAGGCTTCAGCAATACGTGAACCATGAACTTCCTGATGTTCAAGCTGGTTTTAGAAAAGGCAGAGAAACCAGAGATCAAATTGCCAACATCCGCTGGATCATTGAAAAAGCAAGAGAGTTCCAGAAAAAAATCTATTTCTGCTTTATTGACTATGCCAAAGCCTTTGATTGTGTGGATCACAATAAACTGTGGGAAATTCTGAAAGAGATGGGAATACCAGACCACCTGACCCGCCTCTTAAGAAAACTATATGCAGGAAGCAACAGTTAGAACTGGACATGGAACAACAGACTGGTTCCAAATAGGAAAAGGAGTACGTCAAGGCTGTATATTGTCACCCTGTTTATTTAACTTCTATGCAGAGTACATCATGAGAAATGCTGGACTGGAAGAAGCACAAGCTGGAATCAAGATTTCCAGGAGAATTATCAATTACCTCAGATATGCAGATGGCACCATCTTTACAGCAGAAAATGAAGAGGAACTAAAAAGTCTCTTGATGAAAGTGAAAGAGGAGAGTGAAAAAGTTGGCTTAAAGTTCAACATTCAGAAAATGAAGATCATGGCATCTGGTCCCATCACTTCATGGGAAATAGATGGGGAAACAGTGGAAACAGTGTCAGACTTTATTTTGGGGGGCTCCAAAATCACTGCAGATGGTGATTGCAGCCATGAAATTAAAAGACCCTTACTCCTTGGAAGGAAAGTTATGACCAATCTAGACAGCTTATTAAAAAGCAGAGACATTACTTTGCCAACAAAGGTCTGTCTAGTCAAGGCTATGGTTTTTCCAGTGGTAATGTATGGATGTGAGAGTTGGACTGTGAAGAAGGCTGAGTGCTGAAGAATTGATGCTTTTGAACTGTTGTGTTGGAGAAGACTCTTGAGAGTCCCTTGGACTGCAAGGAGATCCAACCAGTCCATACTGAAGGAGATCAGTCCTGAATATTCATTGGAAGGACTGATGCTGAAGCTGAATCTCCAATACTTTGGCCACCTCATGCGAAGAGATGACTCATTGGAAAAGACCCTGATGCTGGGAGAGATTGGGGGCAGGAGGAGAAGGGGACGACAGAGGATGAGATGGCTGGATGGCATCACCGACTTGATGGACGTGAGTCTGAGTGAACTCCGGGAGTTGGTGATGGACAGGGAGGCCTGGCGTGCTGTGATTCATGGGGTCGCAAAGAGTCGGACACGACTGAGCGACTGAACTGAACTGAACTGAACTGAACTGAATATTCCATTATCTATATGTACCACATCTTCTTTATCCGTTCATCTGTCAGTAGACACGTACGTTGCTTCTGTGTCTTGGCTGTTGCGAAGAGGGCTGCTATGAACATTGGATGCATGTACCTTTTCACCTGAGTTTTCTCTGGCTATGTGCCCAGGAGTGGGATTTCTGGGTCAAATGGCATCTCCGTTTTTAAACTTCCAATGTTTGAAGTCACCAGTCTGTGGTCATTTGTCACAGCAGCCCCAGAGAACTGATAGGCACTGAAACAGGACAATGTAAGAGGATTTTAAGAAAGGGATTCTTTCCTTCTCATTCTGACAGAGGCCCAAAGACCAAAGCAGACCAAATAGGTGGTAAGAGGCCTATACATCAAGATGCTTGGCTCAGACGCACAGAAACCAGGTGATGATCCTGTCTTCTGACTGCCTCAGGGTTAGGCAGGGCTGAATCTGAGAGGCCAGAGGGGCAGAGAGTCCTCTGAGGAAAGTGGCTGGAGGCTGGGAAGCCCACCCTCCTGGGAACCAGTGGGTAGGCAGCCGCCTCACCTCACCTCACCCTAGGAATCTGAAGGCAGGAGGCCATGGCCTGTGGCCTGAGGAGCAGGTGGGGTGTGGGGGTTGCGCTGGAACCAGCCAGACCCCCAGGGGTGGCGATGGCGGGGCCAGGATGCCTGCACACCTGTTGGGCACCGGACAAGGGTGAGAGAGGCCGGGACCTGAGCAGTTTCAGGTCCTGTTGGGGTGCGGCCCTTCCCTGGCCCTCAACTCTCCTCTCTGGACTTCTTTCCACCCAGAAGAGCCAGGGGCAGCCAGGTGAGAGGTGAGGACAGTGGGAAGCTCAGGGCTGAGAAACGGCGATGGAGCCCACCCCACCGTCTCACTCGCTGCTGCCGGTGCCCTCCCTGATCTGGGCAGCACTGATACGTGCAGAGTGTGGGTGATGATGCACTGAGCATATCAGGTGTTATTGATACAGCGAGTCAATTCTTGCATCTGAAAAGGGCCAGAAGACACTTGTCCTCGGGCCTGCACTCTTCCTGCTCCAGAATTCTGTTTACTCACATTTGTCCAGATACACATGACTCAGACCAATGGACTGCCCTGAACTCCACCTCCTGACCGTCCAGAGATGTGAGTGGCTACAGCCTAAAACCCCTGTGGGCTCCACCCGAAGACTAGGTGCAGGCCCCTCCTGTTTGCATGGGAACCTGACCAAGGCCCATCCTGAGCAGACCCACAGGGAGCTGGGGCAGAAATTCAACCTGGAGGCAGGGAGAGCTGGGCATTGGTCAGTCACTGGGTGCCCTGCAGGGAGATGGACCCCCAGACCCCTAGGCAGTCCAGGCTCTAAGGGGTGGGGGTGGCTGTAGCACTGAGGGCAGGTGCCTGAAGCCGCAGGTGTCTGCAAAGCACACAAATGCTGGAAAAATGACCCCAATGGTCAGGGAGGGTGAAGAGAGAAGAGACTATTTCATCCCCACAAATCACATAAGACTTATTGCCATGGCCATGGACTAGGACTCCAAGGACTGAAAATGGCCCTGGTAGCCTGTCCTATGTCACCGTAGGAGCTCCACCAAGTCCCTGCTCCTGAGCAGCCATCAGGGGTGCCATTAACACTGCCGCCAATGTCCAGGCAGGTGACACGGTGTCCGCAGACCAGGAAAGGTGGTTGCTTCCTCCAGGAAACAATACACAGCCCCGAGTTACACTTCTGGTGCCAGATGACTTATGGAAGCCAGTGGGTGCCAGCCACTCCAGGGTTCCCAGAGTCCAGAGCCACAGAAGGTGGCTCTGCTTGGATGCCTGGCCAAGCTGACAAGGGTGGCTCTTCAGTGACAGCACAAAGGGGAGGCTCTTGGGCTTCCCTCGTGGCTCAGATCGTAAGGAATCTGCCTGTAATGCAGGAAACCTTGGTTCGATCCCTGGGTTTGGAAGATCCCCTGGAGAAGGGCGTGGCAACCAACTCCAGTATTCTTGCCTGGAGAATCCCCATGGACAGAGGACCTGGTGGGCTACAGTCCATGGAGTTGCAAAGAGTTGGACATGACTGAGCGCCTAAGCGCTCACTTGTCTGGATGCCCTTTATCTTCTTTCAATAATCCCAATTGCCCACCCACGTCCATCCAACCCCCCTCCTGCATCTTCCCACTGATTCTCTCCTTCTGACTCAGGGATGTCAAAGCCACAGACACTCAGAACATCACTCAGCCACACAGGACCCTCAGGGACAGAGAAGAATTTCATTCATGATTTAGAAGACTGAAAGGAAGGAGGTGGATTTAAATCAGAAGGGGTGAACTATTTTTGCAAAGGATCTGATGGGAAATATTTTAGGTTTCCCAGGCCATAGTCTATTGGGAATGCATGCTCAGTTGCTTTAGTTGTGTCCAACTCTTTGCAACCCCCTCGACTATAGCAGCCAGGCTCTTCTGTCCATGGGATTCTCCTGGCAAGAACACTAGAGTGGGTTGTCATTTCCTCCTTCTTAGCAGGCGTGACTAAGTGGCAGGCCTTTGTACTTTCCTAGGGTGGAGTTTTCGGCTCTCCAATGCCAAAAGTTCACTGAACTGGACACTCATGCGTGCATGGTTGGAGCATGGTGATCCTCTCCACTCTTAACTGGTGCAACTAGAATTAGACACAGCTGACCCCAAGTTTCTAAGAAAAACAACTTGGGCAAACATGTTGCTTGGGGTCCGTGCTGTTTGGAGGACGTGTAGGTTTTAAAACGACCTTGAATAGTGAAGGCAGGTGTTATGGATTTACTCACTAGCCACAGACTCACTGGGAAGGATTTCTTTTCCTGACAAAAGCCAAGCTGTTTTGCATGACTCCTATAGCCCCTTGCCCCAGCTTTCTACTAATAGGCACCGGAGGAAAACAATGTTCTTTAATTTCCAGCATTGCATAGAGCTAAATTGAAATTTATTAACTATCTAGTTTTTATTAAAAACTAATAAATATATTATTAAATAAATAATCTAATAATAGATTATTATAGATAATAGATTATACTACCTATTATAGATTAATAAATAATAGAATATATATTAATAATAGATTATCATTTAAAACTATCTAGTAAATAAATTGGCCAATACTTTATTAGTATGTTTAAACAATTGCAGAACAGCAGGCAGAAGATCTGAGAAGTCAATAATTAGTGTCAAGTGACTTTCTAATGTGCAGTCAGAGGTCAAAAAAAAGAGTCCAAGAAAACCCAAAATAGATATCAGCCAAAAACTGTAGAAAAGTCATCAATTGCTTAACATGAAGAGACTGAAGTTATGCCCATTCATGTGTCAATTCAGTCACCCATTCATCTGTTTATTAACAAACATTTAATGGTCTTATTTGGAGAGGGGTTTATTTTGTGTCCTCTCAAAGCAAACCCTGAGACAAGGATTCAAATGCAAGGGCGTGGTTTCTGGTGACTCGCTCCAGCCAGCTCTGCTGTTAAACCTCTCTGAAATGAAATGAAATCCATTCATTTCATGGTGTTGTCTCAGTGGATTTTTTTTTTTTTTTTGTAAATAACAGAACACACAAGTAATAGTGGCTTAAGAAATACAGACACAATTATTTAATAAAAAAGAAAACTATGGATGTGATAGTTTTGGTATAGCAGCCCAACGACATCAAGAAAGATCATAGATTTTCCCAGCATTCCTGCACCACCAACCTCAGAGAGTTCATTATCACCTTATGGTCATAAGATGGCTGCTGTAGCTCCAGACATCATAAGCATGGGAGGGACACAAGCATGGGAGGGACAGTGCAGCCGATGGTATTCAAGTTCCTCCAGTCTCCTTCCACTTTAGCCTTTTCGTGTGTGTGTGTGTGTGTATGTGTGTGTATGGGCTCAGGTACTCAGTCGCTCAGTCATGTCTGACTCTGCGACCCTATGGAACTTCTCTGTCCATGGAATTTCCCACTTATTGCTGCTTCTGCTGGAGGCTCCATCTGCAACAGAAAGAACAGGATGAGCTTCCTCTTCTGATGTTTTCAATATCTCTCTGGTGCCTCCCATTGAGGAACCTCAGCAGAAGCCTGCCAGCAAGACAGCCTGGCAAATGCCACTTGCGGAATTCCAGCCCCTTTGATGTGGAGCGTTAGGTGATTCACAGAGCAGGGTGGAAGGAGAAGAGAGGATGGGTGGGTGGGTGTCAGGGAGGTCTATGTAGCAGCAGAACTGGCCAAAGAGAGAGAGAGAGAAAGGACAATCCCCCGTCCCTACTTTGGCGAGGCTTCAGCAGTAGAGTAATGGGGGTTCCAACATCCCACAGGTCATTGGACAAGATGTCTTATCAGGTCCCTCCATTGCAAAAGAATTCCAGTTATCTATTGTCCACATTCACATTTCCACAGCTGTCTTCACTACATGGTTTTATTCATTTTGAGGGGAGAAGTTGATTATGTGGCTTCTGTTAGACAGTCATCTCCCTGGTGACTGGGCTCACAGTCAGCTCCTCATCCGACTTCCTCCTTGCCTCCCAGCCCTGACTTCACCAATGTTACCGATAGGCGTATGGCCTCTCTGTGTGCAGGGCATTTTTAAAACTCCGCTCTGCTCTTGAAACATGCCCAGGGTCTTAAAAGAAAGATCCCTTCCAAAACTTGGACAGGCACCAAAATAAACTATGCAGAAAAATAAAACCTCTTTCTCCCTCACAGAAGACATTTAATAGCTCATGAGTCTCAGGAATAAACAGTATGTTCTAATGTGTGTGGCCAGTGGGCAAAACTTTGAATATTCATGAACCATCTCCCTGCCCCTCCATCCTGCAATGAAGGTGTTGGAAACCATCATTTAGGTACCGCCCATTTAGAGGAAAGGTATATTAAGTATTGGTAGGCTGATGGACCAAAAATGCTCTAAAAACAGGATTTCGGACAATTTCTTTAGAAGTTGCACTGCTTTCTGACACAAGTTAATTCCTGGTGAAGGCAATGGAAAAAACTGGCCAAACGACTGATTTCAGATCAAAAGTCTGGATCAAAGAGACTTGCAGGTCGTTTTATAGGCCCACCTCACGTCCCTCCCCACTTAATAACAACTCTCTTCACCCTGGCTTCCCTGCTGCTCCTCTGTCCCCTGTCATATAAGCTAATTGTGCTACTTGCTTAGAACGTCTTGTGGGAACCAAACCAGTGCAGGGAGCAGAGCCTCCTGAAGTCTAATTAGGAAACTGCCAGACCTCCAGGATCAAGCCTTGAGGTCTTTTCCTCCCTGGGTCTTTCGGGTTTTCTCCAGGGTTGGATTAAGCCAAGGGTTCTCATACTTGACTGCACATTAAAATCATCTCGGGAGCTTTTCAGTATCACTATACCCACACCGCGGACGCCCTGCCCCAGCAGTCTCTGGGGCTGCGCTCGGGGCACAGCGCGTTACCACCTGAGCAGTTTCACCTTGGCAACAGCCCAGGTTGCCTTGGTGGCTGGTCTCTGAGACGCTGCCCCCAGTCCCCACCCTTCCTGACATACACGTGACTGCCCCGTGGGGAGAGGCAATGTGTTCCTCCAGCACCTGAACCAGGCCAGAGCAATGCATCCCACTTCCGGTCTAGCCTCCAGGGAAGTGGCAGTCTCTGCTTTCTTCCTCCTGAAATATTTTCTCTTGGATGGTTCCCACTCAGAACCAGCTGCCATGCTGTGAGATGCCTGAGCCACATGGAGAAACCATGTGGCAGATGAGTAGGGGTGGGTGGGTCCAGGAGATAGCTCATCATTAGCTGCCAATCATGTAGAGCACCTAGACAGAGTATTAAAAAACAGAGACATTACTTTGCTGACAAAGGTCCATCTAGTCAAAGCTATGGTTTCTCCAGTAGTCATATATGGATGTGAGAGTTGGACTTTAAAGAAGGCTGAGCACTGAAGAATTGATGCTTTTGAACTGTGGTGTTGGAGAAGACTCTTGAGAGTCCCTTAGACTGCAAGGAGATCCAACCAGTCAATCCTAAAGGAAATCAACCCTGAATATTCACTGGAAGGACTGATGCTTAAGCTGAAACTCCAATACTTTGACTACCTGATGCAAAAAGATGACTCATTGGAAAAGACCCTAATGGTGGGAAAGATGGAAGGCAGGAGGAGAAGGGGATGACAGAGGATGAGATGGTTGGATGGCATCACTGACTCTATGGACATGAGTTTGAGCAAACTCCGGGAGTTGGTGAAGGACAGGGAAACCTGGCTTGCTGCAGTCCTTGGTGTTGCAGAGTCGGACACAACTGAGTGACTGAACAACAACAAATGTAGGGCAACTCTCTTGGGGGGACCAGCCCAGTCAAACCTTCAGATGCCTGCAGTCCCTGTTGACATTGACTGAAACCCCAAGAAGGACGACACGAAAGTGAGCATTCCCTGCTGAGCCTAGTCCATCTACAGATACTGGAGAAGGAATGAATTGCCATTTGAAGCCAATAGGTTTGGGGTTGTCATCCACCATACAGCAATGATCAGCTGGAACCACCGGGAACCATGTCATCCACAGGTAGACATTCTCCTAAGATACCCACTGTGCCCAGGGCATGAGGACACTGTCTGTACCTGCACGGCCCCAACTCTGTCCACACTGAGTCTCACCTGCTCCCACAGCCTGCTGGCACGGGGCAGCAAAGAGAACAGAGGGGCACCACTTCCGTCCAGGGAGAAGTGAACCACCAGTTGTTCCCTTCTGGTCCAAAGAAGGATTCAGCCTGTTTTTAATTTTACTATGAAATATTATTCATTTTTATATAGTGTGCTATAATTCATAGAGGTTTCCCTGGCAGTTCAGCTGGTAAAGAATATGCCTGCAATGCAGGAGATTCCAGTTTGATTCCTGGGTTGGGAAGATCCCCTGGAGAAGGGATAGGCTACCCACTCCAGTATTCTTGGGCTTCCCCGGTGGCTCAGACAGTAAAGAATGTTCCCACAATGTGGGAGACCTGGGTTTGATCCCTGGGCTGGGAAGATGCCCTGGAGGAGTGCAAGGCAACACTTCAGTATTCTGTCTGAAGAATCTCATGGACAGAGGAGCCTGGTGGGCTTCAGTCCATGGCAAAGAGTCAGACAGGACTGAGTGACTAAGCACAGGCTAGCACAGCACATAATTCATAGATTTCCACTGGGTCCCTCCTGATCCTTCTGGAAGGGAAATACCATCAGCAGTCCCTTTTGCAGACGAGGGAGCCAAAGGCTCAGAGAGGGCATGTGACTTTGCCCAGATGGCACAGCTGGGATTGGTAGAGGCATTGGACTTGAGTCCAAGCCAGAGCTTTTTTCTGCTATGCTGCACTGCTTCTTTGTTTTGGAAAAAACAAACATAAAAACCATCTTGAGGGTGTGATGGAAAGTGCTGGTTGCCATTCAATATCTGTTCTCCCTTTCTGGGTAAACAACAAAATCATGATTGTATTTAGGAAGGAATGTACCCAGCCAAACTCCCATTTCCCTGTCTCTCTTGTAGTCAGGTGTGAAGGCATAACTACATGAGACATAAGCCTGGGTGTTGGTGGGGCTTCCAGGAAACCTCCTTCAAAGGCATCTGTGTCAACTGAGATAAATGCCTTTTTTGCCTTTTCTCCTTCTTCCATCCTGCGGTTCATACAATGGCTGGAGCTCCAGCAGCCATATTAGATCATGAGGATACTGTGAAGGCAGAAGTTACTTACTACAGACAAGGGAGCAGAAATATGCAACAAGCTTGGGTTCTGCCCTGGGTTGTCTACTTCTAAAGTTCTTATTTAGTAAAAGAACAAGGGCTTGGGGATTTAAGTCACTATTTTTTAGATCTCTGTTACTGCTGCTGCTGTTTAGTCACCAATTCTTGTCCAGCTCTTTGCGACCCCATGGACTGTAGCCTGCCAGCCTCCTCCGTTCGTGGGATTTTCCAGGCAAGAATACTGAAGTGGGTTGCCATTCCTTTCTCCAGGGGATCTTCCAAACCCAGAGATCGAACCCACATCTCCTGCATTGCCAGGTAGATTCTTTACCACTGAGCCTCTTGGGAAGCCAAGATCACCGTTTAAGGCACTGTTAAAATTGCCTGTGTCTGTCCCGCTTGCCCCAAACTGTGAGCTTTCTGAGGGCAGGGCCTGAATACATTTCCCCATAATAAACTCTGTGAACAGGTCCAGCCCAAAGGCCTGAGCCACTGTCCCCAAAGGAGCCACCCCACATGATCTGGTTCTGGAGGAGGGGCCAGCCCTCCGAGGCGGTGGCTCAGCTCTGCCTGGAAGCAGTGGGTCTGGCCAAAAAACTAAAGCAGGAGAGGAAGAACCAGAGAGTGAGAAAAAGCAGAGTTAGGGGAAAGAGGGAAAGACATATAGAGAAGGGGAGAGGTGAGAAGGAGATGGGGAGAGGTGAGAAGGAGATGGGGAGAGGTGAGAAGGAGAGGGGGAGAGGGCAGAGCTGAGGTTATAACCAGAAAAGTGAAAGTGAAAGTTGCTCAGTCGTGTCCTACTCTTTGTGATCCCATGAACTATACAGTCCATGGAATTCTCCAGGCCAGAATACTGGAGTGGGTAGCCTTTCCTTTCTCCAGGGGTTCGTCCCAAGCCAGGGATCAAAGCCAGGTCTCTCGCAATGCAGGCAGATTCTTTACCAGCTGAGCCACAAAGGAAACCCAAGAATACTGGACTGGGTAGCCTATCCCTTCTCCAGGGGATCTTCCCAACCCAGGAATTGAACTGGGGTCTCCCGCATTGCAGGCAGATTATTTACCAACTGAGCTATCAGGGAACCAGAAAGGAGCTGCAAATACAGTTAGGTCTCTGCATTCCCGGGTTCTGCAGCTGTGGTTCACCCAACAGCGGAATCCGAGTTTGCAGATCTGGAACCCACAGATGTGGAGGCTGGCTGTCCTCTGCCATCTTATATAAGGCACTCGAGCATCCATGTATTTAGATATCTGTTACAGGGGGTCCTATAACCAATCTTTCTTAGATATCAAGTGGGGTAGTGATGGTAGTAGGTTAATTGCTAAGCCATGCCAGACTCTTTGCAACCCTACAGACTAGACTGTGGCCTGCCAGGCTCCTCTGTCCCAGGCCAGAATACTGGAGTGGGTTCCCAGTCCCTTCTCCAGGGAATATTCCTGACCCAGGGATCAAACTGGCATCGCCCATATTGCAGGCAGATTCTTTACCATTAAGCCACGAGGGATGCTCCCACATCAAGGAACAACTGTATAAAGATGTTGATGAGGACCCTCAGGAGAGAGGAGACCAGCAGGAAACAAACCTGTTTCACGGTCATCTCCCTCCCAGCTCTCACCTCTCAGCTGCCCTGTAGAACTGACTCCGGCCATGTGTGCAGTTGGCTCAGGCCTCCAGTTCTGGAGCCAGAAACATAAACCAGAGAGTGAGGAAAGCAGGGGGTTGGTGGGGGGGCGGGGTGTCCAGAGAGGGCGCACAGCACACAGGACCCTGGGCCCTGGCACTCCTTTCCCACCACCCCCAAGGCAGGCTAAGAATTCTAGCCTCCCGAGACCACAAGAGCCCAAGGGGACAGTCTAAGGGCAGCCAAGGGTCTCAGAGCAGAGGCTGCACTGTGGCAGGAGGGGCTCTGGGCCAGGGCCCCGCCAGGACCCATGAATTGAGCTGTGTCCTGGGAAGGGCTGGACCTGCCAGGAGTGCGGTTGCAGAGCCCACATAGCAGACAGTTCAGGACAGGAGAGGTTTTGTCGCTGAAGAGACTCTGAGTCAAGCTCTGGGACATCCTGGCTACTCAGCCTGGGGGCTTGACAAGCACGTCTCCCTGGGACACCTGGCCTGATATCCAGATCCCTGAATCATCAGAACCCCCAGGAGTCAGGGATGGGGGTCGGGCATATTTGAAAAGCACAGTCTCAGGGACTCGCCCCTCCCTGAGGATCCCGAGTCCAAAGAGCAGGGGGTGGCCTGGCAAGCTGTGGACTTAGAAAAAAAAAAAAAAAAAATCCCCGGAGATTCTGAGAGGCAGCAAACTCAGGAATCAGTGATCTAGAGCAAGGCTCACCAAACTTCTTCTGTAAAAAGCCAGGCTGTGAATATTTTAGGTCCTGCAGGCCAGTGGGTCTCTGACTTAACTACTCAGTTCTGCAGGGTAGTCCCACCAAAGCAGCCATAGATGATGCAGAAATGGAGGGCACAGGCTGTGTTTCTGTGAAACTTTATTTATGGCCCCTGAAATCATAAAATTTTTAGATGCCATGAGATTAAAAAAAAAAATTTCCCTAACCACTTAAAAAGTCAAAATCACCCTGAGCTCAAGTGCAGTGGGGACAGGACTTGGCCCGAGGGTCTAGTTCACAGATCCCGGCTCTAGACCAGAGCTACTGTGAGGAATCAAGAGCAGATGTTGAGAGTTTTGCTACAGCATCCAGGCACGGGTGTGGAGGCTCCACTTGGCTGATGGGGTGATGGTGAATGCGCTGGTAAGCCCCATGGGACTTGTGCTGCTTCCGTCCTGAGACGGAGGACCACACGTGGTCGAAGGTGGGTGATGGGTCGGAATGTTTAACAACTGGGCCTCCGTCCCAGAAGTTTTGAAAAGCAGTGATTTATGGTATTCCTTTGACTTCACATGGGATCCAAATCCTCCTAATCTTTACCCAACCACAATCTCTAATTCTCCCTAAAATCTGCAGTCACAGCTACAACAAACAAAACAAATCATGCCAGGAGAGAAAGAGCTGGAAAGGAATATGACAAACGGGTAGTGAAGATTTTTGGAGGAGAGTGACCATACATATCATTTCATTGTATTTGTCTGTTTTCCAAATTTTCTGTAAGGAACACGTGTGAATTTTATAATCGAAAGTTTTGGGGACTTGGTGGTGGTGTTCAGTTGCTCAGTCGTGTCTGACTCTTTATGACCCCATGGACTGCAGCAAGCCAGGCTTCCCTGTCCTTCACTATCTCCCGGAGTTTGCTCAAACTCATGTTCATTGAGTTGGTGATGCCATCCAACCGTCTCATCCTCTGCTGTCCCCTTCTCCTCCTGCCCTCAATCTTTCCCAGCATCAGGGTCTTTTCAAATGAGTCGGCTCTTCGCATCAGGTGGCCAAAGTATTGGAGCTTCAGCTTCAGCATGTGGGACTGGGTTCTTTTTAAATAAGGAATGGTTTTACAAAAATTCTCTGGAGATAAATTCCTCTGCCAGACAACCCTTCCTGCTGTCTCCCAGCCTTACAGTCAGTAAGTTCTTCTTTTTTTTTTTTCCATTTTTATTGGTGTATAGCTGATCTACAGACTTGTGTTAGTTTCAGGTGTAGAGTGAAGTGAGTCAGTTATACATATACACACATCCGCTCTTTCTGAGATCCTTTTACCATCTAGGTCATTCCAGAGTATTGAGAAGAGGAAGTTCTTTGTTATAATTTAATCCACATCTAGAGAATCGGGGAAGAGACGAAGAAAATGGAAAACACGTGCTGTCCCCATGACTGCGGGGCTCTGTTTCTTGTTATTCTTTGTTATTTTTAACAGGAGTCTCATGGGTGAGGGGCGGGGGTAGGTCAGGGCAGAGATGCTGCCAGCGGTCAGGAGTCTACCACCACGAGGACCGAGGGAACAGAGAGCTTCCTGCACTGGGGCATCCGCTGGACCCTTCCCGGTGAGTGTCAGTCATGAGCTCCGAGAAAGAGTGTGGGAGACAGTTCAGAACAAAACACCTCCTTCCGGGAAAACCCCAAGTGTGCAGGGATCACGAGCATTCAAACCCTGATGTGGCCACTTGCTCACTGTGAATCTCAGGCTGAGCAGCGGGGCTCCCGGAGTCTCAGCTTTCCCCTCCAGGACAGTGGGGGTACATGGTATGACCCCAGCTCCCCAACCAGGTGACACGGTGACCAAGGCAGACAGCACACGCAAGCGCACCTGACCCAGGTGGCCTCTGAGATGCCAGTTTTTCCCATTTGCTCTGATGGTGGAGGTCAAGTTCAGTAGCCCAGGCAAAGGGCAGAACATAATAACTTCTTGGATTTGGACGGGCTCTTCCAGAAGATGTGAGCTGGGAAGCAGACGCTTTCTTTCTGGGTTCCAGTCCTGCACCTGAGCGCACACCTTTGACTCTCCCCGGGCCCCAAACTCAGCCCCGGCTGGGGAAACTAGCTTAGGATTCCCTTTGCTCAAGATCTTTCCAGTCCAATTTAGTAACCACATGGGGCCCATTTAAATGTAAATTAATTTGATTTAAGTGATATTTAAAAATTCAGTTCCTCGGTTGCACCGACCACATGTCAGATGCTCAGTAGCCACACGTGGCTGCTGTCGTGGATGGGACAGACACCACCCTGACACCATCCCAGAAGGTTCCATCATACAGGGCTGTCCTGGAGGCTCAGTGGGACCCCAGAGGACTGCCTAGACAGCAATGGACTCTGGTGGCCTCTTGGCCTCTCATTTCAGCAATAACTCCTTCTCTATTTGAAAACAAGAATCTACTAAGGTGCCATCCTGGGTCTGGCATATTTAGGGGATGAGCAAGAAGACCCCTGGGTAGATGAGGTCTGGTGGCCCCTGCAAGCCTCATGCCCTGAAGCCAAAAGAGGCTTTTGCTCACTGGTTGACTGCCCTTAAAAAAAAACAACCAATAAAGAGATGGTGCTTTTATATAGCCACTATGGAAGACAGCCTGGAGATTCCTTTAAAGACTAGGAATGCTGCTGCTGCTGCTGCTGCTGCTAAGTCGCTTCAGTCGTGTCCGACTCTGTGCGACCCCATAGACGGCAGCCCACCAGGCTTCCCGTCCCTGGGATTCTCCAGGCAAGAACACTGGAGTGGGTTGCCATTTCCCTCCAATGGATGAAAGTGAAAGGTGAAAGTGAAGTCTCTCAGTCGTGTCCGACTCTTAGTGACCCCATGGACTGCAGCCTACCAGGCTGCTCCGTCCATGGGATTTTCGAGGCAAAAGTACTGGAGTGGGGTGCCATTGCCTTCTCTGAAGACTAGGAATAAAACCACCAAAAGACGCAGCAATCCCACTCCTAGGCATGTACCCTGAGGAAACCAAAATTGAAAAAGACAAATGTACCCCAATGTTCATTGCTGCACTATTTACAATAGCTAGGATTTGGAAGCAACATAGATGCCCATCTACAGATGAATGGATAAAAAAGCTGTGGTACATATATGCAATGGAATATTAGTCATAAAAGGAATGCATTTGAGTCCGTTCTAATGAGGTGGATGAACCTGGAGGCTACTATAGTGAAGTAAGTCAGAAAGAGAAAAACAAATATCATATATTAATGCATATATATGGAATCTAGAAAGATGGTACGGATGAACCTCTTTGCAGGGCAGCAATGGAGATGCAGACACAGAGAACAGACTTGTGGTCATAGGGAGTGGGGAGGAAGGAGAGGGTGGGATTTACAGAGAGAGTACATTACCATATGGAAAACAGATAGCCAATGGGAATGTGCTGTGTGACTCAGGGAACTCAAACCGGGGCTCTGTAACAATCTAGAAGGGTGATGGGGAGGGAGGTGGGAGAGAGGTTCAAGAGGGAAGGGACATATACATGCCTATGTCTGGTTCATGTTGATGTTTAGCAGAAACCAATACAATACTGTGAAGCAATTATCCTCCAATTAAAAATAAGTAAATTTAATTATTAAAAAAAGAGGTGGTGCTTTTATTTTCTTTTTTAACAAGAATAAAGAATCTGAATTCAGAACGGCTGGGTGATATTCACAGTATAGAGAAAGGACGGCTTCAAGCAGTGAGGATGCTGAGCCGCAGACAGCTCAAGGGCCAAGGCGGTCTCTGGACACCCCAGATCCTCCCAGGGGCCCCAGGTTCTCAGCGGCACCCAGACGCACTGGGGCTCCCCTGGGTGGCAGGATGGACCCAGGTCTGCTTCCCCAACCTTCTCTTCAGGGCCCTGAGGAATCTTCGCTTCTAATTCCAACCTCAGATGTGCTCTGTCCCTCTCTCAGGACGTGGAGTGGCTGTCCGTGTCCGCAGGCTCTGACCCCCCTGGGAGCTGCAGCCAAGCCCTGTGGTGCTGAGTGAGGTTGCAGGCTAGGCCCGCTTCACTCACACTCGGGTGCAGTCGTCAGAAGTGTACAAATGTTGTTGTACAGTGTAAAATAGTGCAACGACCTCAGCCCTTGGGCCAGGGGAGTGGGTGGGGTTAACTCCGTGGATCTGTCCCAGAGGCCCCAGTACAGCTGGGCGTCAGTTGCCCACCGTGGTCAGCTGACCAACCGCACCCTCCTTTGTCACCTCCCTCCCCTCTCTCTCTCCCTCCCCACACCTCTACCGGCTCTGTCCTGGGATCCCAAACAAACGGTCTGCCCTCAAGACGTTTGATCAAGGATTGCTCCCAGAGAACACAACAGTTGTGGCAGTCCGAACGCGGGTTGGAAAAGCATTTTCAGACACAGGGTATTTCAGAAGGGAGTTAGTTGATTAAGGACAAAGGGCAGAGATAATGTAGGCGCTGCGAGCACAGTGGGCCACCTCCTGACTGGCCAGGGAGAGCCGGTGGGGGATATGGTTAGAACACCGGGCCAGCTCAAGGGACAGCTGATGCTTTCCGTGGGTGAGTAGCCAATTTTTATAGTCTTAAGCCAAAGAAAATTCCTGCTGGGAGGATGGCATTAGGTGATTGGTTAGAGCACTTTAGAGTGAGGACCAGGGTGGGTATTTTTGCCTAATATGGGCCAGGAGGACAACAGGGGATGAGATGGTTGGATGGAATCAACAACTCGATGGACATGAGTTTGAGCAAGCTCTGGGAGTTGGTGATAGACAGGGAAGTCTGGCATGCTGCAGTCCATGGGGTTGCAAAGAGTTGGACATGACTGACTGGCTGAACTGAACTGATTGATGGGCCAGGAAGTGGGCTGGTGATGATGATCCAGGGCTTTTGGTAATGGTTACAAGGGGCTCAGTCCATTCTGGAGGTTGATCTTGTTTCTGGACTCCTCATCTGTGGCCTTGGTGCAAGGCCTCGCAACTGTGACCTTGGCTTTGGACACCATGGCAACCTAAGACAGAGACCAAATCCCAGACAGTTCAAGAGCAGCACCAGAAAGTTCTAGAATCAAGAGAAAAGTGTGTTATTGAGATGAAAGGGGGAGGCATCCTTTAAAATTCACAGAGAAGTTTTGAGCCATTTGTCAGCAAAGGAGCCCATCATCTGGGATCCCCAGGGCTCAAAAGGATCCCTGAGATTCAAATACCTCCTTCTGGACAACCTGAGGAGTGGAAAGGAAGAAGGGACCCGTGCGTTTGCCTTGAAGGACCAGTTTAGACACCCTCCCCGCTGAGGGGCCCAGATCCACAGCAGAAACCCAGTCCACGCAGCCAGGTCTGGTCAGCCACATTAAGGGAGACCCGCAGGCACAGTGCTACCCGGAAACCAGAAGGGGCTGACATGGAACAGTGTGGTCCCAGGGTCGGTGGAGTCACGAGAAGGGAGCAGGCCACATTCTGTCCGGGGCCCTGGGCAGAGGGGGGCCAGCAGGCCTCTCTCACCTTGTCTCCTCTCCACAGTGATGCCAACTTGCTGGTCAGGGTCAGAACACCCCCACTTCCTGCATGCCCATGGCACAGCAATGGCAAAAAGGCCCACATACCAGGCACACCCACGGCTCCAGAGCAGCCGTCACCTGGCCGAGATGTGAGAGCCTAAAACTGTCCTCTGTGTATAAAATAGATAACTAATAAGGACCTCCTGAATAGCACAGGGAACTCTACTCAATGCTCCGTCATGACATATAAGGGAAAAGAGTCTGAAAAAGAGTGGATGTATGTATACGTATACCTGATTCACTTTGCTGTTCACCTGAAACAAGCACAGCGTTGTCAATCAACTAAACTCTAATAAAAAAACATTTTTAATAATATAAAACAAAACACAACGGGGACTTCCCTGGTGGTCCTGTGGTTAAGAATCCACCTGCCAGTGCAGAGGACATAGGTTTGATCCCTGCTTCTGGGATCACTCCACATGCTGCCACACAACTACTGAAGCCCAAGCTCTCTAGAGTCCGTGCTCTACAATAGAGAAGCCACCGCAATGAGAAGCCCGTGCACTGCAACCACAGAGAGTAGTCCTGCTTGCTGCAACTAGAGAAAGCCCAGTCACAGCCACAAAGACCCAGTGCAGCCAAAAATAATAAAATATATAATTAATTAAAAAAAATACGACCGTCCTCACCGGCTACGTCTCCGCGCTTCTGCAAAAGCACTCAGTGGAGCAAACATTTCCTCTTGCTGTAGAGCTACACTGTTGTGTCTGATTCCCGATGGACTTTGCCAGACCATCTGCGTGGCCTGCGGGAGGAGCTGGGTCAGTGGTACGGACAGCTCACTGCCTAGATTATTGGACTCTTTTGGTTTTCAGCTTTGAATTTTGAACTAATTTTAGACTTAGAGGAAAGTTGCAAAAAATAATACAGAGAGTTTCTGTGTGCTCCTCATTCTGCCGTATTAGCATCTCACATCACCCGCCTGGTAGTAAAGGACAGAAAATTAGCATTGGTAGATTCAGGTTAACATTCAGTAACTGAACTGCAGACAGTGGTCAGATTTCACCTTTCTTCCAGCACTGTCCTTCTGGGACTGAATTTTATCCCTGGTCCCACATTTCATTCATTAACTGTTTCTTCTTAGTCTCCTGGGGTCTAGGGGAAATTCCTTGATCTTTCCTGGTCTCCAAGGACCCCGACCCTACAGAGTACTGGTCAGTTATTTTGTAGAATGTCCTTCAACTTGGGTTTGTTCAATGTTGTCTCATAGCCGGAGTGAGGTTATGCATTTTTTGGCAAGAATTCTCATTAAAATGACGTGCATCATCATGTCAAAGGTTTATGATGTCAATATGTCTTAATATTGGTGATATTAACACTGATCACTCAGCTAACCCTATGTCTACCATGTTTCTCCACTATGAATGAAATTGTTAAAGACAGACTCTTTGGTGTCTGGCTTTTTTTTTTTTTTTTGTCAATACAATATCAAGATTTTGAGATTCAACCATATTTTGGCAGGTATTATTTATTCCCTTGCATTGCTGTGAAGGGTTCACTCTGTGAACGTAACACCATTCCCTCTACCTCTAGGAGAGGTGGGAAACATCAGCATCTCCCTCTCCTTGCCTACAGCACCATTGGGGTTGGTCCATTGAGCACAGTTGTACAGTGCATGACCTGCGCAGCTGGACATGGCAAGCTGTGATTCCAGGACTACCAGAATCACAATCTAGGGCCTCTATTTTCTTTACCCCAGCAGATTCTACTGCATAATCTCATTTGGAAACTCAGACTGAAGCCCATGCTCCGGCACGGCAGTATGGTATAGTGCTTATGCTCATAAACTTTGAAATCCAAATCTTGGTTCGAATCTTTTTCTTGACACTCCTGAGCTAGGTGACCTTGTATGAGGTACTTTTCACTGGGACTGTTCCATCAGTCAAAGTGATGCTGGTGGTACCTGTCCCATAAGGCTATTCCAAACATTGAATGAGATTTACTTAGAAGAAAGCCCTTAGCATGGTGTCTGGCATATAATAAACAGCCAGCAAATACTGTTACTGTTAATAACATCATTGTCGATTTTTATTATTTATTAATTAGTAATATTATAAGATTGCTCATTTGCTTTGCAGCCTCCATGGCCTAGTCAAATTGACACATAAATTAGTCATCATACGGACTTCCCTGGTGGTCCAGTGGCTAAGACTCTGCACTCCCAATGCAGGGGCCTGAGTTCAATCCCTGGTTGGGGAACTAGATCCTACATGCCACAGCTAAAAGACCCCATAGGCTACAGTGAAGACCCAGCACAGCCAAACAAATACATATTTTTTAAAAATTAACCGTCACAGTGGGCTAAAATTAGTGGCTTCCATTCATGCAGAAGGTTTGAAAACTCAAATCCCCTGCTAAAGTCAATTCAGTGAATAATGAGGGAACCCGTCAGGTGGGTCTTCCTCCTGACCTTAGGGAAGAGTGGGGACTGTGGCTAACTGGGGAGCCCAGGCCTCGTTGAGACCGGGTGGCCTGGGCTTTGCCCCAGTCAACTGTCACATGGGGACATGCTGTAGCCAGACTGCCAGACACACCAATTTTATTCTTTTTCAAGAAACATTGAAATCTGAATTTCTATGTGAAATTTTCTGTTTCTTTAATGCCGGCAACTAATTAAATTTTTTAAAATACGTGCAGGCCAAACAAATCCAAGCAGAGAAGCACCCTCAGGCAGCTCATTTGCAATGCCTGACTCACAGGATCTTGCCGGATCTCTCAGCTTCCTTGTTTTACTTACTCATGGAGCTTTCGGTAGTAAAAATGGTAGCTTTGCAGAGGACGTAGTGAGTTCTTTCCAAACAGGATTCCTCTGCATACCCAGAGCAGCTTCATACACATGAGATCAGAGTGTGGATCAGAGTCACCTAGAGGGCTTGCTCCAACGTTATCGGGTTCACCTCTTGTCTCTGTCCCACTGGATCTAAGGTAAAGGCCGAGGATCGGCATTTCTGCCAAGTCCTGCTGGTCCAGGGCCCAGACTTTGAGAATCATCAGCCTAGAGGGAGAAGGAGCTCTGGGTGGATGGTGTGGCTGGCATGGCGACATGAAGGGGGACAGTGTGCAGCAGGGGAATGGGGACATGCTGGGTGGTCATCTGCTTCAAAGTCACTGGGATACACCAGGCCTGTGCTACTGCTGTGGCTTGGCCCCATTCTCAGCCCTGTCTGGGGTCCTGCTCCTTGGAGCTCCACAAGGAAGCAGGGTGGAGGACCGTGAGGGAAGGCACCTCCTACTCCACCAGGAATGATGCCCTAAGGTCCGGGAGCCTGGGAATGAGCCTTCCTGGTCCCTCTTGGATGGCTGCACAACAACAAGTATACTTGACATGACATGTCATGTACAAATGAAATGCCATGAAATGCCATGACAAATGGGTAGAAGATGGGAAAATGGTAAACTTTATGCTATATATATTTTTTTACTACAATGAAAATTATGTGTGTGTATGTGTGTGTGTGTATCTGTAGTTTCCTGGCAATTCGCTATAGCAGCCCCAGGAAGCTGATACACCCTCCATAAATGTTGGTGGAAAAATACAGGGATAAGGAAGGTGCCTTTGAGGGTGGCCAGTGGTACAGAAAAAGATTTGACCTCAGTCTGGCTTCTCAGACCTAGGCCACCTCCCCAGACTTGACGAGGGGGTGTCTCTTATTAGAAACACTTATTCTGGCCTCCTCGAGGCATCTGACAGCTTATGGAGAGCCAGTTGGAAGAAACCCCCCCACCACCCCCTAGAGGCCAGGGCTGGACTTCCTAGGCCATGTTCCCTGGATGGGCTCCAAAGCCCCCAAAGGAAAAGGAGTGGTGGACCCCTCAGAGTCCCTGCACATGGCAGCAAGGTGAAGGGCTGGCTCTGTTGGCCCACCCAACCCGAACGGAAGCCAAGTGCCTTCTGCCAGGGACACCCCAGCTCCCCTTCCACAGAAAACAGGGCTTGCCCCTCCCTGGACGCCTGGCCCTGCCTTCACTGGTTCAGGTCCCATAAAGACTTCTCTCCAGTCTGAGACACGGGAAGGGGGAGATTACCTGCAGCTATTCTTCTGTGCTGCCAACCGCTGGCTCCCCCCATCCAGTCTAGTCTCTGCCCCCGACCCTCCGCCTTAGGAGGGGCCCCAGCCCTCACGTCACAATGACCAGAAAATCAAGAAGAATTCGAAGGAAATGTCTCAGGAATGCACCCCCCCCACACACATTCTGAGGAGGAGGCCATGATAGCAAAGACAGAGGCTCCTCCCAGGATGACCCTCGCGGGGTGGTGCTCCAGTAACCCCGTCCACACCCGGCTCCACATGCTTTACCTCATGCCCTCAGAATGTCCCCCAGGAGCCTACCTCTGGCCACAGAGAGGACAGCCTCACTGCCACGTGTCCCCCAGAAGGCTGGGACCGGCTGGGGCTCCAACGTCATCCTCCTTTCCCCAGCCCCAGCGCTGACTTCGGGTAAGAATTTCCCATGTTCGGAGTTCCTCTTTTCCTTTGATTCTTTCTTTAAATCATGACCAAAGATGTCTTGAATTTTTCCTTTGGCCAAGAGATACAGGCCTCCTAACAAGCATGCAGCCCTGCCCGTCCCTCTGACAGGCATCCCAGCCCAGATGTCCAGGCCCCTTGTCAGTAGGCAATGGGGCAAACAGACCCCCTAAGTGTGGAGTTGAAGCTGAAGCTGGCAGCAAGGGGAGGGGCTCTTGGCTGGAGGAAGCCAGGGCTGCACCCATGGACAGGGCTGGCTGTCCACTATCTCAGCCTCATTGTTAGCTCTGGTTAAGGGTGTCAGGGCCCCGCCTTTTCCCTTAAGGGAAAAGACTTCCTCCCCTTCTCCCCAGAGAACATCCCCCAACATGGTCCTCAAGCAACTGGAGTCCCTAATCCAGCATCCTCGCAGTTTGCCCAGCTCTGCACCACCTGCATTTAGTCCAAGCTGATAATGAGTTGAGATGGTCCCCGGCTATTACCCGCACTCCTAAAAGCCTGACCATTCTGCTTCTCTCTTAGCACATCCGCCCCCATCCGCACTCTTCTCTGGGCAATTAGCGCGGAGCAATGCTGTGTGGCCATCCTGGCTTCAGCCAGCCCTGGGCCCCGGCCCTGGCTCAGCCACGTGAACTGTGCTAGCCGTGTTCTCCTTTCACTCACCGGCCTGAGCCATGGGGCCAAACAGAAGCCCATACCACGTGTCTGAATATCTAAGTGTGATAAATCAAGCTAATGAGTAAAATATACTCCATGTCCCCACCTTGACTGTACTCTTTCAAAAGACCTGGGAGGCTAGGTTTGAGAATTCTAGGGCTCCATGGAGACCCACTCCAGGATGTGGCCACGGGGGGAGTGTGGACCAGGTGAAGGCCTGGCCCCTGGCCTGCCCCGAACCACTCCATCTGTTACCACCAAAGCCTCCTATACATACACACACGACTTCCCAGCCCTGCGACTAAAGAGCTTTCACAAAAAGCTGCCTCTCGGCTTCTCCTCCACCCACTCCAGTCCTGGGTTTCCTTTGAAAGAGAGTGTTAGTCGCTCAGTTGTGCCCAACTCTTTGCAACCGCATGGACTGCAGCCCTCCAGGCTCCTCTGTCCATGGGATTTTCCAGGCAAGGATACTGGAGCGGGTTGCCATTTCCTTCTCCAGGGGGATCTTCCTGACCCAGGGATTGAACCTGGCTCTCCTGCACTGCAGAAAGAGTGAGCTACTTTACCAACTGAGCTACGAGGGTTTCCTTTGGGGTTGGGTTTAAGGTCAGGGAGGAGACCCACACAGGCCCTGGGAGGAAGCCTCCAGCCATCGGGGCAGGAGATCCAGGGAATCAGGTATATCGGGCTCAGTCCAGATGGTCTCACAGGCTCTAGGTAGGCGTGTCCCCCAGCACCCAGCCTCCTTACCCCAAGGAGAGAGCAGAACCTTCTAAAGCAGGGGTCCCCAGACTCCAGGCCACAGATCGATACCTCCTGTCAGATCGGTGGTGACATCAAAGTAGAAATGAAGTGCACAGTAAATGTAACATGCTTGAATCATCCCCAAACCGTACCTCCTGCCCAGTGCGTGGGAAACTGTCTTCCGCAAAGCTGGTCCCTGGTGCCAAAAGAAAGCTGGGTGTCTGCTCTAAAGCACAGGGCACCCCCCTCCACTTGCTGAGAGGGCTCAGCCACTACTGGTGTGACCTTAGGCTATTTTCTCAACCTTTCTAGTCTCAGCTGCCTCCTTGATAACTTGTCCCGCAGAGGTGATGTGAAGGTTGACTGGGATAAAGCAAGTAAAACCTCCAGCACAGCATCTAAAATGTGGAAAGTGAGTAAATACTGCTGGACAGATTTGTTGTGTTTGCTGATTTTTCCTGGCGTGAATCCTCCCCCCATGGTGGATTTCAAACTGTCCACGTTACTTTACTGAACCTGAGCTGGTGCGACCCGGCTCTGGCCTCCGCTGATGGTTTCCAGAGGATGCAGACAAGACCGGCGGAGTCAGTGCCAAGAACGAGTGGCAGGAGAGATCGTGTTGGGGGTGGAATGAGGGGTGGTACCTCCTGAAGGTGATGGCATTTGGGGTGAGCTTGAGGGGGTGGGAAGAGATGTGTGAAGATTTCCCAGGCGAGAGGGGCAGCTTGGGCAAAGGCCCAGGGCTGGGAGAGCCCCAGGCACATGGAAGACCCACCCCAGTCAGAGGTGGGGTACCCAGAGAAAGATGCTGGAAGATTTGATTGGAAAAGCACTTGAAAGCAGAGCTGAGGACTTAACTCATGTGGCAATGGGGAGCCACAGAGGCTTCTGTGCAGGGGCTGATGTGGTCCAGAGGATGAAGCAGGAGCAGGTGGAGGTGGCCCAGAGGCAGGGAGAGCCTGGATGGGAGGTGGGGGTGTGGGGGTCGAGGAGCAGCCCCAGCTGCCCAGCCAGGAGCTCATAGGAGGGACAGGCAGATGCAAAGGGTCATGTTAAACTCTGCTCCGAGGTTACAGCTGGGGATTTGCTGTTAGTTTCCTCTGAGCAATTGTTCTCCTAGAGAGATGAGAAATGCTAATGGCCATGTCCTGAAAACACTTGCATCTTCCAAACAAAGAATGAGGGGTCTCCAGTGCCCCCTGTAGGGGAGAACTTGCAGGGGAGGGGGCTTCTCCAAGGCCTCCCTGCACAAGGCCCAGCATCCTTCGAGGACCCTCTAAGTCTCAAGTTCCTCTTGGTCGCCTATCTCCATGGTAACAAAGGGAAGATAGGACAGGGAAATCTGAGTGTGTGATTTGTGTGGGAGATGCCTAGCAATCCTGGTCAGGTTGCGGGGTAGGGGGGACCCTTCAGCCCTATCATGCTCCATGCACCCTGCTGTTGTCCTAAATGAGGGTGGGCGTGAGGAGTCATCAAAGACCCATATGCCTCTTACACTATGACATATTGTCCCCCTTAATCCTCACACACATCCTGTCTGGAAGTCGGTATTTATAGCTCCATTTTACAGATGGAGGAGCTGAGGCCCAAAGAGGGGAAGAGCTCCAGCAGGCAGGATGTGGGAGGGCAAGTGCTCTCCCATGCCCAGGGCTCCGCCTTGGGATGTCCAGCCTGTCCAGGGGCAGGAAACTTGCACCTATGCAATATCAGAAGGAGCAGAGAAGCCTTTCTGCGGTCATCTGCAACTCAACAGCCTGACGATGCTGGTCTGAAGAAGCCTTGGGGACCCTCGGGACAGCACATTGCACCTGTGTTCACCGCACAGAGGCAGCCCTTACAGTGACCCAGATGGAGACACCTCCATCCGTGAGTGTGTAACCAGAATAGAGCCCAGCCACCTCAGGAACAGACAGAGTTGAGCTCACATGAAACATGGGCCTCTCCCAAAGCCTTGATAGGGTTTTCTACAATGTCTTCTTGTTGTTCAGTCACTAAGTCATGTCTGACTCTTTGCAACCCCATGGACTGCAGAATGCCAGGCTTCCCTGGCGTTCCCAAACTATTTCCCAGAGCTTGCTCAAACTCATGTCCACTGAGTCCATGATGCCATCCAACCATCTCATCCTCTGTCTCCCCCCTCTCCTGCCCTCAATCTTTCCCAGCATCAGGGTCTTTTCCAATGAATCAGCTCTTCGCATCAGGTGGCCAAAGCACTGGAGCTTCAGCTTCAGCCTCAGTCCTTCCAATGAATATTCAAAGTTGATTTCCTTTAGGTTTGACTGGTTTGATCCCTTGGTTCGCTATCCAAGGGACTCTCAAGAGTCTTCTTCGGCCCCAAAGTTCGAAAGCATCAAAAGTGACTAGAAGAGGCAAACACAGGAGAAGAAGGAGGGGGGCAGGGGTGAAGGAATATTCCAAACCCACAGCCCCCACCACCACATCTCCAAACATCCCTTCCCCACCTCTCTCCAAAGTCACACAGCACAGCGAGCTCTCCTCTCCACCCCCACCCACCACAGGCTCCATGGCCCTCTCTGCCTTCCTCCCTCGCGCCCTCCTCCCCGCCCTGCTCTCCACTCCAAGCTCCTTCCTCCAGGAGGCTTTCCTCCGAGAGCAGCTCTAAGTGCTTTCTCTGGAAAATCGATTTAGCCTCTCGCATCTTCTAAATATCTCCTGCCCATCATCCCATGAACACACCGAGGCTGGGGGGAGGAAGGCCAGCCAAGGCTGAGGGGAAAATGTGTGTGTCACAGTCACTCATCACTCATCCTACCAGACGATGGGGAAGATCCTGGGCTGCCACTGAAGACACCTGGATGTCACCTCAGCTCCATCACTCAAGAAGTATGTGACCTCCAGTGGGACATTTAAACCTTGGACTTTGATTTAGAGTAGAAACTGGGAGCAGGGGCTCCTCCCCCTGGGATGAGAGATGCCATGAACTTTAAACCTGCCAGATCTGGGGCAGAGAAGTGAGAGATAGAATCATATCCCATCCTGGGGAAACAGACCCAAACAGAAGGATGCTTTCACAACACAGTTGGTTTGTGGTCCTCCAAAGCGCAGCAAAGGACACAGGACTCTAGAGAGACATGACGGCTGAAGGCGGTATGATCTGGGGGTGGATCCCTAACATGGGATGGGGGGAGGGCATCTATAAAGGACATTATGGGCACAACTGGAGTGTGTGCATGGATCACATAGCAGATCATCGTTTTGAGTCCATGTCCCATCTCATGAGTCTGATAAACTGTATAGAGGGTGTGTAAGAAGATGCCTTTGTGTTTGGGAGACACTCACTGAAGTATTGCCAGCCAAAACCCAGGACTCTCCAGCTTTTTCAAATGTTTCAGAAATTAATAATAGCCCAAGTGTATACGTGTATGAGTGTATATGATACATATGTACTATATATGGGCTTCCCTGGTGGCTCATATGGTAAAGAATCTGCATGCCATGCAGGAGACCTAGGTTCAATCCCTGAGTGGGGATGATCCCCTAGAGAAGTAAATGGCAACCCACTCCAGTGTTTTTGTTTGAAAAATCCCTTGGACAGAGGATCCTGGCAGGCCACCATCCATCGGGTTATAAAGAGTCAGACACGACTGAGTGACAAACACACACATACTGTACTTATGTTTTATATATATATGGAGAGGACAGTGCCAAATGCTAACAATAGGAAATCTGATAATTTTTTAATCTTATTTTAATGACTTTACTATGGAAGCATTTCAAAGCAAAGAGTTAAAAAGCAAAACAACAGTGGTACACAGGAGTCCTGCGGTTATGAACTTCAAAATATCAAAGACACTTGTTACCCAGCTCTCATTCAACAAGGATTTGCTGAGCACCTGCTGTATATCAGACACTGCTAGGAACTGGGGCGTGGGGGAAAGAAGCCCGAGTCTAACGGCCAGACCAAGATCAGGAGTGCAGACGGCTCTGCTGTGTACTCCCCCATCCTCCTTGGGCCCCAAGGCTCTCGTGCCCTGGGAGAGCTGGGGCCCACTGCCGGGAGGCCCTTCCCAGGAGCTGCCCACACCTGAAGGCATCTACTTTGGCACTCCCCTCCAGGAATCTGATGGCTGGTCATTTGGGGGTCCAGTTAAAGGCTGCTGGCCCCTTGTCTGGATTTGGGGTAACAATAAAGGACTCCCAGCTTCAGCTCTCCCACAGGGTCAGCCAGACCCCTGGGGAAACAGCACAGCAATTCAACTTCTCCCTTTGCCAAGAGCACATGACCGAAGACTCAGGGTTTGTGTCCAAGGAAACTGAGAACTCTAAAGTCCCAGCAGGAATCAAATGCCAGAGTCAGATCAGGCAAAGTCGAGGTGGGTTCTCAAAGGAACGATTGACAGAAGTGTGGGTGGGGTGTGGTGGGACCACACAGGACAAGGCAGTGAGCTGGGGCTGGGAGCAACCCGGCTGTGGTTACCCCTACAAGGGAAGTCCCCAGAGAGAGTGGTTGTATGGAGCAGGTCCTTCGGGGAGACACAGCCAGCCTGAGAGGGCCCTGCAGAGGGAGACCACTGCCCCCTCCATTCTCCCCACCTGGCCTGAGTCACTGCCCCCCCAGGGGCTCAGGGCACAGGGGATAGAGAAGGTGGGGGTGGATCTGGGGACAGGTGGGAAACAGGAAATGGCAACCCCCACTCCAGTATTCTTTCCTGGAGAATCCCATGTGCAGAGGAGCCTGGTGGGCTATAGTCCGTGGGTCGCAAAGAGCTGGACAGGACTGAGTAACTAACACTTTTACCATCACTTCAGGGCCCAATATTCCACCTTTGGATCTTATCCCTTTGAGAATCTGATGGGAGTTCTAAACTCTCCCAGGGAAATGGAACCTAAACACACACACAACTTTGCACCTAATTTTGAGAATTTCATGGATACTCCCCCAGGAAGGCAGTGCTATGCAGTGGTCCAAGCCTCAAATATGGGCTCTGGAAGGGAGGAGAAAAGCAGAAGAAAGGGAGGAGGTGCCAGTACCCTTATCCTACAAAGTTGGGAATCGAGAGTTACATCAGCAACTGTTGTTGGAAGAGGAGGTGCTCCTGCAGAAACCAGAAACAGTCTCAGAAAGTTCACACATTGGGAACAGGGACCTAAATGCTCATCTGAGCGACTGTGGGCTGAGTAGCTACTGTCTAATGACAGGGACTGAGGAATGGAGGTACAAGTTTGAGATCTGGAGTTTGGAGAGAAAAACATAAACTGGAACTATCTTCCAAAAGATGTTGTCTCTCGGACAGTAGGAAAGCTCAGCAGGTGAGGTGCAGCTATTTTCATGTTAACATTTTCTGATACGTCTGAGTTGTTGCCACATATGTGTGTGTGTGTATGTACTGTATATTACTTTGGTAAATAAAAATAACTTTTATTTTTAAAGCCTTGCTTTGTGTCTGCCCTTGTCTCTACCCCTGCAGGTCCCCAAGGCAGGCAAACCCTGCATCCCTTCAGCAGGCTGGCTCACTCCCACCTGCAGAGCAGAAACAGCCCTGCTTCCGCCACCTAATTCTGTGTCATAAAAAACCAAAAATGCTGACTCAAAACAGTAATGCATTCTTTCTCACCATTCTGTGGATTGACCAGGTGGTTCTGGCTGGGATCTCAGGAGAGCTGTTGACCAGAAGCCTCTGTTGCTCTGTGTGTGCATGTGTGTGTATGTGTGTGTGTGTGCATATGGTGCGTGGTATGTGTGCATGGTATGTGTGTGCATATAGTGTGTGGTGTGTGTGTATGGTGTGTGTGTGTGTATGGTGTGTGTGTGGGGGGTATATGTGTGTATGGTGTGTGTGTGCATATGGTGTGTGGTGTGTATGGTGTGTGTGTATGTATGGTGTATATGTGTATGGTGTGTGTGTATGGTGTGTGGTGTGTATGTGTGTGGTATATGTGTGTATGGTGTGTGTATGTATGGTGTGTGTGAGTGTATGGTGTTGGGGGGGTATGTATGTATGGTGTATGTGTGCATATGGTGTGGTGTATGCATGTGTGTGTGTGCTGTGTGTGTGCATATGGTGTGTGGGGTGTGTGTGTGGTATATGTGTGTATGTGTGTGTGTGTTTGTTGGTGTGTGCGTGTGTGGCAGGTGTGTGTATGCATGCTATGTGTGTGTGCATGCTATGTGTGTGTGCAGGCACAGCCACTCTGCACAAGTGTTTCCTGAATGTCTGTCCAGGTGTAACCTGCAAGGACTCAGGTTGAGGGTCCAGGTCCCAGCCTGTCTCTGTGACAGGGTGAGAAGGGAGGGGAAGGACCAGTGGCCAGATAAGCATCTTAGCGGGACTTCTGACTGTCTTTCGAGGCTTCTAGGCAAGAGAGTAACAGACATGACAGTCACACCCACTGAACTCCCCAGGTGGAGGTGTGGAGCCATCATTAGACAGGTCCGTGGGGTGTTGTCTCTGAAGGAGACATAGAAATCTGGAGCACACATTGCCTCCAGGAAGAGACAGAAAAGGAGAGAGACCCTTGAGTATGAATTCTTCTGTATCTTCTGGGTTTTATTTCATGTGAGCAGCTCTTCAAAAGCAGAACTTAAGATCGATCCTGGCAAAGTAGACAATAGTTCACCCGAGTTTCTTCATAAAGAGGAATCAGTCAAATCCAAATTGAAGAGAATTCTGCAAAACAAATGGGTTCCCTGGATGGCTCAGCAGGTAAAAAATCTGCCTGCAATGCAGGAGATGTGGGTTCAATCTCTGGATCAGGAAAATCCCTTAGAAAAAAGAAAATGGCAACCCACTCCAGTATTCTTACCTGGGAAATACCATGGACAGAGGAGCCTGGCAGGCTACAATCCATGGGCTCGCAGAGTCAGACATGACTGAGCAACTAAGCATGCACGCACAACTGCCAAAGGAACAACCTGAACGCTTTAAAATACCAGCATCTGGAAAGACAAGGTGGGTAGGAGAAGGTTCAAATGAGAGGCAGGAGAGAAGACCCAGCAGTGGGGGGAGGTGATGGGCCTTATCTGGACCCTGGATCAAGAGGGAAAGGCCAGGATTAGGAAAACTGGCAAAATCTGAATATTGGCCTCAGAGAGAGACCAGATGTGCCTCTGTGTAAGATTCACTGGTGTGATAAGGGTTTTGTTCTTATAAAGGAGAATGTTCATGTCTTAGAATAGATGTGCAGACTTACCTGCACAAAATGTGCAACTTTCAAATAGTCCAGGGAAAAAAAAAAAACAAGAAGAAAAGAATGAAGGAAATGTTACTGATTTTTTTTGGACCAACGTCTGCGTTTCTATAGCGAGATAGAGTAAATGTGGCAAAACGTTAACTGGTGATGAATTTGACAGTTATTATTCTCACAGTTTTCTGCGGCTGAAAATTTTTTCAAATGAAAAGTCGGGGAAAATTAAGATGAACATAAAATAAAAATCCTTTTTAAACAACTGCTTATGAAAGGAAAAATTAACAAGTGTTGGCAGATTCTAGAATGAATGTTGAAACTTTTCATATTTTAGTCAAAAACACATCCCTCCCTTGGACGGCAGTGGCCAGCTGACCCGCCCCCTCCTGCAGGTGACAGGACGCTCAGGCTTTCAGATGCCTTTTTAAAAACACTCACCCGGACTCCACACAAAGGGAGAAACAAATCACGGTAAAGGCGCTGAGGGAGCCACACACTCAGAAAATTCTCCGTTCTTTGCAAGCATGTAGACGTTTCCAACAGTGCAATGACCTGACCTTTTTCACACGCCAAGCCAAAGTCATTTTTCTTTGAATAAGCTCAGATTTAGAACAAGAAAATTATCCAGGCGGCCTTTAAAGCACGAGTGTGATTGTGGGAGCTCCCAGCACCAGAGCAGCGAGAAGGGCCAGGTTGATGGTTGGTGACTTGGGTCCATTGGATCAGTGATGTCTCTCCTTCCACATGCAGGTGTTTGTCAGTTCACCACGAATTCAGAGTATGGACTGGCCACCACGCTGCATTTCTGGTAAAACTGGAAATAATAAGAAAGAAACTCATTACCATTCATGGTCGCCCAGCAGTGAGTTGACCCTGATAGACGTCTGCAGAGGAGGGTGTTGATAGTACTAGGGGGCACCCAGGAAGAGGGGTCCTGGCTGGGCCAGTAGTGCCTGCAGAGGGGAAACCTGAGATGCAAAGAGGTGTGGAAAACTAGGGGTGCTGAGAACAAGGTCTTGAATTTGACTCTGGGTATTCAGATTCGGGATCCAATCCTGAGCTGGCACAGTCTCTCCAAGCCTTATCACCTTCATCCCTAAACCGGGCGGGTGAGGAGCCACCAAGAGGTGTGCTCTGAAGATAAAGAGAGGGGAAACCTCTGAAGCCCCTGGGTGTGGATGAGCACAGACCAGACCTGGACATGCTCCACGGGGACTAGACCTGGGGTTCCTCCATCACTGCTCAGGGGCGAGTGGAAGGTGTGCTTTGTGGCCCTGGCGGGGAGAGTGGGGAAGGTGGGACCAAGGAGCCACCCTCCAAGGAGAAAAGAGATGCCTCATGAACTGCAGGGCTTCTGCTTCCATGAGTGGAATTTGCAAGTTTGGATTCTGAACTGAACCCCTCAAGAAAACGGGGCTGAGACTAAGGCAGGATCTGTCACCCACCTCCCCACCAACTCCCCACTAAATATGTGCCGAAGAAAGCGGTTTTATAGTTATATCCATGGAGAAAAGAGGGAGCCTTCAGAAGAGCCTGATTCACTGGGACAACTGGGCGGCCACCTGGGAAAAATAAAGCAGGATCCCCACCTTACTCCTCAGCCCAAAATAGACACAAGCAAAGATGCTCGGCACCGCTATTCATCAGAGAGATGCAAATCAAAACCACAATGAGATGTCAGCTCACACCTGTCAGAATGGCCACCATCAAAAAGACCACAGATAACAAATGCTGCCGACAATGTGCAGGAAAGGGAATACTCATACTCTGCTGCTGGGAATGGAAAAAGAGGCAGCCACTATGGAAAACATGCGGAGGTTCCTCAAAAAATCAAAAATAGAATTACCATATGAGCCAGCAATACTACTCCTGGGTATTGTCTTGAAGAAAACAAAATATTAATTTGAAATATTATTTAATTTGAAGTATTTGTTATATGCACCCCTATGTTCACTGCAGCATTATTTGCAATAGCCAAGATACGGAAGTAACCTAAGTGCCTACCAGTATATGAATGGATACTGATTAGTTTTTATATATGGATACAGTTTAGGTTATATATATATATATATATATATATACACACACACACACACACATGGAATATTAGTCATTAAAAAGAAGTTAATCTTGCCATTTACAACAACACCGATAAATCTAGAGTGTTTTATGCTAAGTGAAATAAGTCAGACAGAGAGGGACAAATACTGCACATGGTATTTTCATTATATGTGGAATCTAACAAACAAAACGGAAACAGACTCATAAATACAAAGAAGAAACAGGTGGTCACCAACAGGTCAGGGGTTGAGTAAAATAGCTGAAGGAGATGAAGAGCCACAAACTTCCAATTACAAAATAAATAATTCACAGGGATGTGGTTTACAGCTAACAGAATACAGTATTAAATACTAATTTTTATGTATGGTGACAGATGGTTACTAGAATTATTGCTATGATCATTTCATAATGCATTTGATTGTCAAATTACTATGTAGTACATCTGACACTAACATAATATTGTTCATCAACTACACTTCAATAAATTAATAAGTACATAAATAAATAAATTCCAGATGGGTCAGAAATTTAAACATTAAAACAAACCATATAAGCATTAGGAAAAATGGAATAAGTTTTTAAAATAAGCTCAGAGTGGGAAAGATTTTTCTCAGCAAAACAAAATTTGAAAGGCATTTTTTAAAGTAATAAATTTAATTATATTAAAAATTTAAATTCAAGTGTCTAATAAAAGTCCAATTATAAACAAAATACAAAGAGATTTACAACTTGAGGGTTGGCAAAGGTCAATTTCCTTAATATATAAAGCACTTCTAGATATCAATTAAAAAAAACCCGACTGAAGTGAAGTGAAAGTTGCTGTCATGTCTGACTCTTTGCGACCCCATGGACTGTAGCCCAGCAGGTTCCGCTGTCCATGGGATTCTCCAGGCAAGAATACTGGAGTGGGTAGCCATTCCCTTCTCCAGGGGATCTTCCCAACCCAGGGATCGAACCCAGGTCTCCCACATTGCAGGCAGATTCTTTACCATCTGAACCACCAGGGAAGTCCAGAAAAAGGCCAACAACCTAATTAAAAAAAAAAAAAAAAAAAAACGAGATAGGGAACGCCCTGGTGGTCCAATGTTTAAGACTCCGTGTTTCCACTGCAGGGAGCGTGGGTTCAATCCCTGGTCCAGGAACTAAGATCCTACATGCTAGGTGGTACAGCCAAAAAAAAAAAAAAAAAGATGGGAAAGGTTAGAAAAGAACTTATAGAAATGGGAATAAAGGGTCTTTGAACATAATGAGAAGATGCTTTAACCACACTGGTATAAAGAAGAATTATAATGACTACTACATACCAATTACTTTTAGCTCCTGGGCTGGCAAATATCAAAAAGTTTGACGGCCCTCTGTGTTGGTGAGGGTGTAGAGAAACAGAAGCTCTCAAATACTGTTGATGGGACTTAAGAAATCAGTACAGTCGCCCTTTAGAGGGCATTTTGACAATATTTATCAAAACTAAAAATGCACATATCTTTTGGCCAAGAACACCACTGCCAGGATTTATCCTGCAGACACACAGGCACTTGCGCCAAGCAGTCTAATTGCAAAGATAAAGATGCTCACTGTGGCTTAGAGAGATAGCAAGATTGGGAGCAACCCAAAGGCCTGGAAATAAAGAATTGGTTAAATAAATATACAATGCTACAAGGGATACTAGCAGCCACTTTTTAAAATGAAGAAGCACTTTCTGTGCCCATACAAAACTATCTCCAAAATATATTAAATGAATTTATATACAGTTGCCCCTCCCACAGTGGGATTGTGTTCAGGCCCCCACCCCCACCTTCAGCCACACTCCAAAATCCTCAGATGCTCAAGTTCCTCATATAAAATGGTGTAGTGTTTGCATATGATAGACCTCCATCCTCCCATAAACTTTAAATCATCTCTAGATTACCTACAATACCTAATACAATGCTGGCCCACACAGCAAATCCAGGTTTTGCTTTTTGGAACTTTCTGGAATTTGGGGGGAGGAATTTTTTTCTAATTTATTTATTTTTAATTGAAAAGTGAAAGTGAAAGTCCCTCAGTCGTGTCCAGCTCTTTGGGACCCCATGGACTATACAGTTCATGGAATTCTCCAGGCCAGAATACTGGAGTGGGTAGCCTTTTCCTTTTCCAGGAGATCTTCCCAACCCAGGGATCCAACACAGGTATCCTGCATTGCAGGCGAATTCTTTACCAGCTGAGCCACCAGGGAAGCCCAAGAATACTGGAGTGGGTAGACTATCCCTTCTCCAGCAGATCTTCCCAACTCAGGAATCAAACTGGGATCTCCTGCATTGCTGGCCAATGCTTTACCAACTGAGCTATCAGGGAACCCCTTTTAATTGAAAGATGATTGCTTCACAGTATTGTGTTGGTTTCTGCCAAACATCAACATGAATCAGCCATAGGTATACCTATGTCCCCTCCCTTTTCCTCCCTCCATCTTCCTCCCCATCCCACCCCTCTAGGTTGTTACAGAGCTCCCATTTGAGTTCAGCAAATTCCCATTGGCTATCTATTTTACATACGGTAATGTATGTTTCCATGTTACACTCTCCATATATTCTACCCTCTCTTTCCTCCTTTGGGGGAATATTTTTGATCCACGATTTATTGAACCCATAGTGTGAAACCTGCAGATAGGAAAGGCTGACTGTGTGTGTGTGTGCGCGTGTGTGCCCTGCATATATTTATATGTACATACAAATGTATATAATCTATATAATACATTTGTACACACCTTGCACAAAATATACACATATATATGCTTGCAGGGACTACCTCTGGAAGACGCACAGGTAGTGGTTCTCTCTAGAGAAGAAGAAGGGATAGAGGGGTGAAGACACTTATGTTTCATGTGTGATTATACTAACATGTAGATGTTTTACCTATTTTGAAAAATAACACACTTTACACTTGGGTAGATCAGCCACGTCTTCCTCGTGGACAAGTTCAATCCCTCAAGACAAAAACCAGACTCCTAGGGGACCCCAAAGGTGATGCAGGCTTGGAAATGGAGAGACCCATTGGAGGGCCCAGTGCACCCCGCTGCTCTAGGCTGGAGCCAGCCCCAAGCCCAGGGAACATGCTTCTGGCAAACTGGCCAGGCAGAGAGAGAGGGCGTGGGGAGAGGGGTGGTGGGCTCTCCTAGGCCAGAAGCCAGTCACCTCCAAGAGAAGAATGAAGAAGGAGGCAGGGCCAGGACGAGACTCAAGGAGGTGGCTGGGTTGGGGAGGGCCGCTGAGAGGGGCCTGGCTCAGCCCAGGGTGGGGTGGAGGTGCAGAGAGCTCCTTCTCAGACAAAGACTTGGGCCCAGCAGGCTCTGAGCAACTTGAAGGTCCCACAAGGCTGGAAACAGCCCCCCAACCCCAGAGCCACATTTCCGCCCAGAAGTCGGCCTGTGTTCGCGGCCACCACACAGGCTGGACTGAGTCAAGGAATTCCAAGAACAGTTGGCTCCCGCACTACCAGGCGACCCCCCACCAGATGTGCGGTTGAGCTGGACTTGGGTCTGCACTCTGTAACATCAGCCGTTTTTCTGCACCCAGGTTTTCCCCTCTATGTCTCAGTTAAGTGTTCCTTTTGGAAACTTTCAGCCCTTTTATGGCATAGTTAAGGGGAGAGGAATTTTTCCAGAACTCAAAAGACGCTGGTTTAGCTGGGTTGGGAGGAGAGGGCGATTTAGGGGAGAAGAGCCGAAGCAGCTGTGGCTGGGGTGAGGGTGGAGGGACAACATGAGACC
The DNA here is from genome assembly GCF_027580195.1 of Bos mutus. Taxonomy (NCBI): domain Eukaryota; kingdom Metazoa; phylum Chordata; class Mammalia; order Artiodactyla; family Bovidae; genus Bos; species Bos mutus. The sequence goes on from NC_091629.1 coordinate 23,108,679, forward strand.
TTGGGGAGCGGGGGACTGGGCTCCTCTGGGCCTGGGCCACCTGTCCCAGGGGCCACGGGTGCTGAGTCTCGACGGCCTCCACACATTACAGCTCTCAGCCTTTGGTCCTCCGGTACCTCTCATCACCCCGCAAGTCTCCTGCCCTGGCACTGTCAACACTCAACACACATGTTCAAACGTGCCCTGCCAGCCCTGGGCCCCCGTGGTTCCCTTCCTCCCCACAGCTTGCCTTCACCTCTCTCCAGCGACACCAGAGAGAAAAACTGCTGGGAAAAAGAACTTTCTGGAATCCACCCCAGCTAAAGTTGCTAAGGCAACTCAGAGGACAGCAAGTAAACTCCACGGAGGCCACTAATCCACCCAACTCCAGGGACTTGCAGGGACTTCTGGGGGTCTTTGGAGCCCCATCCAGTCTGCCCACTCAGACCCCCTCGGCCCAGCCCTCTGTGAGGCGTCTGCTTTCTCCACTCTGTCCTCTTCCTCCCATGGCTTGTTGATTTCCTGCCAAACCATTTCCCTCCTGGCTCCAAACTTCTGTCGGGAAAGAAATGAAATCAGCACTTGGAGGGCTGGAAGGGGAAAAACAGCTGCTTCTAACAAAGTGGGGTGGGGGAGGGGCTGACGAGCAGCTGGATCCTGGTGGAAAAGGAAGTGTCTGGTGGGGGCGCCGAGCTCATAGCCGGAGGGGCAAGCTCATAGCCGGAGGGGCAAACTCACAGCCCAGCGGGCACCAGGATGGAGGCTTCCTATGGGCGTCTTGGGCTGCAGTCTTCAGACGCAAACATATCTCGTGTCCACATTAACCGTCCTCGGCTGTGTGTTTCCCTCCACTTGATAGATGTGAGTCCAACATCTTTCCTCTTGACTCTCCTATGAAGAAAAATTATAGTGCATGTGTTTGGAACATGATAGAGAACAGTGGAGGATGTGGTATCAGGACCCTCCACTAACACTGATCAGCACAGGAAGACACGGTGGCCTCCACCAATTGTGGCCACGTGGAACGTGGGCCTCTGATAATAAATCTGACCTAGAGACCCAGATTCTTGTGCACAAATCGCCTAAGATTTAAATGTTGGCAACTAGCTTCCCTGGTGGCTCAGACGGTAAAGAATTTGCCTGCAATGCAGGAGACCTGGGTTCGATCCCTGGGTCGGAAAGATCCCTTAGAGAAGGGAATGGACTCCGGTATTCTTGTCTGGAGAACTCTGTGGACAGAGGAGCCTGGTGGGTTTCAGTCCAGGGGGTCACAAAGAGTCAGACACAACTAAGCGACTAACAATGAGTGCAGAGGGCTTAAGGCACTGGCAGACCAGCTTACTGGGGGCTGAGCAAAATTAATGTGAGAGCTGGGCTCACAGGTCAGAGGCAGAGACCCTGCTTTATGGGTGAAAGCTGATGAGTGGACTTGGCTGATCAAGCCACCATGGCCTGGAGTGGGCAATGCCCGGGGCCCCACCCACCCCTTGGGTCTCCTTATAACAGCTTGTATCGCTGACTCCTCCCCACTCAAAAGGGCTTTTGCTCTCTAGAGAGTGCCCCTGAGGTTCGTCCTTGAAAGGCTGCCCGCCTGCCACAGAGTTTCCTTGCCTGGAGACGGTGAACCCGGAGCACTGGAACTTCACAGTCTTCTTCCACACCCCACTCATCCACCATCTTTGGTGAAGGACTAACAGGAGTATGGACATTTGGCCCTCTTGCCTCGAGTCAGGATAACCCTGAGCATTCCTCACACTCCAGAGGTCCCAAGGCTAACACACCCTCTGCGGGACTCTGCCTAAAATTGCTCCCGCCGTGGCCTTCCCTCTGTCCTGACCTGCTTTCTCCACTCCCTTCGAAGTTTCTCCTGGGAGAACTTCCTTAATAAACCACAGGCACATGAGCCCTTGTCCCAGGATCTGTTCTGGAGGCCCCTCCCGTAGACACAGCCAGGCTAACAGACAACTCCGCCCACAGTGGAAAAAAGAAGTTTGCCAGGAGCTGAAACCACAGTCAGAGAGCCTCAGAACTGTCAAAGGACACTGCCTTTTCTGAGAATCAGCTTAGGGTGCTCAGGGCTCCCGCAAGCCCTCTACTCTCCTGTCCCACCCCACCCCTTCCTCTGCAGGTCACCCTTCTTTTACCTTGTGGTTGCTCCCAAAGCTCCCCCTCCCCCAGGTCCACCCCCCACCACCTGGCAGCCATGCAGACTGTATGTCTGACCCCACCCTAGGCCCGGGGGTGGGACTTGACTGGTAAAAGCCAATTTCAGTAAGTCCCAGCCCTGTCGCATAGTGGCTGGTACAAATAACCCACCTGGAAGTCATTTAGAAAACAAAAAAAAAATTCCCAGGGAATGCTTTGGGGAGTGGGGCACAACTAACTCAGTTATCTTGAAGATGGAAATTCTAGAAGACAGATGCAACCTTGATATGAAGGCTTGGAAAATGAGGGAAGTAGGTGAGAATAGGGGTTAGGGTTAGCAGCCAGACTGGATGGTTGTGATGGACTCTATGGCTTCCCTGGTGGCTCAGTGGTAAAGAACCCATCTGTCAATGCAGGAGATGCAGGAGACACAGGTTCGATTCCTGGGTCAGGAAGATTCCCTGGAGAAGGGAATGGCAAGCGACTCCAGTATTTTCGCTTGGGAAAATCCCATGGACAGAGGAGCCTGGTGGGCTACAGTCCATGGGGTCGCAAACAGTCAGACGTGACTGAGCAGGCACTCACGCACAGAAGAGGTTGGATGAGAAAATGGAAGAGAAAGGAGGACAGAGACCAAACCTGGTGTCTGTTGGTTGCAACCAAAAGCACCTAGGAAGTGAAGGAAGTCAGTTAGTGCTGTGGGCAGCTGGGACACCCAGGACAGAGGTGACCACCAGAGAGAGGCAAGGGCCTCGGAGTTACCCCAACAAGGGGGAAGGGACCTGGGGCATTTACCCATCAACTCCCACCAGCCAGAGCAGCAGGGCTCCGGCTCCTGGGGCCTCCCACTAGAATCCTCGGAGGACATTTTTTTCAAACTCACGATGCCTGGGTCCATGTCCAGAGATCCTGGGTTCACGAGCCCCAGTGCTAGGGCTGGAGAAAGCTCCCCAAGGAATCCATGTGCACAGTACGGCTTGGGAAGCCCCAGTCTCACTGACTTCTCGGATCCCCTGGAGCCTGCAGGCTTAGGGCCTCCCTCAGTAAGTTCAGCTGAGGATGGAAACCCTGGGAAAGCCGCCAGTGCAGCTGGAGATAAATCACTCACGGGCCGGGACCGTAGCCGGTGGAGGCTTGAGAAGAGAGGGTTCTGGCCTTCACTCCACTGTTTGCGCTCCCGTGACCAGAACGGAGCCCGACCCACAGACGTTCTTTTCAGGAGGAAAGAAAAAAAGTCAAACATATTTTCTGAGGTTTAATTTCCTCCCAGTGTCCTGAGGAAACCTTCCTAAAGCTCAGGCACCCTCAACTGAGTCTCCAGTATAACATCAAAGACTTTGAAATCGATACCCAGTGTGATTTTGCTAAAGTAAATAAAAACCAGGGGAGGAGGAAAATTAAAAAGAGCCTGGGTCTAGGAGAGGCCGAACCTCCACCAAGAAGGTGAAAAAAAGAGGCTGGTTGGGGTAGGGGAGGGAGCAGAATTCTGAGAGTTTCAAATTCAGGGAAAGGATTGCCAGATTCAGCAAATAAAAAAAGCCTCGTTCAATCAAAAACTGGATGCCTAGTTCAATTTGAATTGCAGATGAACACTGAATAATTCTTTCAGTGTAGAAGTGTGTCCTATGCAATAGGGGGCATATTTATATTAAATATTGCATGGGGCAAATATTAAAAGTTGCATGCATTCCCTATCTGAAATTCAAACTTAACTAGGCATCCTGATTTTATCTGGCAACCTACAGGCGAGTAGATAGGTCTCAACTGATTGTGCTGTGCTGTTGTGTCTGACTCTTTGTGACTCCGTGGGCCATAGCCTGCCACGCTCCTCTGTCCATGGGATTCTCCAGGCAAGAATACTGGAGTGGGTTGCCATTGCAACTCGTTCAGTTCAGTCAGTTCAGTTGCTCAGTCAGATCCAACTCTTTGTGACCCCATGAGCTGCAGCACACCAGGCCTCCCTGTGCATCCCCAATTCCCGGCGTTTGCTCAAACTCATGTCCATCAAGTCGGTGATGCCAGCCAACCATCTCACTCTGTTGTCCCCTTCTCCTCCTGCCTTCAATCTTTCCCAGCATCAGGGTCTTTTCAAATGAGTCAGTTCTTCACATCAGGTGGCCAAAGTATTGGAGTTTCAGCTTCAGCATCAGTCCTTCCAATGAATATTCAGGACTGATTTCCTTTAGGATGGACTGGTTGGATCTCCTTACTATCCAAGGGACTCTCAAGAGTCTTCTCCAAAACCACAGTTCAAAAGCATCAATTCTTCAGTGCTGAGCTTTCTTTATAGTCCAGCTCTCACATCCATACATGACTACTGGAAAAACCATAGCTTTGACTAGATGGTCCTTTGTTGGCAAAGTAATGTCTCTGGTTTTTAACATGCTGTCTAAGTTGGTCATAGCTTTTCTTCCAAGGAGCAAGCGTCTTTTAATTTCATGGCTGCAGTCACCATCTGCAGTGACTGGGGGGGCGCAAAAAAATAAAGTCTGTCACTGTTTCCATTGTTTCCCCATCTATTTGTCATGAAGTGATGGGACCAGATGCCATGATCTTAGTTTTCTGAATGTTGAGTTTTAAGCTAGCTTTTTCACTATGCTCTTTCACTTTCATCAAGAGGCTCTTTAGTTCTTCTTTGCTTTTTGCCATAAGGGTGGTGTCATCTGCATATCTGAGGTTATTGGCATTTCTCCTGGCAATCTTGATTCCAGCTTGTGCTTCATCCAGCCTGGCATTTCGCATGATGTACTCTGCATATAAGTTAAATAAGCAGGGTGACAGTATACAGCCTTGACTGTATATTGTACTCCTTTCCCAATTTGGAACCTGTCTGTTGTTCCATGTCCAGTTCTAACTATTGCTTCTTGACCTGCATACAGATTTCTCAGGAGGCAGGTAAGGTGGTCTGGGATTCCCATCTCTTTAAGAATTTTCCACAGTTTGTCTTGATCCACACAACCAAAGGCTTTGGCATAGTCAATAAAGCAGAATTAGATGTATTTTCTGGAGCTCTCTTGCTTTTTCAATGATCCAATGGATGTTGGCAATTTGATCTCTGGTTCCTCTGCCTTTTCTAAATCCAGCTTGCACATCTGGAAGTTCACGGTTCACCTACTATTGTGGCCTGGCTTGGAGAATTTTGAGCATTACTTTACTAGCGTGTGAGATGAGTGCAATTGTGTGGTAGTCTGTGCAGTCTTTGGCATTGCCTTTCTTTGGGATTGGAATGAAAACTGACCTTTTCCAGTCCTGTGGCCACTGCTGAGTTTTCCAAATTTGCTGGCATGCTGAGTGCGGCACTTTAACAGCATCATCTTCTAGGATTTGAAATGGCTCAACTGGAATTCCATCACCTCCACTAGCTTTGTTTGTAGTGATGTTTCCTAAGGCCCACTTGACTTCACATTCCAGGATGTCTGGCTCTAGGTGAGCTGATCACACCATCATGGTTATCTGGGTCATGAAGATCTTTTTTGTATAGTTCTTCTGTGTATTCTTGTCTCCTCTTCTTAATACCTTCTGCTTCTGTTATGTCCATACCACTTCTGTCTTTTACTGTGCCGATATTTGTATGAAATGTTCCCTTGGCATAATTTTCTTGAAGAGATCTCTAGTCTTTCCCATTCTGTTGTTTTCCTCTATTTCTTTGCATCGATTGCTGAGGAAGGCTTTCTTATCTCTCCTTGGCCATTCTTTGGAACTCTGCATTCAGACGCTTATATCTTTCCTTTTCTCCTTTGCTTTTCGCATCTCTTCTTTTCTCAGCTATATGTAAGGCCTCCTCAGAAAACCATTTTGCCTTTTTGCATTTCTTTTTCTTGTGGATGGTCTTGATCACTGCCTCTTGTACAATCTCACGAACCTCTGTCCATAGTTCTTCAGGCACTCTGTCTATCAGATCTAATCCCTTGAATCTATTTCTCATTTCCACTGTATAATCATAAGGCATTTGATTTAGGTCATACCTGAATGGTCTAGTGGTTTTCCCTACTTCCTTCAACTTAAGTCTGAATTTGGCAATAAGGAGTTCATGATCTGAGCCACAGTAGGCTCCCAGTCTTGCTTTTGCTGACTGTGTAGTGCTTCTCTGTCTTCGTCTGCAAATCAATCTGATTTTGATATTGACCATCTGGTGATGTACATGTGTAGAGTCTTCTCTTGTGTTTTTGGAAGAGGGTGTTTGCTATGACCAGTGCATTCTCTTAGCAAAACTGTTAGCCTTTTCCCTGCTTCATTTTGTACTCCAAGGCCAAATTTCCCTGTTACTCCAGGTATCTCTTGACTTCCTACTTTTGCATTCCAGTCCCCTATAATGAAAAGGACATCTTTTTTGGGTATTAGTTCTAGAAGGTCTCTTAGGTCTTCATAGAACTGTTCAACTTCAGCTTCTTCAGCATTACAGGTCAGGGTACAGACTTGGATTACCGTGATATTGAATGGTTTGCCTTGGAAACGAACAGAGATCATTCTGTCATTTTTGAGGCTGCATCCAAGTACTGCATTTTGGACTCTTTTGTTGACTATGAGGGGTACTCCATTTCTTCTAATGGATTCTTACCCACAATAGTAGATACAATTGGCCTCTGAGTTAAATTCACCCATTCCAGTCCATTTTAGTTCACGATTCCTAAAATGTCGATGTTCACTCTTGCCATCTCCTGTTTGACCACTTCCAATTTACCTTGATTCACGAACCTAACATTTTCAGGTTCCTATGCAATATTGCTCTTTACAGCATCAGACTTTACTTCCATCACCAGTCACATCCACAACTTGATTCACGAACCTAACATTTTCAGGTTCCTATGCAATATTGCTCTTTACAGCATCAGACTTTACTTCCATCACCAGTCACATCCACAACTGGGCATTGTTTTTGCTTTGGCTCTGTCTCTTCACTCTTTCTGGAGTTATTTCTCCACTGATCTCCAGTAGTATACGGGTACCTACCAATCTGGGGAGTTCATCTTTCAGTGTCATATATTTTCGCCTTTTTATACTGTTCGTGGGGTTCTCAAAGCAAGAATACTGAAGTGGTTTGCCATTCCCTTCTCCCGTGGATCACGTTTTGTCAGAACTCTCCACCGGGACTCGTCCGTCTTGGGTAGCCCTACACAGCATGGCTCATAGCTTCACTGAGTTGGATAAGGCTGTGGTCCATGTGATCAGTTTGATTAGTTTTCTATGATTGTGGTTTTCATTCTGTCTGCCCTCTGAGGGATAAGGATAAGAGGCTTATGGAAGCTTCCTGATGGGAGAGACTGACTGAGGGGGAAACTGGGTCTTGTTCTGATGGGCAACTGATTAGGACTCCCTTACCTGGGTGTGAGAGTTACTGGTATCTCTGCTTAGGTAGAGGTCTCTGGTCTCACCCCGTTATCCCTGACCAGGCAGGTTGTCTCTGGCCTTCTATTTGTAGGTAGAGTGGAAATGCCAGAAGATGATGTGGAAGTAGAAGGAAAAAGAGAAAAGCAGGGAGGAGGGCGTCCAGCTGGGGGTGTGGGGTGAGGGGCCCCACATCCCCTGGCCAGCCCTCCCCAATCCAACTCCACCCCACCCCACCCAGCGCTACAGGCCAGGGTAGAAACTGCCTCTCTCTCTGCCATCCGAGGATGTGGAGCGAAGGTCCGAAGACATCTGGTAGCTGCCCCAGCCCAGCAGCAACGGGAGGGAGACTGAAGGCTTATTCACCCCGCCCCCGATACTCGATACTCAGGGCCACCCCTTCCCCGCCCCCATCCCCACCCCCGACACTTTTCTCCCGGGTTGCCTCGCTCCACTCTTCTCTCTCCCCACCAAATAAGGAACCGGAGGCGGAAGAGCGGCCAGCGAGGATGCCCCGGGGGCTGCTACCCTCCCCGGGGCAGGATCCGGCTGCCTAGCCCCCGGGGCTAGGGGAGCGCAGCTGGAAGAAGCCCCTCGGGCCAAGGTCAGGGTCAGGGGGGCCAGCGGCGGGCGTGAGGCTCGAGCCCCTGCAGGTGAGAAGGGCCCGAGGGCCGCCTAGATCCGGGCTGGCCCCCGCCTCTGCCTGCGGCCCCTTCGTGGAGGATGACGTGGCGGCGCGAGGCAGCGCCACGACTTCGGCCCAGACTTCCATCCCCCGGGATCCCGGGATCCGACCCAAAGAAAAGAACGCAGACCCAGGAGAGACGTGTCCGGAAGCCGTCGCCCGTGGCAGGGGACACGGTTTAATAAATGTTGGTACATCAGCCCAGTGCAATGGGACTTTATGTCTCCTGGCATTCCTTAGGTGCCCGATGGGTGACGGGCATCCTGCCAGCGTCTGGGTACACAAAGGTAGAGATAAACTCGGCTCTTTGGCTCTTTCCAGGGAGTGAGGGTTCAGGGGCCGGGGTCACAAGGGCAACAACAGGCCTTTAAGAGTTCAATCTCCAGAACCAGGTAGCCAGCGGCGGGTTTGAACACGGGTCTCTATCCATCCAGCTATGAGATGCTGACCTCAGAGGGACCTGGGGAGGGTCCAGTGGGGTTCTGCCTGTGAGGCCCTTGGCACAGAGCCTGGCATGTAGGTGAAGCTGCCAACAGTCACCGATTGTCATTATTACTGTTACTATTACTATAGGAGAGCAATAGGTGCTGGGGGCTTCCCAGGTGGCGCTAGTGGTAAAGAACCCACCTGCCCATGCCAGGAGACATAAAAGACACGGTTTCAATCCCTGTGTCAGGAAGATCCTCTGGAGGAAGAAAGGGCAACCCACTCCAGTATTCTCGCCTGGGAAGTCTTATGGACGGAGGAGCCTGGCGGGCTGCCATCCACAGGGTCGCAAAGAGTCAGACATGACTGAATTGACTTAGTACACAAGCAGGTGCTGTAACAGAAGAATGTACAATGTAGGATGCTGGCACAGAGACCAATGGGCTAAGTACCCTAATAAAGGGCACAGAAGCTTCCAGGAGGACACAGAACAGAAGCACACTCTTAGCACAGAGGATGGGGTGTATCATTCTGCCTGGGGATGTCACCAAAGCTACCACAGGTGGCCGCTCAGCTAGATCATGAAGGATATGAGGTTTGATATGAGGATATGAGGATAACAAGCAATGAAAAGGTGTTTTGGGTGGAAGCAAATATGTGGGCCAAGGAGGAGGAGAGAAGGGGCAGGGCAGATTCCAGGATGGGCTTCTAAGTGTCTGGAGGAGACACAGATGAGTGAAGTGTTGCAGCTCTTCCCTCGTGAGCATCTGCCCTCGACTGCCAAGCTGGCCCTCCCTCTGTGACCATCTGGACCCCACCAGGCACAGCCTCCATCACGGCAAGGTCTTCGTCCTTTCAGCGACCACCTCAACCCACTCAAGGTGCTCTGAGGCTGACATCCAAAGGGAAGGTTCTGGGTCTTTTATCTTTTTCTTCCTACAATGATTCTTGGCCCTTGTGCAAATCTGCTTACCCTTTTCTGGCCACCTTTGAGCTCTTCACGGGTGAGTCATTTTTATGTCCATTGGCCAAAATACAAGTTAAAAGATCCCAAGTTCTTGAAAGAAAGGGCTGTAATGATAATATTAGTGATAACAGTTAACAAACATGGCGGCCTCCTCTCCATCAAGCACTGTGCTGATGCCTTCTCTGGGAATCACTGTCCTTACCCCCTGGTTTCAGCTAATGCAGCTGAGTTGAAGTGATCTGTTCAAGGGTCATCCAGCTAGTAATGGTGAATCTGAGATTCAAACCTAGGGCTGCCTTACTCCAGAGCTGATTCCAGTACCACTGGGCCATCTTTTCTTCTTCTTCTTCTTTTTTTTTTTTTGGCTTGCAGCATGCAGGATCTTAATTCCCAACCAGGGATTGAACCCATGACTCCTACAGTGGCAGCAGAGTCTTAACCACTGGACCACCAGGGAAGTCCCTGAACCATCTACTGAGAAAGCTAAACATGTCTAGTTAGGGCTTGGATCAAGAGAGGGGAGAGAGGAGGGCTCCTAACCTCTTCATTTAGAGGACAAGTTAGCTGGTGAAGATGTCACCAGCCCAATGGGGGCCACAGCCATGGACCTGAGTACCCCTGGTGAGTGTCCTATAAGCTCCAGATACCACCCTGCACATCATGTCTTTCAACCAAGGGAAATCACATGAGATCTTTCAACCAAGGGAATTTAACACAGGGAATTTGTTTTGCAGCTTGGACTTCCTGAGGAGCCAAATGGGATGGCGAGGTAACCAGACAGTTTAGTGATAACAGTAAGTCACTGCTGCCATCACTAGGGCCAGGACAGGAAGGGGGAAGCTAGGGTTACCAGAGCCCATGTCTCAGGCCACCTGGCAGGTACTGGGACCACAGTAGAGATGCACAGGTTTGGGTGGGATGGGGATTTCTGGCAACTACCCTCCAATGTAGTTATGTTTACCCCATTTTAGAGATGAGGAAACTGAGACTTGGAGAGGTTTAGTGACTGGCCCAACCATGATGGAGGTCAGTGTGTCTGTCTTCATAGCTCTGGCCAAACCAGTCAGCTCAGGGACTTTGTGAGCCATTAAGAATTCAACAACAGAGGAAGACAACTTAGGAGCCTTCAGGTTCCAAAGACCCAACAAGGGTGAGGGTAAGGGATCAAGGGCTCTTGGGTGACAACGATGCCCATGTGTCTCTCCTGTGCTGTCCCACCAAGTCCCAGCTGTAGCCCAGAGAAGCATGTTACATGAACCTGCAGCCTGGACTCTGAGTGTTGGGACTAAGGGCGATTCTTTTTCCTTTGAGGTCTTCTGTATTTTCCAAATCTTCCCAGAGGAACATGCACATCTTCATTAGCGGGAAGGACAGCTCATCTCCAGGCATCACTGAAAAGGTAGAAGTCTCCAGATGAAGCCTTTAGCAGAAGAAAAGTTGGGGCCAAAGATGGTGACACGAGGGAAGACTGGTCAACACAGGTGGCTCATCACCAGCCTGCAGCCTCCTCCCGGGAGGGAACACAACCAGGAGGTGAAAACATGCAATGGTAAGAGCTTCTGTTCACACATACACACCCAGCTCTCTTCCGCACAACACACACACATATGACACACACAAATGTACACACACAAACACACTTCTGTGCTCTCATAAGCAGGCCCAGCACACATATTTGCTTACATGTACACATGAAACACACATATAAACACACATTCCCATACACACATATCCACACATGTGCAAACAATAACACACACATACATTTACACATGCCAAACAGAAGTCTGTTGTGCACATGTACACATCACACCCATGTACACACACACACAAACATCACATACACACAGGCTCATTCTGCTTCTTTTCAAATGAGACTTGGCAAAATGTTCCTTGTCACAGCATCTCCCAGAGAGTGTCTGGCCTCCTTGGAGTAGATCCCAGTATCACCTTCCAGGAACAGAGAAGGCTTCACCTTTCAGCCCGAGAACACAAGCCAAACAGGTGCCGTCTCACAGGTGGGCCCCAGAGAGCACCTCCCGCTGTGATTCGAGTGGAGGCCCAGGCAGTCCCCCTGAGCACCCAGCAGTCCAGCGGCACCCATCAGGCAGCCTGGGAACTCCCTGAGGACCCACACCCTGCTGGGCCACCCCGAAGTCTCAGGAGCAGCTGCAGAATTGGCAGAGTCCACGTGTCCCCAGAGGAAGTTGCAAGGCCAGACCCAGCTGGGCACCCAGGAAGGCTCCTGGAGTCTCTTTAGGAAGCGAGGGGTGCTGGGAAAGCTGAAGAGTCGCATCCAAATCAGTGAAGCTGGAACACACCCTCACACCATGCAGAAAAATAAACTCAGAATGCTTAAAGACTTAAAGATAAGACAAGACATCATAAAACGCCTAGCAGAGAACATAGGTAAAACATTCCCTGACATAAATCGTACGGGTGTTTTCTTAGGTCGGTTTCCCAAGGCAACAGAAATAAAAGCAAAAATAAACAAATGGGACTTAATCAAACTTACAAGCTTTTACACAGCAAAGGAAACCATAAACAAAAAAGAGGCAAGACTGGGAGAAAATATTTGCAAATGAATCGACCAACAAGGGCTTACTTTCCAAAATATACAAACAACTCATACAACTCAATAACAAAAAGCAAACAACCCATCAAAAAATGGCAAAAGACCTAAATAGAAATTTCTCCAAAGAAGACATACAGATGGCCAATAAGCACATGAAAAGATGCTCAACATCAAAATTATTATTACAGAAATGCAAATCAAAACCACAATGAGGTATCAACTAACACCTGTCAGAAAGGTCATCATTAAAATGATGTCTAAAAAACAATAAATGCTGGAGAGGGTGTGGAGAAAAGGGAACCCTTCTATACACTGGAAATGTAAATGTGGGAATGTAAATTGATGCAGCCACTATGGAGAACAGTATGGAGGTTCCTTAAAAAACAAGAAGCAGAATTACCACATGATCCAGTAATCCCACTACTGGGCATATATCCAGAGAAAACTCTAAATAAAAAAAAATACATGCACCCTAATGTTCATAGCAGTACTATTCACAATAGCCAAAACTTAAATGTACATTGACAGATGAATGGGTAAAGAAGCCATCATACACACACACACACACACACACACATATATATATATACATATATATATAATGGAATATTACTCAGCCATAAAAAAGAATGAAATAATGCCACTTGCAGGATCATGGATGGACCTAGAGATGATCACACCAAGTGAAGTAAGTCAGACAGAGAAGACAATTACCATATGATGTCACTGATATGTGGAATCTAAAATATGACACACACGAACTTATCTAAGAAACAGAAACAGATCCACAAACATAGAGAAGAGACTTGTGGTTGCCAAGGCGGAAGACAGGAAGGGGAGGGGTGGAGTAGGAGTCTGGGGATTAGTAGATGCAAACTACTATATGTAGGATGGATAAGCAACAAGGTCCTACTGTAGAGCACAGGGAACTGTATTCAATATCCTGTGATAAACCATAATGGAAAAGGATATGAAAAAAAAAGAAGAAGAAAGAAAGGCCCTTGCTGTCAGAATACTCAGACCAAGCCCCTGTCCCTAGGTGGGCTCAGTTTCCTCCTCTATAATGAAGGGGGCTCTCAGCACACCTCGGCACATCCCTTACCTGCTGCATCGGGATCTTGTAGTTCAAGCTGCAGGTTTAGCTCCTGATCTTTACAAGCAGGGGGAGAGGAATTTAATTCAGAGGCTAAAGTACATCTACCACTGTCAGTGCCACTATAAATATACATGCCACTCACTCACCAGAGGGCCCAGGTGGCTCAGGGAGAGAACACACCTCACCAAGTGGTACATTTACCCCTCTGGGCCCCTTCAGGTTAACCACAGCCCCCTGTGGCTTGCCAAAAACAGCTGCCCATATGTTTCCTGGATGACAATGGAGCAGCAAAGGGCCTGGGATGGGAGGGGCCCGCTGGAAGCTGAGGGCCTCCAGGAGGTCTAGAACAGGAAGTGAGTGGCAGGCTGGTCTGCAGGTGTGGGACAGGGTCTCACAGGCTTCTGACACCAAGGCAGGGGGCCTGCTCTGGGTGGGCTAAGATTCCCCTCTGTAGAGAGGTAACTTTCCAAAGAGGATGCCCAGCAGAGACTGAATTTAGAGCTTTTGCTTATTTATTTTTTTAATGTATTCATTTTTATTCATTTGGCTGCATCAGGTCTTAGTTGCAGCATGCAAACTCTTAGTTCAGCATGTGAGATCTAGTTCCCCAACTAGGGATCAAACCCGGGACCCCTGCATTGGGAGCACAGAGTCTTAGCCACTGAAACACCAGATTAGTCCTAGAGTTTTCATTACTTTAGAGAAAGACCTTGCCTGTTACATGGCAAGATAGGTGAGGACAAGAAATTAGCTTGAAAAGACCTGGACTTGGCATCCCTTGGAAAAGGAGACCCTTGATGGTCCAAGGAGTAAGGAGAGGGCACACAGGGGCAAGGTAACTCAGGGTGCCCAGTTAGTGCTGCCCTTAACCCTGGTGAGAGCCCCCACGCTGGTCCTTCCGGGCCGTGTTGGGTAAGGAGTTGGTGAGACAAAGGGGACGTGTACAGCCAGATGACCCACAAGCTGTGTGACCCTCGGCAGGTTACTCAACCCCTCTGATCGTTCATTTCTTCCTCTAAAGTATGATGTCATATGAAACTTTTACAAGGTTGAATCACAATGAATACTGAATGAAAACAGCTCTTCTAGGGCACACCCTCTTCTTCAAGGGCGGCATCCCCAGGCCCGAGGAGTGACCCAGGGCCTCTGTCTGCAAGCGGCTTTCCAGGGCAGTAGCCAGAGTCCCAACAGAAAAACAAGAGTCCAGGCCAAGTGATTCCACAGGGAATTAATGTAAGAAGGAGCAGATGAAAACCTAACAGAAGAGGCAAGAAACCGCTGCTTCCCCCGGGCTGGAGGGACAGAGGAAGCAGGGCAAGATCAGTAGCTAAAACCAAGGAGGAGACACCGCCCGCCCGGGCTGCAGAGCTGCAGACAAGGTTCAGAGCCGAGAGCGCTGGAGGTACCCCGCCGGGTTTCTCTCCTCCCTTGTAGGGAGAGGCGGTGCCTGTCTCCCTTCCCCGCTTCCCATTGGCTAAACCTAGCGGGGATGCCCGCGTGCAAGGGACCCTGGGAAATGTAGTCCACGGGGTCGGGCCAGGCAGTACTGCAAAGCAGGAGAGCGGGCGGGGGCGGGGGTGGACCCGATGGCTGTAGCTGATGCCCAGCTGTACCGTGGGGCGGAGAAGGGCTGCTGTGCCTGCCCGAAGGCAGCGGGTTTGCCTCTGCTGAATCTTCAAAGCTCCTCGATCCACACATCGGTGGAGGGTAAGTCTGGAGAGAGAAGCCACTGTCAGCCCGCACCATCAGGAGGGAGAACGGGAGAATGACCTTGTGGGCACTTCAGGTCACTTGACCCGGGGCCTGGGGAGCTAGTACGCTGGATCCCAACCCTGACCTCCCTGCATGATGGCTCCTGAGCCGCCCTGCCGGCCACAGCTGGGCATCTAACTCCGGGTTAGCGGAGCGCCGCCAACATGGGGGGCGGGGAGGAGGAGGGAGAAAGGTGATGGGGGATTGGTAATAGCAGTTGCTGTTGGTGAAGGCTTTAAGAGTCTAGGCGCTAAGCTTCATGCTTTAGATGGACAGTATCATCTATTCTTTTTAACAACCCGTAAAAGGCACCAAGTATGTCCCCATAAAATCCAGGGGGAAAGTTTTTTTATCGTAAAAAAATTTTAAAGTATGTTCCAGGTGTCCACAAATAACTGAGCAAAGTCAAAATCCTGAAACTGAAAAATGGGAACCTCCCAGAAGGTCTGAGCAGGTGTGGTGTGACTGGCTGAGGCCAAACAAGACCTTGAGGTCAACATAATTTTCTGTTAGGTAGATAGAGAACCATTCACTTTGGCCTATGTTCTATGTAATACAGCAGGCATCAGCACCCCCTCTGTTTTCCTTCAGTATTTATCGTGATGCAGTGTTGTAAAAGTTTCACGTGACATTATACTTTAGAGAAAGAAATGAAGGATCAGAGAGGTTGAGTAACCTGCCTAAGGTCACACAGCTTGCCCATGAGAGACAGCATGTTACTCTGTGATGGAGTGGCTGCTAATGAACCCTCCCCCACTACTATTTCCCCACCTATCCAATCAGGTCCAGGGTGCCCGGCGCTGAGTTGAGGTGGCAGGCAGGGTAGTGATGTTGGATGTTTATATTCTGACAGCATCCCAAGGCCAAATATACACTGAGCCATGCCCCAGAGTGTGATGCTACACTGCCTCCAGGTCATGATGGTGAGCACACCATGTGTAGACGGAACAGGGTCGGTGAACCCCAGTGGTCAGCTCTCAGAAGCCTCTCTGGCTCTCCCTCACTTTTCCCTTTAAGCCAGTAAGAAGACAACAGCAGGAAGAGGCTATGGGGCTCTCCAGTCTCCCTTGCCCTGCAGGCCCCAAGGGGGTTGGGTGACTTGTCCAAGGTCACACAGCTGGTGGAGGATAACCCCATACCACACGTGCAGCTGCAAAACCCATTTCATGCCTGCTTCCTCTCTCCATCTCTGAAATGATGCCCCTTCACCACTTGAGTTTCGGTGGTTCAAAGCTAGAGGGCAGAATGGGTTGGGCTGCATTTTTCACAAAAGCTTTCACAGGTCACAGGTAAGATTTTGCTTGTGAACTGAAAGTAGGAATTTATTAAGTATGGTTTAGGGCACAGCTCTCTCCCTCCTCCCCAACCCAAATACATCAGGATCTTTTCTCCTACCCCCAAAATTATACAACAGGGTGGAAAAGAGGAATCTGTTTCATTTTCCCACTCCTGGTGGGACATTTCCCCAGAAAGGCAATTCAGTCCTCACTGGAAGATTAGGAAAAGGGCAGCTCCCAGTCTCATGGCTGCATGAGACACAGGTGGACGAGAAGAGAGCTCAGATTGAGTCCAAGGCCTTGGGCTCCAGGCCTTTCGTCCACCAGGCCTCTCATCCAGGCCTCAGCCGTTTCATCGGGGGGTCAGGGGGCCACATCTTCCAGGTCCTTCTAGGAGGATTAACATACTTGGGGGCAGCAGTGCTAATACCTGAGTTCACAGCTAATGAGCTGCAGGGAGCAGGAGGCTATTTCAACGCACTCAGAGATGGGCAACCTACTTGAAAACGAGGCTACTTATGAATGCAAGGATGCTATTACATCAAAGCGCTTTGACTGCTTAAAAAGCATCCCCAAACTCAGTGGTTTAAAACAACAGCCATTTACTTAGTTCATGATTCTGCAAGTTAGCATTTTGGGCTGGGCTCACTCCTATGGCCTGTGGCAGGGTTTGCCTGGCCTGGCTGATGTGTCGATACAATGGCTCAGCGAAAGTGTATGGCTTCATCCTCACAGGGAAGCCTGGGCTTTATATCTTGTAGCTGGCAGGATCCCAAAATAAGAGCCGGGGGTTTCCCTGGGGGCTCAGCGGTAAAGAATCCGCCTACCAATGCAGGAGACACGGGTTCGATCCCTAATCTAGGAAGATCCCACAAAGCCTATGCTCCACAACTGTTGAGCCTGTGCTCCGGAGCCCAGGAGCTGCAACTACTGAAGTTCGTGCGTCCGGAGCCTGGGCTCCATAACAAGAGAAGCCACCACAGTGAGAAGCCCATGCAGCACAACCAGAGAGTAGACCCCACTCACTGCAACTAGAGAAAAGCCTTCAGAGCAACAAAGACCCAGCACAGCCAAAAGTAAATAAATAAAAATAAAATTTAAAAGACTGGAGCAGAACTCAAGGTCGCAGTCACTGTGACTGTATTCCACTGCCAAGGTCAAGTGACAAGGCCAAGCCCAATTTGAGGATTGAGAAACTGGCTCCAGCTCTTCATGGGGGAAGCTGAAAAGTCACATCCCAAAGGGGCATGAACACAGGGAGGAAAGAAGGACTGTTACCATGTCCCCAGATGTCCTTTGTAAAGTATTCTAGGAACAAAGTAGAGACTCCTGGCAAGAACAAAAATGTTGAATAGAATAGTCCACCCAAGCAAGGATTCTGTGGCATCAGCCCATTGGGCGGCACCTACTAAGTGTAAACTTTAAGTCTTAGCAGTGTTGAACTGGAGCCCCTGAGTCCTGGTGCATGACAGCAACTGTTAAATCCTCGGGAATTTTGTGAGCCCAGTGTTGAACCATCACAGCTCGAAATTGGCCATGGCAGGAGTATTTACACCCTGGGAATCAGCAAGCACCACAGATCAGGCAACTGAGTTAGCAGGACTCCACTTGTTCAGTCACTCTGTCGTATCTGACCCTTTGCAACCCCATGGACTGCAACACGCCAGGCTTCCCTGTCCTTCACTATCTCCCAGAGTTTGCTCAAACTCATGTCCATTGAGTCCGTGATGCCATCCAACCATCTCATCCTCTGTCATCCCCTTCTCCTCCTGCCTTCAATCTTTCCCAGCATCAGGGTCTTTCCCAATGAGTCTGCTCTTAATATCAGGTGACCAAATAAACACTACCATAACAAACACTTTCTCTCCCAACCTAATGAGTAAGATGGACAGATACACAGTGAAAGATTATAAGACTCTAATCAGAACAGGCTGAGTGCAGTGCAAGACAGAAGTCAAGAGACCGGAGACTCAAAGGGAAAGGAAGTCGTGGCTCCCGGAGGTAGAGTTGGGGTAAGGAAGCCATTCTGGGGGAGCTGGCCTTTTCTCTGGGCCTTGAAGGGTGAATAATGGGAAGCGAGGCTGCAACAGGAGTAAGGGGTACAGGCAAAAGCAGAGAGCGGGGCTGAGATCACAGAGCATTGTTTAGTCTGAGCTTGGCTTCCGGTGACGGTCAGAAGTTTACTGATCCCATCTCAATCTTGGGAAGTAAGTGGTCCAGGCAGGCACGTGGCCCTGCCCCCCACCAGCCCTTCCCGCCCTGTTCTAGAATCTCAGCGAACAAGCGCACGACCTTTTCCCTCCTCCTCCTCTAATCGGCTGCAATGGGCAGTCTGTACACCCAACCTGGATTTGACACCCGGTTGTGTGTGCTTAGATAGGTTGCTTAACCTCTCTGAATCTTTGTTTCCACGTCAGCAAAATGGATCAAAAGTAACTGCAGAGTCCCTGGGATTCAGGGGCTGGTGCCAGTACAGAACTTAACATGGTGGCTACCCATAGAGTGGACACTCGGCGGGGAGTGTGTGTGAGAGAGACAGACAGGCAGGCAGGCAGACAGAAAGATTGGTTCTTCCCTCCTTTCTAGGCCCTGACCAAGCCCATCTCAGCCTCCTCCACCCGCTCTAGGGGAGTTGGGGAGCAAGGCTACTCTCCTTCCCAGGCTTGCGGGGTTGGGGGAAGAAGGCCCGGGTGACCTGGCCTTGTGTTGGTTGATTCTGCGTGGGCAGCCATGCTGAACCTTGGCCACTTCAGTCCAGTTCACTGAAGTCGCTGCTTCAAACAAAGCGTACAGGGGGACTCCTCTCCTGGCTGCAACCCCCCAGCTTGTCCACCTTGGTCCGCAGTTCAGGAACCCCATGATGGGACATGGCCACCACACTTGCCTGGAAAGGCCTCTTTAGGAAATAGCACCAACCCCTCCAGGAACAAAGGGTGGGGTGTCTGGTTGGCGCAGGACCTGGATACAAGCCCAGGGGGCGTGAGAGCCAGAAGTCAGCTGGGTCAGTGATCCAAGCAAATATTTGGCAGATCAAGGCTCAAGGCTGACCTTGAGAGTCCATCACTGGGTCCTCGGAGTGTGGGGTCAGGCTGCTCTCCCCCACGTCCCCCTCACTGCAGGGACAGATGTTTCTAGTCCAGAGCGGCCCCCACCCCCCATCTTCCCAGCCCCCAACCTAGAGTTCCTGCCTTGCACACCTCACACCAGTGGCTCCCCTACAAGTCAGTGTCTCCCCCATAGTGAGGCGTGGGGGCCGCCAAGCATCTGACACTATGTGTTCATTGGAAGGACAGGTGCTGAAGCTGAAGCTCCAATACTTTGGCCACCTGATGCGAAGAACTGACTCATTGGAAAAAGACCCTGATGGTGGGAAAGATTGAAGGCAGGAGGAGAAGGGGACAACAGAGGATGAGATGGTTGGCTGGTATCACCAACTCGATGGACATAAGTTTGAGTAAACTCTGGGAGTTAGTGATGGACAGGGAGGCCTGGCGTGCTGCAGTCCATGGGATTGCAAAGAGTCAGACATGACTGAGCAGCTGAACTGATTGATTGATCCTTCCTGGAGAGAGGCCCGCTACTCGCCCCCACCCCTAACATCCCAGTCTAGCTCTCAGTGCCCCCAGCTGGTGAGGATGTCCCCCTCCAAGCCTCTGAGGGAGACAGCCTCAGAGGCACATGAGGGAGCTGGACACACATCCCCCACATCTCCTGCAATGGAGAAGGCCCCCCGTGCTTTCTTAGAAAGCTGCTGAGCACGGCCTCAGCCAAAGCCAAGAGCGCGGCACTGCCTGCCCAGGTGCTTTGTTCCACTTCCTGGAGGGCTAAAAATACCCTGGCACTGCCAAGGAGCCCAGGGGAGTCAGCAGCAGGAGCGGTGATCAGGCACCTGCCACAGTTAAAAGGAGAAACGCAGCCACTCCTTCAGAGCAGAATAAGCCGGCTTCCTTTCCCCTGCCCGCTTGGTCCCCAAGACTCTCCCTTCTGTTTCTTCCTCTCGCCATCGAGCGGGCTTTCCTGGGCCCCTGCTGCACCCTTCTCCCTTCCTCCTTCCTCCCGCTGAACCACCTCCATCCCAGAGCAGACGACTGGGCTCTGACACGTGTCAGAACAGCCACTGTCCTGCAGAACACTCCAGAAGCCTCACATTCCTCCAGCAAAGCTGTGATTAGCACCCAGGCTTCAGACGGAAATCCCTTAGTGGATGAGAACCCAGGGGCTTCAATTCAAGAGTTGGGTCTTGACATCTGTCCGGCCTCAGTCAGTCTTTATCTTCTCAGGACCTCAGGCTTCTTTGAGAATCTGAGAGGTTCAGCCCCAGAGTAGCCTCCAAGCAGTGGGAGGGAATGCACGATGGTCAGAGCCCCATCCAGGACCCCCCAAACCCCCCCAAGTGAGGAGCCCTCCATGTGTTGGAAGCCAGGCCCTGAGTAACACCCTGAGATGGACGATGGGGAAGGGGTGAGGGAGTGGGTCGGGGCATGCAGACAACCGACGGGGCAAGTGTCGGGGAGAGGACCAAGGGCCGTGGGGTGGGGGACTGGAGGGGCCAGGGCAAACCGGGGTGCAGAAAGGAAGAGGGCGCATTTGAATGGGATTTTGAAGGACAGACAAAATTTAACCAGAGAGAAAATGTAGGTTCAGAGGAGGGCATGAAAAAATAGCCTGTCTGGAAGCAGGAGCAGCAAAGGACTTGCACAGGGCTTGAGGGGCGAGCGTGTTGGTTTTCCATTGCTGTGTAAGAAGGAACACACGCTCGTTGTCTCACAGTTTCCGTGGGTCAGGAGTGAGCACAGCTCTGCTGGATTCTCTGCCCACGAGTTGCAGAAGGTGTCTGTGGAGCTGTGGTATCCCTGAGGCTTCGAGGGGACAAACCTGCCTCCCATTTCATCCAGGTGACTGGCAGAATCCACTGCCTCACAACTCCAGGACCAAGGGCCCCAGGTTTCTTCTGGAGGCCACTGCAGGCTCCTGGAAGCCTTCTCACCACATAAATTGGCTGAGACGGAATCTTATATAAGATAACCTAATCAGGGAAGCTACATTCTGTGGTCAAACAGCCAGTCACAGGTCCCACCTACAGCTGGGGGAGGGGATCACACAGAGCGGTAAAAATAGGGGGTGGAGTTCACCAGGCCATTGCAGAATTCTGCTGACCACAGTAAGACTTAGCTGGAAGACAGGGTCAAAGTGCAGTTGTGAAGACCCTTGATTCAGTGGGAAACAGAAAGCCCTGAAAGGGGCTGGGAGGAAAGGATGAGAGCAGAGGCACAAAGTCAGTGCCCTTTGGGAAGGCAGTTGCCATGGCTTAGTGTCCCCTTGGCTGATTCTGATTTCCTTCCGGCCTCTATTCAAGTAAGTCATCAGTAAGTCTGATCAGTAAGTCTTCCCTGTCTACCTGACAGGAAATGCTCACCTGCCTCTTCTCGCAGCTCCTCACTCAGCCTTATTGTCTCACAGCCCTTATCACCATTGGTCCCGCTCTGTGTTTGCCTATCTATCTGCTCATTGTCTTTCTCTCCCTCATAGATTGCAAGAATTCTACTTGGCTTACTGCTGTATCTCCAGCCACATGAACAATGCCTGGGGTATAGCACATGCTCAGTAAATATTTGTCTGTCACTCCAGACAGAATGAATGGATGAATGAATGGGTTCAGGAAATTCTGGCACGAGACTTGCTAAAACTGCCTATGATTAAAATTCAGCAGCAGCAGAAGGCTGCACTGGTGATGCACTGAGGTTCGTGTTGATGAGTTGGGGTGATGCTCACCGGCATCTCCATGGGAAGGGGATGATCACAATGGAAAGTGGACACTGAATTTAGCTTTGGTCGAATGACTCTGAGATGGCTGGGAGCAGCCAGGTTGGGATAGCTAGTAGGCAGTTGGAAATGTGAGATTCCGAGCTCATGAGATGAGTAGAGAACGGGAAATAGATTCTGCAGTTAGTGCTCGTAGGGGACAGATAAGTCATAAGGTTAAACGACAGGAGAGAACCAACGAAGCATCTGGAAAGGAGTCCATCTGAGAGGTAAGAGGAGGTGGGTGGGGGGTGGGGCGGGCAGGGCAGAAAAGTTCCTGGAAGAAGGTGGTCCACGCCCAGTGCTGCAGAGAGGCCAAGCAAACAAGACAAGAACCGAAAGGCTTTGGTAATGAGGGGCCACTGATGACCACGTGACAGCAGTCTCAGAGGCATGAGGGATTCCAGGTCAGTGAGAGGCTGCAAGTGGTACCAAGTACCCCTCAAGGAGGAACCTGGGGTGACACTGAGAACAGACATGATCGTGAGGAAGGGAAGAGGGAAGAAGAGGACAGGTCCCAGGGAGATGAAGGATGTTCTGGGACAGCCAAAAAGCCCAGACTCAGACCCCGCTCACACCGGAATGTTCCCTGTCCTGCCCCGCCCCCACCCAGCCATCAACACAGAAGGAGCTGAGGAAAGGAGGGACTTGGGTGGAGAACACAAGCCGTCCCTTGAACCTGCCCTGGCCTTGGGCTTGAACTAGCTGCTGAGAGAAGCCTAAAAGGGAATCCTCGGGGGGAGTTCAGCGACGGAGGGCTCCTGGTTACTCATGGGGCATTCTGCTCTCACCCACTCCCTGGGGCTGGAACCCATTGGGAGGAAAGGATGAGAACAGAGGTACAAGTCAGTGCCTTCCGGGAAGGCGGTTGCCATGGTTCCAGGGAAGTGGATCAGGGGCTGCGGCCATGGGGAAGGAAAAGAAAGACCCAGTAAAAGACCCGTGACGGATGGCAGCATCTCCCGTCCACGGGCTCTTCCACAATGAGACCTCGACACACCCCTACCGAGAAGTGAGGCCTGAGTCTCTCCACCCTGACCCTGGTGGCCATTGTGGCTTGACTAGTAGAGTCTGGCATAAAGCACAGCGATGACCTCATCCTTGGGGTTGGACCTCACAGCTGGACGGAACCATGCAGCTTCTGAAGGTTTCTCTCTCTGAGAACATGTATCTTTGTAGTCCTGAGCCACCACATAAGTCTGATTAACCTAAAACCACCACAAAGAAGGCCCTTCGACCTGGCCTCAGCTGAACTCCCCGCTGACACATGCCGGCCACACCTCTCACCAAGGCTCTTGACAGCCAGGGCTCTTGACCTTGACCCGCCTTATTTCTGGGGTGGATCATAAGGCCCAGCCTACCCTCCTCCCCTACCGGCCCTGAGAAGGCTCACTTTAGTCCCCCAGGGCCTAGAGTGAGTGATAGGCAAGCAGGCCCTGGGCAGGGTGTCGCCCCTGAGCCGATCCCCGTGGTAGTGGACACAAGTCACCTGCCAGCTCCCAGACCCGCACCCACTCCCCTCCAGGAAACATGAAAATCCAGAGCCCATCCCAGGCCCTGCTGCACTCCAGGAAGAGAGACTGGGCAGCCGCCCAGAATCACAAAATGGACTTTGGGCTGATTGCCCAAGCTGGACCAATGCCCCCACCTTCTTAGAAAGGGCACTCTTTCTGGAACCAAGGCCACAGCTTGTCACGAAAGCCAGATGTTGGCAGAGCAGGACAGACAGATGGGAGGGGCCACTTGAGGTAGATGGGACACCTCCCTGATGCCTCCCCAGCCTGTCATTTGGGGGCAGGGAAGGCAGTCCTCAATGCAGGGAGTAAGTCGTTATGGAGGACAGTTCCAGCTGCTTCTGAGAACAGGCTGCAAGGGCATTGGGGATTCAACCCCCAAATCTCAGCCTTTAGCAGTGAGACAAACAGTGTTTGGGGAGCATCACAAGATGGTCCTCTTTAGAGCAAAACGGGTAAGGGGAAATCAGGAAGAAAATGTTTCATATCCTGTGCTTGTATTAGGATACGTGTAACCGGCCATTTAGGATAGGGTTTGATTTATTATTTAAGTTGACTTATTTTCAGTTGGATGGCATCACCAACGCAATGGACATGAGTTTGAGCAAGCTCCGGGAGATGGTGAAGGACAGAGAAGCCTGGTATGCTGCAGTCCACGGGGTCGCAAAGAGTCGGACACAACTCAATGACTGAACAACAATTCTCAGTTATCCATTCTTTTAAATAATTTTGTAAAATTTATCTTTGGCTATGCTGGGAGTTCCTTGCTTCACAGGCTTTTCCCTGTTGCAGGGAGCAGAGGCTACGCCCTAGTTGCAGTGTGCAGGCTTCTCCTTGTGGTGGCTTCTCTCGTTGTGGAGCACGGGCTTTAGGGCACTGAGCTTCAGTCGTCGTGGTACACAGGCTTAGTTGTTCTGCGGCATGTGGGATCTTCCCAGATTAGGGATAGAACCTGTGTCCCCTGCATTGGCAGGCAGATTCTTTACCACTGAGCCACCAGGGAATCCCTATCCATTCTTTTAACAAATATTCATGGAACATCTAATATGTGCCCATCTCCCCAAAAGAGAAAGACATGCTTTCTTGAATACATATATGTGAGAATATGCAGAAGCTATCTCCAGGACAGTGGTCCTCAACTAGGGTCCGAGGGACATTTGTCATTGTCTGGAGATAATTTTGGCATCTGGTGGGTGCTGCTTATATCCTACAATGCACAAGACTGTCCCCATGACATAGAACTATTTGGTCTGAAATGCCATTAGGGCTGACACTGAGAAACTCTGGGCCTGGAAAGATGAACATAACACAAGAAACAGGTGAGTGATGCCCTCTCCCAAGGCAGAGGAACTGGGAGACCAGGATACAGGGAGGTGTGAGATGATTCTTCTCCGTTGTGTACTGTTTTGAGCCGTTTTGTAGAATGTCTTACCATGTGCATGTTTTCCTTATTCATAGAATAAATATGACTTGTCATTGCCGTACTTATTTGGGAGCCTTCTCCTGGCTGTTGGGGCAAAGGAATTTGAAAAGGAGGGAGTTCCAGGGCGTGCACAGTCTGGAGCACCTGCAGTTGTGGGTCATCCAGGCTCCTGTGGTCCAGGGCTCCTCAACTTTGCCACTGACACTGGGGCCCCGGTCACTCTTTCCCGTGCACTGTTGGGTGTTCAGCAGCAGCCCTGGCTTCTGCCCACTCCATGCCAGGAGCATTCTCCCCTTCGCTGTGACAGCCAAACATATTTCCAGATATTCCCAAATGTCCAAGGGGAGGCTGGCAAGGGGCAAAATCATGTCTGGTTTGGAACCACTATGCCAAACCCACCTTGCAAATCCAAACCCAGGGAATTTCCCATTCACTGACCTCACACATTTACAGTGGCTGGGCTGCATCCTCAGAGGGTCACAGAACCATGCAAACCAGCACGGGATGTGGAGTGAGCAGAAGCATGGGGAGCAGAGAGTGGGGTTTCAGCTGCCTGTGGAAACTGATGCTCCCCGATCCCTGAGACAAGAGGGGCCTCGGGACTCCTCTGAACCGTCCACCCATTTCACCGAGGAGGAAATAGAGCAGAGAGGTGATGAGGCCAGAGTCACACAGTGCATGATGACTGGTGACACTGGGACCACTATTCCCTGTAATCCCGAGATGTCCCCTGGACAGGACATTCTCCTTGTTGCTCATCCACTCCCCATTCTATGGGCACCCTGGAGTCTCCTGGGACACTCTCTTGAAAGTGGACCACCTAAGAGGGTGCAGGGCTAGCGTCCTGTGTTTTCCACACTTACCCTGCCTTTCTTGATAAGCTGTTCCTAAGCAGCACTAACTTCAGTGTGAACTGGCTTGTTTGTGGACACAGAGTTGTCTCCTAAGGGTTCCTTCTGAGGCCACAGGAGCTGGGACCTGGGGAAAGCTGGTTTACAGAACCCTCTGACGTTTCAGTGACAGAGACCAGCAGGGAGGAATGGCTGAGAATCAAAATCCACCTAGTTTCAGCTCCCTGGGGAAAGGCAAGTCAGGGTGAGCCTGGCTTTGACAACAAAGTCAGCCAAGCCATCTGGTCCCTTCTCTCCTGGTATGAAAAGCCAGGCTGCTTTTTTCATGGTGAAGAACCCAGGCTTGGAAGCTGGACTGCCTGGGTTTGTAATCCTCTTCTGCGACTTTCTGCTGTGTGGTCTCAGGCAAGTTACTCAATCTCTCTGAGCCTGAGTAGTTGCATCAATAAATAGCCATAACAGTGACCGCTTCATAGTATCATTAGAGTCAGGTAAAATAAAATATGTGACATTCTTGGCACAGCTACCAGCACATTGTACCTACAAGTTATGTGATTCCACTGCTACTGCTGTATGATTCATTCTAAATATAATTAGGAATACAGTGTTTACAAATATAATGATATAATAATACCATGGTTCATGGGCCCAAAACAGGTTTTCACAAATAAATTTCATCTGGGGACAAGTGGGCTAGAAAACAAAAGAGACATTTCTGGTCATTAGTATGACATTCACCCCACCTCCCATCCCATATTGGAAAATAAGAGGCACTTTTAAAAACAAATTTTAATGGTGGACTAGCTCATCTGAACAGGATACAGTTGCCCTGTTCTTGGTTTCGGCTGCTTTCCAGCTGTGGTGTTCTTCTCATTGATCAGAGATCAATCCCCAAGGCCTGGCAAAGGAAGCTTTTAATTGCTCTGGATGGACCGATTTGGGGCTTAGCTGCTCAAGCATATAATTGACTGAGAGAGAGGGAGAGAGGATGAATTACTTTGAGATTGCTTTGAGATAAACATGTAGTCAGACCTACCCCTCCCCAATCTGACCTAAAAGAGACCCCCTCGCCTGTCTCCCCCAGCTCTGGGGCTAGGAGGCCCAAAGCAGGAACCGCGTTTTCCTGCTTTTATCAAAATAACGATGGGTGATGATAACCACCACTCTCCTTCATCATCTGCACTTGCCATAGGTTGGATTTCCCCAGGAGAAGACCTGAGACAAACATGGAGTCAACCTTCTTTATTTGGAGGGAAGCCTGGAGGGATCAGGAAGGGAGAGGGAAAGTGAGTCAGAGAATGGCCAATAAAGGGTGTGTTTGTCAAGCGCGTAACCACTGGGGCCCCTGGCACTTAATCCCCCAGGGAACTGTGGGGGCTGGCACAGAACACAGAGTTCAGCATTGGCTTGTTCAAGGGACAAGGGAGCTGGGGGAAATTATACACCAGACCACTTGGTCACGGCCTCAGGGCTGCTCCTGGTGGAGGGGAGTCAATTCCCTGGCACGTGCAGCCACCCCCAGGGCAGGCAGCCAGAGGAAGGGTGACAGAGACAGAGGGGGGCCCCCTCTGGAAAGAGAATGTGTGGGGTGAAGGGGCACCCAGAGACTCAAATAACAAGCCCCCAAATAGGATGATTCTATTAGGGGAACCCGGAGAAGGCAATGGTACCCCACTCCAGTACTCTTGCTTGGAAAATCCCATGGACGGAGGAGCCTGTTAGGCTGCAATCCATGGGGTCGCTAAGAGTCGGACACGACTGAGTGACTTCATTTTCACTTTTCACTTTCAAGCATTGGAGAAGGAAATGGCAGCCCACTCCAGTGTTCTTGCCTGGAGAATCCCAGGGACGGGGGAGCCTGGTGGGCTGCCGTCTCTGGGGTCACACACAGTCGGACACGACTGAAGCGACTTAGCGTAGCATTAGGGGAACCACTGGCTGAAACGACCTGCCGTGGCCAGACACCAAGGTCGCCTTTTATATGAGTTGTTTTACAACAGGAGGTCCCGGTAAGAAACACAGAACTAACAAGCTACCACCAACTGGAAGAATTCAGGAAAGGTCAAAAGGAGAGAGGAAACTCCAGTCCATATGTCCTACCAATCTCCCAGAATCCTTCTGGGCTGGAAGCCATCTTGGCTGAGTGGATGCAAGCACCATCAGGAAGGACTCCTGA